>NC_056624.2:20639477-20984477 GCF_002870075.4 Lactuca sativa
CTTTTATTTCATAAAAAAATAAATAGTTTTGTTAATTTATAATTAGATTTTTTTGTAATATTAAAAAAATAATTTGAATAATTGAAGTGTGTAAACTATAATCTAACTGTTTACATTTGTGTGTAAACCTGCCGGCATCTGTGTAAAGTCTAAAATAACATGATATATACAAATTACAATAACATTTAATATTATAAATATAAAAAATCATGCACATTGCCAGAATTGAACTCGGGACACACCTGATAGAGAATAATGGAGGAAGCACCTTTTCCAATCGATCTACAATCATATTTGTTTAAAAATTAACAATGCCAATATATAATTATAACGTAAATCCTTTTTAGAGGCCCCAATCAAAACGATGGGCCCTGGGCCGTCGCCCAGCTTGCCCGCCCTCATGGGCCGGGCCATGAGAGAGTATATAAGATAACCATGATCGATTGTTATCGTCTTCAGACAATGATTTTTCTGGAGTCGGAAAGACCATTGGTTATCGGGAACGTCCTTGAGATTTCATTCCCCATTTTCCAACCCGTGTGAATCCGTCATATGAAGACTTCATGTAGACACCGATGCCATCAATAATGTTGTGTGCAAGACCATAAAATCCACCAAATTTTCCTTTTTCCCATAGTATATAGAAAGGGGTATCTGTTTTTCGACCAAACGGCCCACGTTTCGTATCGTTTGTAATAAACGTTAGTGACGAAATAGTTGTATGCCCTGATGTTAATACTCTAATTGTTCCCTTAATGCCAGTTAGTTCCTCATTCTCTTCAAACTTCTTCTGGAAAAGCACATAGTGGAATTTTGCCAAAAAGTAACATCTTTTAACTATTCATAATTGTAACAAGTAAATAAATGAGTCAACATGTATGTGTACGTTTGTTAAAAAATGAGTTACCTCACTCACTGTGCCTCCACCATTCCTACCACCAGCCTTTTCAGATGTGTACAAAATACCCTTGGATTCTGTAGTGAACGTGAGAGAGTATATATGATCACCATGATCGATAGTTATCTTCTTTAATTTATGATCTTTTTCAAGTATGAAATCCCAACAATTTTGGGAACCTCCATTAGATGTATTTCCCCAATATCCAACCCGAATTACTTCTGCAGTTTTGAGAGACACCTTGCAATACACCATACAAAAATGACAGGTGAGCTACGGACCATGATAAATAAAATAATCATTTGACGTATAATGTATATGCAAGTTGTTGTAATTATGTAACGAACTACTTATGTAAAGTTAAGCTTACTTGAATTCTATATGCTTTTTCAAGTTCTTCAACAATGTGAGCCATTGTTGGACGTTCACTTCGATCAGGTTTCAAACATTGATATGCAATTGCTGAGAAGGTGTTAAGGGAACTCAACTTCATTTGCTTCCTCAATTCAGGAATAATGATCTCATCCAATTTGTTATCTATATACTTGCTTTTAGCCAAGACATCTAGAGACTCGGATCCTTTTCCATATGCTAGTCTTCCACACAAGATTTCAAATAGCACCACCGGTAATAACAAAAGTGTGTTGTATATGTGCGGGTGCTATTTTAGATAATCCGAAATCTGATACTTTTGCTTCCCATTCGTTGTTCAACAGAATGTTTCCACTCTTTATGTCTCGGTGTATGACTCTATGTTGTTGTCCTACTTCGTCATGAAGATAATTTATGCCACGAGCAGCGCCAATGCTTATTTTAAGACGTTGCATCCATGTGAGGTCTGGGTTTTGTATATAATTGTCAAGGCTCCCTCTACTTTCATGTTCATAAACAAGTATTTTTTCGTCACCCTCTTCACAGAAACCAAGTAGAGAGACTAGGTTTTCGTGTTTATAACGTGAAAGGATTGAAATTTCTGTCATGAATTCACGTTTCCCTTGATCTGATTGAGGATCTAATCGCTTAACAGCGACCTCAATGAGCCTACCAAACAATGAGAGTTCGCCCTTATAGACACTCCCAAATCCACCCTTGGCAATGAAATTTTGTTTGTCGAAGTTTTTAGTGGCTACTATTATCTCCTCGAGTGGTATCTTTAAGTGTTGTGCAATTTCCATTAGTAACACAATATCTGTGAAAGGGTTAACAAACTATGAGAAAGTTTTGATGTAGTATCCAATCTAAAGGTTTACAAAGAAAATATAATATCTTGAACCAATGATTTTATGTTACAACAGAAAGGGTTAACAATGCATCTATATATTGCTTTTAAAAATAAGATAAAATATAATAATAAACTACAAGTTTTTTCTGACGGAAAAATATATAATAAACAAATAAACTAATATAATTCTATAAAATACCAAGACTAAAATAGACGAAAAAATAACATACACTAACATCGCCCTGAATAGATGGTTTACGAGAAATTAAGTTGAGTATAAAACTTGGAACTCTAGGTTTGTCTTAATCGAGTCAAAGATCAGCATTGTCAGGTGCCTACATGTATGTGGAGTCTGTTGGCTTAATTCACAATATGGGACAAAAATTCCCTGGGGCATTTTTTGGATACTTACATTCCAGCTTTTGTGTTAGCTTAAGGAGTCTTTTTTATTAGTATAAATAGGTAACATATGTTAGACTTGGTTTTTTTTTTTTTGAAACAACAAACGATTCAACGGAAGCGTACAAGCAATATTTCAACGTGCATCCCGAGTTCAAGTTCTGCATAAGCGGACAAATCCAGCCCTCATAAGGATTTCCAGAGAAAATTAATTCCCCACATGCGGCACATATGTTAGCTGTGTTTTTATCAAGAATTCTTCCTTATGCTAATAATAAAGCTTGTAGATCAAGTAATTTTGTGTTATCTCCTTTTGTTTTCTCTTCCCATGTTCTGTCTCTTGGTCTTGTTTTTCATGGCACACGCCTACACCTTTTACACCAAGGTAAAGTGCAGGTTTTATAACAACCCTTAGATAACATATGGAATCAGAGCCTAGGGATCGTGAAGATGTAGAATGTCGGTTTCAAGAAAAGGTGTAACCCTTCATTACAAGGCAAACGCGGCAAGAACCAGGCTTTCTTTTAAAGGGGTTGTGATGTTATGATAAGAGGTTGAAGTCTTGAAAGCAGGTTCCATCCTTGATCAATGTGTTTCTGTGATAAAGGAAGATTAATTAACCAAAGGCATGGAAAAGACGAGCGTAATGAAATCAAAATTTTTGGCTTTGAGTTTGGTTCGTGTTGCAGGCAATAAAAGATGCTAAAGGTGGTGGTGACCTTGTTTTCTTTTTCTATGAAAGAATCTCTTAAAATAGGTTTGAATAGCAAAGGTATGGTTGTCAAGACAAGTGATAATAAAGAAACAACACAAAGTTCTGGATGTGGCCGAGGAAAAGGTCGTAGATCCCGAAAAAATCGAGGTGGTAATGAAAATGTCCAACGGGATTCCATGTTACATGTGTTTTGTGAAAAATCAAAAGGGGTTGAGCAAGACAAGACTTTCGATGTGACAGAGGTGTCAGGTACCAAGGAAAGGTCGACAATTGAGATGGTTTGAAAAGAATGTGATGAAACATTGTTGTAAGTGAAGTGTGGGAAAACATGATTAAGGGGTAATCTATATGGTCGTGTTAATCAATTATTTATCAGGTCACTAGTACGGGTCAGTGTGTCACGGTTAGGTAGCTTACCAATCACGGGTCGGTGTCTTTTAGCGTTCATTATTTAGTGTTTGGTTAAGAAATTCCAAGTAACGGGTTAAATGTTGCTTGGATTGATCTTGTTAAAGGCAACGTCGTCATTAATAACAAGAAAAGTAAGGTTTGAAGAGATGAGAAGTATGTTAGTAGTGAAGAAGGTGATGAATTCTAAATTAGGGGGAAATTGTTGGCTTAATTCAGAATCAAGGACCCAGATGCATTGTTTGGAAACTTACCATATTTCCACATTTTTTGTTAGTTTACGGAGTCTTTTTTATTAAAGCATCCACAATGGAGAGTTTAATGGAAAAGTTGAATGAGGTGTCATGCCTACTTGTCATTCAATGGATACAATTCCACCATTATGAAATGCCACATTGTCATTCAATGAATTTGGAGTTCAATGGTCATTGAACTCTTCAATGGGAAAAAGGAAAGTATTTAAATCTTTAAATAAATATTTTTTAACATGTTCCATTGAACTTGTAGAGTTTAATGCATTGTGGGATAAAAATGAATAGAGTTGTATGAAATAGTGAATGATGATGTGGCACTCCATTGAACACTATAGAGTTCAATGCATTGTGGATACCTTTAGTATAAATAGGGAACATATGGTAGACTAATAAAGTATTCATCCTTCTATTACTAATAAAGCTTGTAGATCAAGTAATTTCGTGTTCTCTCCTTTTGTTTTTCTCTTCACATGTTCTGTCAATTGTTCTTATTTTTCCTGTTACACCTCTACACCTTGTGCACCAAGGTAAAGTGTAGGTTTTATAACATCCATATGATAACATGGAGATTGGTATGCAGAACATGTGAGCTATCAAAATACCAAAAATTAATATTGTCAAGATGAAACAAATCATTGATATGAAATTTTATATTAAATGAAAACACTGAGCATACAATGTAATTAGAAGATGAAATGGTTAAAAATATCATTAACCAATGGTCTTAGGAAAATGTCCCTAAATTGCATAAGAGTACAAGCCTTACAAGTCATGCGTAGGAAGGAAGGATGGCTTAAGCTAGCCGGAAAAAGACAGAATTGTAGTTGCATAGAAGTGAGCCTATGCACCTTTGAGTGATGTCCCAGAGCAAGAAAAGGAAGCATGTTTGTGGAAAACTTTATATCTGTACACGAGTATGGTTGATGTTTTTATTGCTAGAAAGAGGAACGTAATTGGTAAAAGGTTTGGTTTTGTGAGGTTTATTGGGGTAAAATATATATAACACATTGTCAAGACTTAATGGAATTTGGTTGGGTTCCTTCAGAATGAGATCAATTTCCGCTAGATATAGAAGAAAGAATAACGAAACTATGAGAATCGAAAGCAAATGACAAAGTGCGGTGGTTAGGCAGGAGAAACTCAAGAGTGTAGACTTGTAGTGTTAAAGAATGATGAACTGATAAGGGCTGAGTTGACATAAGCATAAATAGTCAAAGGAAAAAAAAGGCAAGGAACAAACTTCAACCAAGTTGAAAATTGGAATAGTAGGGGAGGAGGCTGAACAACTTGTAATGAACATAATCTCCTTTATGTCTATGAAAGAATGTTTGCAAAGATCTCTTATCAATGAACTAAAACCTACAAGCTAATGAAATATATATTTGGAATATAGATCGGAGCCGAAAGCTTTGGAAAATGTAAAAATCTCCTATATTTGAGAACTATGCATCCGGATCGAATTTGATAACTCATTGGTAGTTGCTGAGTTTCTTCAAAACTCAAGGGATATATGGCAAAATTGTTTCTCAAAACTATGCAGATAGACCCAAGATTTTAGGCAAAGAACATATTAGCGTTCTTAACAATATGTGTTCTACCATTCTGTGTTTGGTCCGTAAAAGATTTCTCTAAAATAGCGAGAGTAGGGGTCATTGTTTATGAAGGGTGTACAGATAATAAGCATATAGATGTTGGTAGAGTGTGAATATTGACTAATCATCGGTTGGATCAAGGAATTAGTTTCAATTCCGATTAATGGTTGCCTTCACAACATCTTGGTGATTGAAAACCACAAAGGTCTACCATGTTAGGCCAAAAAAAATTCTTGTTGGATGGTTTGGAGGTAATATTTAAAAACACAACATTGTCTAGCGATTAAACATGGATGGAATTCCGGTCTCCAAGAACAGAAATGGTCGGGTAAGCTGGGGACGTGAATGTATTGCTACAGAGTTTCATTTAAGGAGAGAAAGCAAAGGAGGCGGGAGGATTGGAAAAAAAATCATTGCTCATAACTTTATTTATTGGAAGGAAGAGGAGAGAAAAGAAAGGAAGATTTACATTAATCTTCCATAGAAATTGTCCTAAATGGGAAGAAATCAGAGAGAAAGGAAAAGAAGATCATTCATTTTCTTTTCTTTTCGTTAATGAACTCGGTAGTGGAGCGTTGACATCAATTTCCCAATGAAATTCAAACTTATAATATTTAGACGGGTAAAAGTGGTCTATTCAAGTCAAAAGAAAAGCTCAATATTTTTGAGCCAATTATTCAAATGCATAATAATAATGATGATCCTATATCCAACTTCCAGACTAAATTATATATTAATGTGAATCGTCTGCTCTGTTGAACCTTTCGGCTGCCTTGGTTGAGGTTAGACTCACTGATGCAACTGATTTTTGGAAATGGAGGGGGTGTAGTTCTATGTGTCCTCTATGAGGTATTTTCGGTTGCCAAGGTGGACCGTAATGAAAATGGGAGGAGCTTTATTTGGATACTTGGATGCCCTTAAAATCAATTGTTTTGTTTGGAGGGTATTCTTAAATCGAGTGTAGGTTGCTTGAAATCTTATCAAGCGACGGTTACCTTACCTTCCACCTTGTGCATTTTGTGCAAGTCTAAGAATGAGCAAGTGAATCATCTTTTCTTTGGCTGCCATTTTTCTACTTGCATATGTATGTGGTTTGGATCCTGGAGCAACTTCATTGAGGCTTCCCCAACCAAAACCGAGAAACCGAAACCAAACCCAAACCGTTGGGTTTGGGTTTAAATTTTTAAAAATTGAAAAATGGGTTATGGGTTCGGTTTTAGTACTTAAAACCGACCCATAGGAACCAACCCAACCCATTCAGTAGAACCCGCCTTAAAACGGACCCGGCTTATATATTTTTATAAAATAGAAACTATATATACCATTTGAAGTTTGTTGTTTGTTAAACTTGATTGCTATAAACTTTTAGCAACATACTTTTAATATTGTAATTGGTGTTTTTTAGGTTTTTTAATCTAGGTTGTTAATTTTGTTTTATATTTTAAGTCATAAATATTTGCTAAAAATGGGTTACAACCCAAAACCCATCGCGTTAAACCCAAAACACAAAACCCATGGGTTGAACCCAAAACCGATGAAACCGGCCCACAAACCCAGAAACCAAAACCAACTTAAAACCGAACCCAACAGGTTCTTAAGCCCAGATACCGAAATTTATTGGTTGGGTTCGGTTTTACCCTAAAACTGATCCAACCCGACCATGCTCATCCTCAAGAAGATGTGAGTATTTATAATGTTGAAGAGAGCTATAATTTAGAAAGAAAAAAAATATAAACCCTAACCTCTCTCAATAGCTAGTTGAGAAGTAAATGTCAAATTGCCAACTAAATTTTCATCCGAAAACCATATTCATTCATGTGTGCCTACAAAATTTGTGGCTGTTGAGAGGAAGTGTTTGTCTTGGCATTAGATGTCACAATGGATGCTACCTACATCATGGTCATCAACACTAGGCATGTAAACCGGACGTGAACCAAAAAACCGAAAACCGAAAAACTGAAAACTAAGAATAGAAAATTGGGTCGAATACCACTAACCAGTTCCAGTTCGGTTCTACTAAGGAATATGTTATCTAAGAAGGTGTTTAGAACCAAACCAACCGCACCCGAAACGCCTAAAACCAAATACGTTGTAAACTAAGAATCAAGAACCAGACCAAATATTACACGGACAATCCAAATTTAAAAAAATAAATAAATAAGGACCAAATACAAAGACTACACCAAACTATAGAAATCATTCATGTAATTTACTCTTAAATTCATGAAACTAGATCACGATAAGCAAGAATACTTATTTTATTTATATTATCTTATCATTTCAAAGACAAGATATCACAATTAGAATGCTTATAAACCAACAATTTATCAGAAAAACAAATAAATTTAACCTCTTAAAAGATACTTTAAATACAGTAATTTACTGAACAGCTTACACTGATAACTGTTTGCGGAACTTTGATAGCGGTAAACTAAAATAAAATAAGATGATAAAGACGAAAATTTAATCATACATGATTAGGTATTAAATATCTGACCGGTTGATCGGAGAAACACCACCTCAGTACCTCACAAACTAAATATGGGTGTAGAATTTGCGGCACCTGAGGCTAACTTTTTCACCCGTATTGCTGCAATGATAAAGCTTATGCTAATGTATTAAGCATATGTTATTTACAAAAGACGTGTACCAGTGACGGAAGGGAAATTGTAAATTATTATATATCAACCAATGGCTTCTTTATTAGCAATATTTAATTAAAAATAAAAATTCTACTATCATCTTTTAATTATAACTTAATAAGTATTATCAACTTGGAATTAGAAAGTCAACCGTAAACCGCGCAGTGTTGCTAAACATATTTTTCTTGTTTGATTGGTTCTACAGATGGAAGTATATATTATGGTATATCGATCCTAAACTGTGAAGATGATATATAGGACTCCCACTGAATATCACCTTTTAGTATTATTTTTTTAAATCGACCCTTAGAAATAGGATTATATGTACTTGAATAATTTCGTTGATGTTTAATATATTTTCGGAAATCTGTAATGTGATCCAATGTATGGGGTTGCACAAATGATAATCAAATAGAATCGATTTGGATTACAGACTTAATCCAATCGCAAACACATAATACCTTGTTGTCGTTTGTATGCTTTTTCGAGAAAAATATCCGATAGAGCAACGATACAATATATTCATATCTCTCTTCAACAACCGATACCATCAACATTTGCAGTTATTTTTGGAGGGAATGTCACAACCATTCCCAACCCTTCTGATGGTTAGTTTTTGCATGAAATAATTTTATGGATAATGTCACTGTAACATGAAACTTTCTTCATTTGGCTATTTTGGTCCTTAAATTTTTTTTTTTGTACATTAGACCAGTAAACTCATAATTGATCTATTAATTACACCGTTTTATCAACTTTTAGAAGGTTTCCCGGTTGACGATTTATATTTGTCAATTAATATATATTTTTAGCCTAATCCGATGTCACGTGAGACATGTCACGTCAATTAATGATATACGAAGCTTAAAACATTTCGTTTTCAACTATTGAACTTCACCCATCTTTATTATTCAGCTGTAAAAGAAACTGAGTTAGGATGTAACGACGTAAATTTCAAAACATTTTTTTTTCATTTTAAAAACACACTTTCATTCATAATTGTTATAAAAATGTCATTGTATCGCATAACAACTCATAACATCACATCCCAAGATCATAATATCTAAAACTCCTCATGTGTGCGTACTGATCAAGCCGGCACCTTCCCGCGATCCTCACTGGTACCTGAAACACATAACCAACACTGTAAGCATAAATGCTTAGTGAGTTCCCCAAAATACCACATACAACACATACGCCTTTCCAGGCCATAACTCTATGGAACCTTCCGGTCCAAGTGTCTCAGGGGACTTCCGTCCCGAATCCCGGTAGACCTTCCGGTCCTACCCGTATCGACCTTCCGGTCCGTAACCTCCTGACCTTTCGGTCCATGTCCTCTTGACCTTCCGGCCCATATCATCTTGGCCTTCCGGTCCTTATCATACATAGCATACATATCACACATCAGCATATAGCACATATATCTCATAGCATACAAGACCTTCCGGTCACACTTAGGTACCCTTCCAAGTACAATATAGTGAGAAGACTCACCTCGGTATCTCGGATAGTCTCGCACTCGAACGTACTGGTCTAGCCCCCACCTAAACACATAACAATACTCTTAAATAAATAACTGCTCTCAAAGGCTAGGTTAAATCCACTCTACCATTTCCAAAGAAGGGTAAAAGACCATTTTACCCCTCCCTGACCCAAAAGTCCAAAGGTTGACCAAAACCCTAAAAGTCAACGAAAGTCAACAGGAGGCAGTACGCGGCGCGTACCTTCTCTGTACGTAGAGAATACGCCGGCGAAACAGAATCAGGGTCTCAACCACTTACGCTGCGCGTACTGAGAGTTACGCCCAGCGTAAGTCTCAGTTTTAGCCATTACATGGATTTTGGTCTTAAACAGTTAAGACACTACTTCAACTTCCAGATCTGACTCTCCTTGATCCTCTTATCCCATAAAGTCGAAACCTTTAGGCCTTGGCATGGCTGTAAAGGTTCCTACACCCTCTAACACCTTTCCTTTTTCCCTCCAAAGTTCTAGATCTCATGCATGGCTCCATATTTACGTCCAAGATTGAATTTTTATGAACATACAACACTTATAGTCCTGAAATATGATAGATCTAGGCCAATGGAGACCATTTGCTCATAAAGTCTCCATCTTGGGACCAAAAACCCTAGAAATTGGTCCAAGAAGCACACAACACAAATAACAAGACAAGCTTTGAGCTTTTTACCTCAGGAAGAAGCTCCAACCTCTGAAAAGCTTAGATATATTCTTTCCCACAAGCTTCTAGCCTCCAAAATTGCCTCTTCTTCTCTTCCACCACCTTGAAATGACACTAAGAAGCTTAGAACACCACACACTAGCTAGCAATGAAGGAGGGCACTCGTTTAGGGTTTCACTCTCTGGAATGGAGGCTGAGATCAAGCCCATAGCATTCCTTTTATAGTGCACAAGCCCCAAATTAGGGTTTTCATCTGGGCTCACTACGCCCATCGTAACTCTGGGTACGCCCAGCGTACCCAGGCGAGTCCGCATCCAAAATTAAGCGTGTGAGTACGCGCAACGTACTCCTCAGTACACCCAGCGTACTCCTAAGCCTAACATTTCACTTAAGGGACTTAATTTGACAACTTGGGAAAGGAGAAGGGTTAAATAACTTTACCTGAATTTCGGGATGTTACAATTCTCCCCCACTAGAACCAGACTTCGCCCTCGAAGTCTCATTCCAAAAACAACTCTGGATGTTGCTCCCGTATCTCCGACTCCGTCTCTTAAGTCAGCTCGGACCCCCTCCGATGCTGCCACTGACCTGAACCAGGGGGACCTCCTTGTTCCTCAGAACCTTGATCTTCCGATCCAAGATTGTGATCGGCCTCTCAACATAATTCAGACTCGCATCCACCTGGATATCCTCCAACGGTACCACTGCCGACTCGTCGGCTATACACTTCCTCAGCTGAGACACGTGGAAGGTATCATGAATTTGGCCCAACTCCGTAGGTAGCTCCAAACGATATGCTACTCTGCCCACCCTCGCGATCACCCTAAACGACCCAATATACTTGGGCCCCAGCTTGCCCCTCTTCCTGAATCGAATCACTCCTTTCCTAGGAGACACTTTCAGGAGTACAAAATCCCCGACCTGAAACTTGAACTCGGATCGTCACCTATCCGCATAACTTTTCTGGCGACTCTGAGCTGTCAACAACCTCTTCCTGACCTGTTGTATCTGCTCTGTCGTCTGAAGCACTATCTCAGTGTTTCCCATAACTCGTTGTCCTACCTCTCCCTAACAGATGGGAGTCCGACACCTCCTCCCATACAATAACTCAAAGGGAGACATACCAATGCTCGAATGATGGCTGTTGTTATAAGAAAACTCAGCCAATGGCAGATACGTGTCCCAACTCCCTCCAAAGTCCAACACACATTCCCGAAGCATATCTTCAAGCGTCTGAATCGTCCTCTCACTCTATACGTCCGTCTGTGGGTGGTAAGCGGTACTGAAATGCAGCCTTGTGCCCAACTCCTCGTGGAACTTCTTCCAGAACCTGGAAGTAAAATGTACATCCTGATCTGATACAATCGTCATCTGCACTCCATGATGCGATACCACCTCTCTCACATACAGCTCTGCCAGCCTCTCAGCAGAAGAGCTCTCACTGATAGCAAGGAAGTGAGCGCTCTTCGTCAGCCGGTCAACGATCACCCAAATTGCATCAACACCCCTCGCGGTCCTCGGCAACTTGGTGATGAAATCCATAGAAATCTGTTCCCACTTCCATTGGAAACCTCATGTGGCTGCAAAAGGCCATGCGGTCGCTGGTGCTCGGCCTTAACCCTGCAATAGGTTAAGCACCTCTCGACAAACCATGCTACATCCCTCTTCATACATGGCCACCAATAATCCTTCTTCAAATCCAAATACATCTTAATGGCCCCGGGATGGATCAAAAATCTTGATTTATGCGCCTCCTCCATCAAGGTGGTGCGCGCTCCGCCTGCATACGACACCCAAATCCGACCCTGAAGGGTCATCAGCCCGCGACTATCAGTAATGAACTCCGGCACCTGCCCAATCATCCGCTCCCTCTTACGGTTCTCCGGTCTCACGGCCTCTGCCTGGGCCTCCCGAATGGTGTCCAACACCAGAGTCATCACTGTCAACCACATACAAATATCTCGAATCGGGGCGCTCTCCGCCCTACGGCTCAGGGCATCAGCTATGACATTAGCCTTGCCCGGGTGGTACAGGATCTCATAATCGTAATCCCTTACCACATCCAACAATCTCCTCTGGCGAATATTCAGATTGGGCAGGTCCATCAAATACTTCAAACTCTTGTGGTCCGTGTAGATGGTACACCGAACCCCATACAAATAGTGACGCTAGATCTTGAGGGCGAACACCACTGCCCCCAATTCCAAATCGTGGGTGGGATACCTTGTCTCATGAGGCTTCAACTGCCTTGACGCATACGCTATCACATTCCCCCTCTGCATAAGTACTGCACCCAACCCCGATATCGATGCGTCACAATACACCACAAAATCCTCCATCCCTTCTGGGAGGGCTAGCATCGGGGCTTCGCACAATCTCTGGCGAAGGGTCTCAAACGAGGTCTATTGCTCCGGACCCCATGAAAAAGCAACACCCTTCCGGGTCAACCTGGTGAGAGGCACGGCGATCTTAGAGAAATCCCTGATAAATCTCCGATAATAGCCGGCCAACCCTAGAAAACTTCTAATCTCGGTGGGTGATCTCGTCACCTCCCATCTCATAACCGCCTCAATCTTGGTCGGATCGACCAATATCCCATCCTGGTTAACGAGGTGTACCAAGAACTGGACCTCTCGTAACCAAAAATCACACTTGGTGAATTTGGAGAAAAGCCTCTCCGATCTCAATACTCCGAGAATCTCTCTCAGATGTTCCCCGTGCTGCTCTCTAGATCTTGAGTACACCAAAATATCATCAATGAACACGATCACCGACCGATCCAACATCGGCGTGCACACCCTGTTCATGAGATCCATGAACGATGCCGGTGCATTGGTGAGCCTAGAAGGCATCACCACGAACTCGTAATGCCCATAACAATTTCTGAACGCCGTCTTCTGGATATCTTCATCCCGAACCCTCATCTGATGATATCCCGACCTCAAGTCTATCTTGGAGAACCAAGACGCCCCCTGCAACTGATCGAATAGATCGTCGATCCTCGGTAACGGATAACGGTTCTTGACCGTCAACTTGTTCAACTTCTGGTAATCAATGTACATCCGGTGTGAACCATCCTTTTTCTTGACAAAAAGGATCGGCGCTCCCCAAGGTGAGCTACTCGGTCTAATAAACCCTTTCCCCAACAGCTCCCGAAGCTGTGAGGATAACTCCTGCATCTCTGGTGGCGCAAGGCGATAAGGCGCCTTGGCGATAAGTGTTGCTCCCAGAACTAAATCGATACGTAACTCTACTTGCCTCTCGGGAGGCATTGCCTGCAATTCCTCGGGAAAAACATCCGGGAACTCGCACACTATCGGAACCTCATCAATCGAACTTGGCCTCCCCGCGGCCACTCGTGTGTCCATCACATAGGCTACAAACCCGCTGCAGCCCTGCTGCAAACTCTGTCTCGCTCTGGCAGCCGAACAAAATGTTGACCCGCATCGAGTACCCTCGTCGTACACCGTAAGTACTCCCCCACTAGGGTCTCGTATCGTCACCAACTGACGGTCGCAGTCTATAACAACTCCAAATTGGCTCAACCAGTCCATGCCCACTATGACACATACATCCCCCATCGTAATCGGGACCAGATCTATCGGGCACTCCACACCGAAGATCTCAAGTATACATCCTCGAATCACATCCGTAGCATACACCGTTCGCTCGTCAGCTATAGAAACTCGCAGAGGTTGACTCAGCGCCTCTCGACGGATACCCATGCGTTGACTAAATGCCAATGAAACAAATGACCGACTCACACCCGAGTCAAATAACACCAAAGCAGGTACAGAATTCACAAGAAAAGTACCTACGCATATCATAATATAAGCACAACACCTCAAACTCAACCTAAATAAATGAAAGAATACATACCAGCCACAACATCGGGCGCTGCACAGACCTCCTCCGCTGTCAACTGGAAGGCTCTCCCGCGAGCCTTCGGTGCCTCGGCCTTCACCAGCCGAACCTCAGTAGTGCACACGGCGGTATGGGCAGATCCTTGCTGAGCTCCCTGTGCTGTCCCTCGCAACTGCGGACACTCAGCCTTCTGATGGCCCGTCTGGTTGCAATGAAAGCAAACCATAAATCCCTTCGGGCAATCCTTGGCTATATGCCCCTCCTTTCCATATTTGTAGCAAGCACCAGATCGACAAACCCTATCGTGTCCCTTGCCGCACTTTCCGCAAGTGCGGCCCTTCTGGCCTCCAGATCTCGAATCGGCGGGCTTTGCCTGCTGGGCTGCCGGATGAGACTGTGCCGGCCACCTGTCCATCCCCTGAGACACGGCCTCCTCCCTGGCCTGCATCTCCAACTCAATCTCCCTCTTCCGGGCATTTTCCTGAAGCTCAGAAAATGTCCGATAAGTCGAGTTCGACACGAACTCCCAAATATTCCTCCTCGGAATGCTCAAATATCGGCTCATGTGTGCCTGCTCGGTAGACACCTGCTTAGGATAGAACATCGCCCTCTCATGAAACTTCCGGGTAATCACAGTAACCGAATCAGTACCCTGCTTGCGGGTCAAGAACTCCTGAGCCAACGGCTCCCTCTCTACAGGGGGAACATACTCGTCTCTAAACATGGCGGTGAACCTCTCCCAGGTCACCTCAGAAATCTCCACAAGAGTGAAGCTCGCCGTCACAAACTTCCACCAATCCTTCGCTCCCAAGCGAAGTTGGTTCAGTGTGAACTGTACCCTCAGATGCTCTGGACAACAACACGTGTAGAAGCATCCCTCGATATCAGAAATCCATCTCATCGCAGCGATCGGGTCCTACGTCCCATCAAACTCTGGTGGCTTCGTGTTGTTGAACTCCCGAAACAACAACGAGTCGCCTCCCAGAGGCCTGGCAGGAGCAACGGCGGCAGTAGCTGCAGCAGCCGCAACCTCAGTCACTGTTGTGTACCGCTCATCGAAGGTCTCAATCAATGTGGTCTTGATAGACCCAAACATCTCTGGAATCTCGGCTCGGATAGCAGCAGCCACCTCCTCATGAATCAGCCTGTGAATCTCCTCCTCGCTAACACCACTGCTCTCAGGTGTGTGGCGTGTCCCAACCATGATGTCTCTCTGAAATACAACATAAAATTTCAGAGACCCGCTCGAGCATACTCGCACTCGATAACACATCCCTACTTGTTCCCTGGTACCCTAAGGATTCTTACTTGGACTGCGCACTGATACGGTGTCTTCGGTAGTACGGGCCCTTATACTACCGCCCACACCGCATCAGTATTCACCCCAAGTCCTCCTCCTTGGATCCCAGATCACAAGTACTTTATACCTCGCTAGCATAGGTTACCCTTCGGTAGATCTCTCATAAGCTCCTCTCTGCAACCTACTCACTCTCAAGCAGCAAAAATCTTCCTAGGCTAAGGCATCATAGATCAGGCCACTCTAGTCCTAATATGAATACCTATCCTACTCTAGCATACATATCATATCATAACATATCTCATAACACATAATGTAAGAGTATTTTGGGAAATCACCATTCGGGCACTGGCTGATCATACACACTGCTCCGTTCTGCTTTTTTCCAAAATCTTTTACTCTTTTAGAAAAATTGCTTATTTATGAAAAACTTTCTCAAATCCTCAGTTTGAGTTCAGATACATCCGAAGTTGCACCCGAATCCCTCAAACCAAGGATCTGATACCAACTTGTAACGACATAAATTTCAAAACAATTTTTTTCACATTTTAAAAACACACTTTCATTCATAATTGTTATAAAAATGTCATTGTATCGCATAACAACTCATAACATCACATCCCAAGATCATAATATCTAAAACTCCTCATGTGTGTGTACTGATCAAGCTGGCGCCTTCCCGCGATCCTCACTGGTACCTGAAACACATAACCAAAACTGTAAGCATAAATGCTTAGTGAGTTCCCCAAAATACCACATACAACACATACGCCTTTCCAGGCCATAACTCTATGGAACCTTCCGGTCCAAGTGTCTCAGGGGACTTCCGTCCCGAATCCCGGTAGACCTTTCGGTCCTACCTGTATCGACCTTCCGGTCCATAACCTCCTGACCTTCCGGTCCATGTCCTCTTGACCTTCCGGCCCATATCATCTTGACCTTCCGGTCCTTATCATACATAGCATACATAACACATACATATCACATATCAACATATAGCACATATATCACATAGCATACAAGACCTTCCGGTCACACTTAGGTATCCTTCCAGGTACAGTATAGTGAGAAGACTCACCACGGTATCTCGGATAGTCTCGCACTCGAACGTACTGGTCTAGCCCCCGCCTAAACACATAACAATACTCTTAAATAAATAAAGGCTCTCAAAGGCTAGGTTAAATCCACTCTACCATTTCCACAGAAGGGTAAAAGACCATTTTACCCCTCCCTGACCCAAAAGTCCAAAGGTTAACCAAAACCCTAAAAGTCAACGAAAGTCAACAGGAGGCAGTACGCGGCGCGTACCTTCTCTGTACGTAGAGCATACGCCGGCGAACCAGAATCAGGGTCTCAACCCCTTACGCTGCGCGTACTGAGAGTTACGCCCAGCGTAAGTCTCAGTTTTAGCCATTACATGGATTTTGGTCTTAAACAGTTAAGACACTACTTCAACTTCCAGATCTGACTCTCCTTGATCCTCTTATCCCATAAAGTCGGAACCTTTAGGCCTTGGCATGGCTGTAAAGGTTCCTACACCCTCTAACACCTTTCCTTTTTCCCTCCAAAGGTCTAGATCTCATGCATGGCTCCATATTTACGTCCAAGATTGAATTTTTATGAACATACAACACTTATAGTCCTGAAATATGATAGATCTAGGCCAATGGAGACCATTTGCTCATAAAGTCTCCATCTTGGGACCAACAACCCTAGAAATTGGTCCAAGAAGCACACAACACAAATAACAAGACAAGCTTTGAGCTTTTTACCTCAGGAAGAAGCTCCAACCTCTGAAAAGCTTAGATATATTCTTTCCCACAAGCTTCTAGCCTCCAAAATTGCCTCTTCTTCTCTTCCACCACCTTGAAATGACACTAAGAAGCTTAGAACACCACACACTAGCTAGCAACGAAGGAGGGCACTCTTTTAGCATTTCACTCTCTGGAATGGAGGCTGAGATCAAGGTTATATCATTCCTTTTATAGTGCACAAGCCCCAAATTAGGGTTTTCATCTGGGCTCACTACGCCCATCGTAACTCTAGGTACGCCCATCGTAACTCTGGGTATGCCCAGTGTACCCAGGCGAGTCTGCGTCCAAAATTAAGCACGTGAGTACGCGTAGCGTACTCCTCCGTACGCCCAACATACTCCCAAGCCTAACATTTCACTTAAGGGACTTAATTTGACAACTTGGGAAAGGAGATGGGTTAAATAGATTTACCTGAATTTCGGGATGTTACATAGGGTTTGTGGAGCATTCCTGTGATCGAACTGAAGAAACAAACAAGTCGCAGCAATGGCACAATCGGAACCTAATGGAGTGTTTGCGATGGTGGAACACAACTACCAAGGGGTATTTAATCGAAATCCTTTATCTTACACTGGTGGTGTGAAAACCATGTTCACTGATGTCGACTTTTCTTCTATGACTTATTATGATTTTGTGACTTTCTGCGAACGTTTCATGCATGAAGAGTGTAAAAAGTTTTACTACTGTGAACCAGGCAATTTCCTTACGGAGTCAGATGATATGGAATATGTTGCTTTTATTTTTGATGCTTATGGAACAGATGGTGTAATTTCGGTTTATGTGGATCATATTGGGGTTGGTGTTGATGGGTGGCTTGATGATGATGAACATGAGTCTTGTATTGATGGTGAAAATGAAGACAACATATATGAACTTAGAAATGTTGCCTTTGAATTTAATGAGGATGTAGTCCATATGAATAGGACATTAAATAATCGTTTCTTGAGTAAGTTATGTGTTGATGATGAGGATGAAAACAACATTGCAAATGATGACAATGGGAGAGAAGTTGAAGTTAACATACAAAATCATTCTATTTTTAATGAGCTATTACACTAGAAAAAACAAAAACCTATTCTAGGGATGAGATTTAAGGCTCCATGGCAAGTAAAATCATTGTTGTGTAACTATGCTATAGCTAATGGATATCAATTGTGTTTTGAAAAAAAATGATAGGAAAAGACTTTTGGTGAGGTGTAGCAAGGGTGCTTGCACATTTAGATTATGGGCTTCTTGGATGAGTGATGAAGAGAGTTTCCAAATCAAGTCACTAAAAGCTTATCATAATTGTGCTAGGAACTTCAAGTTTGATCATTGGAGACATATGCATGGATTGGGAGTCACTATACCAAAGAGATTGTACAAAGTTAGAAAATAAGTGTAAGGAAGCTTAGGGTAAAGGTAATAGCCAAGTTTGGTATCCAAGTTTGTATGGGGCAATGTAGAAGAGCAAAGAAGTATGCATTGATTCTTGTTGAAGGTAGCCTTGTTGAACATTATGGTAAGCTATGGTCATATGGTCATGAGATTTTAAGCACAAATCCTAGGTCAACTGTGAAACTAGATATGGAGGATGGTCCAAATGGAAAGAAATATTTTAGTAAGTTCTGTTGTTGTTTTCAAGGAGTTAAACAAGGTTGGATTGAAGGGTGTAGAAGGATAATAGGTCTTGATGGATGTTTTCTTAAAGTTGTTTGTTAAGGAGAATTATTTTGTGCTATTGGGAGGGATGCAAATGACAAGATATATCTTATTGCTTGGGCAGTGGTTAATGTGGAGAACAAGCAGAATTGGAAGTGGTTTTTAGAGCTTCTCATTGATGATCTAAACTTGAATTTAGGCAATGGTTTCAGTTTAATGTCAGACCAACATAAGGTTAGTATTTTACATAGTAATGCATCTATATTTATTTTATACTATCGGATTTAAACCTTTGTACTAATACATGGTTTGATAGAGGCTGTTAAAGAGTTGCTGCCATATGTAGAGCACGGGCAGTGTGCTAGACATATTTGCCATAATTTATAGAAGAGATTCACTGGTGCCATATATCATACCTTGTTTTGGAGAGCATCTAAAGCCACAACTGAGCATGCTTTTAAAGTTGTGATGAAGGAAATTGAAACATTGAACCTAGATTCCCTTCAATATCTAATGGAGAAAGATCCCAAAACATGGTCAAGAGCTTTCTTTCAAGTTGGGAGGTGTTGTGATGCAGTTGAAAAAGGCTTCTTAGAAAGTTTTAATGTTGTAATAGTAGATGCCAGGAAGAAGCCCATAATAACCATGTTAGAGGAGTTAAGATTATACATGATGGACAGACTCTACAACATGAAATAAAAGGGACAACAATGGGGAAATCATATTTGTCCAGAGATAAAGGATAAGGTGAATTTGCATAAAAAATATCAAAGGCATTATCAGGTACTACCAACTGGATTAAACCAGTTTGAGGTAAGGGGAGCAACAGATGCATATGAGGTGGACTTAGAAAGGAAAACATGTTCATGTATGTTGTGGCAATTGAATGGATATGGATGTGCTCATTTTGTAGCTAGCATATCATTTCTTAATAGGGATGTAGAAGCCTACATAGACAACGTGTTTAGCACAATCACGTTTAGGAAGGCATACAATTACAGAATTGCCCCCATGAATCGCAGTGACATGTGGTCAGAGACAAATTATACTCCACCATTGCCTCCTATTAGTAGAAGGATGCTTGGTAAGCCAGCTACTAAGAGGAAGAAATCCACTACAAAGAATATAGGAACACATAAGGTTTCTAAAGCTGGAAAGAAAATCAGATGTAGTATTTGCAAGGAGATAGGTCACAACAAGGCCACTTGTCCACAGAGAAGGCCCCAAAAGTTAAATGTGAAGAAACATAAGAAACAAAAAGTTTGTGTGAATCAAAATACAGGATAGGTAAAACCATTTAAATTTTAAATTTATTTACATATGATTTGTCACTAACATAATTATATCATGCCATATAGGGTAGTACAAGTAAACCGCAACAACATAAAGAGGTTGAAATGACTCCAATTCAGATGGATACTACACAAAATGATATGCAAGTTACTCCTACTGATGTTGAATCTAGTAGTGCAGGGGATTTTAGTCAATCTATGCAACTTACTCCACCTAGAAGTTATGAATGTGATGAGGGTGTTGTGGGTGAGGAAGCTGGTGTGGTTGAGGAAGTTGTTGTTGTTGAGGAAGTTGTTCAAAGTGAGGAGGTTGAGGAGGGTGAGGAAGGTTTTCAAGATTATGAGGTTAATCCCAATGCCCAAATTGATAATGTTAAAATTTAGGAGGATGTTCCTGTTATCCAGGTTCAGCAGGCAAGGGTTAGGCCAATTTCAGAGCTTTTGAAGAGGATAAGGAGAAGAGAGTCAGAGAGAATATTGAAGCTGAAATTAGGCAAAACAATTAGTGGTGTTAATGATCCAGGAAATTTTAAGGGAAAAGCTCTTGTAATTGATTAATGTTGATTGTAATTTGGATTTAAAGTTTATGTATTAGGATGATGATAATTTTTTTTAAAGTTTATGTATTAGGATGATGGTAATTTGGATTTAAAGTTTATGTATTAGGATGATGGTTATTTGAATTTATGCATGGATGGTGCCTTTTCAATTTCACTCATGACAAAAAAGACACAAAAGGGTATTTTGGTCATTTATGTATCGATGGTGCCTTTTTAAGTTCACTCTTAACATAAAAGGGTATTTTCGTCATTTATGTATGGATGACAGAAAGGGTATTTTGTTCATGACATATAAGGGTATTTTGGTCAGTAATGGATATTTTGGTCACTTTTGACCTAAAAGGGTATTTTGGTCATTTATGTATGGATAACAGATAACGGTATTTTGGTCATGACATAAAAGGGTATTTTGGTCAGTAATGGATATATGTTGCGTTTTTAATGAAACTGTTCATAGTATATTTTAGTCACTTATGAAAGTATGTTGCCTTTTTAAGTAAAATCATGACATATGGCTTTGAATATTTTTGCATGGAAAAATTTGGAATAATGTGCATGCATGTGAATGTTTTATATGGTCCCGGATATGTTTCTATAATGGGTTATAAGGTCCCATTTTCCATTATTAAAACACCCACTGACTAGTAACTACAAATGATCCCCATACACATAGTGTACTTCCACATGGACCACTATCACATTTGTGCCCAAAATGAAAGCACTCACAACAACCAATCTAATTAAATATATTTGTTGGGAATACAGGTCATGCATATGTTTCATTAACATCAACATCTGATTATGCAAAATGCCCTATAATTGGGACTTTGAATATTTTTTTGCATTGGTGATCATATGCCCTTTCATTAGGGACTTACCACCTTACAACATCAACACATCAAGGTTGATATCCCCAACTAGTAACTAAAAGCAGCTTCAATACATACAAAATGCCCATCATTACTGACTTTCTAGTCTGTCTTTACAAAAAATACAAGGGATCCCAAAAAATAAAAGCTTACCCTAACCAACCTAACTAAGTACAATCACCCCTAACTTCAAAACACAAATGACCAAGCAAGCAAACAACAAGGCAACTATAATCCTGTACCTGCCTATTGCCTTCCTTGCATCATAAACTTCTTTCTCACTCTTTGCCACCTTATACTGCTCATGTGACAGCAGAAACTCCACTTCAGCAATCCTTCTCCTCAAATTGTTCTTCTCAGACAGATCCTCTTTAGCATCCACTTTCTGCTTCAGAGAATATAGCAAGTTTTTATAGTACCCTTCTGCCTGTTCTTCATCTTTCCATTCAAAGAAGCTACATTTCTTCAACCTAGTCTATAAAAAGCTAATAAAATTTGGGTTTGATTCACAATCACAAATCAGCTACCTTTAATGTACTAACGAAATGGGTTTGATTCACAATCCACCATCATCAAGAAGCAAATAAAATTAGGGTTTTTTAAGCAAACAAGATACAAATCCACCATGACCGTCTTTACAGCAAAAAACAACACATCAAACCCTAAAATACTAAGTTATCAAAATCAGGAGTATCGGGACCTACCATACTGTTTTGACAATTCCAGAAACGACTCCCATGGTTTGTTATCTTCCAACACGATCTTTCTTTAGTTGGAACGCCACAATCACAAACCTTTACCCCTTCTCGTGACTGAACATGAGTGACTTGTAGCTGATTTGAAACATCACAAAAATATGACACAAAAAATTCGTTTTCAAATCATTATTAAAATCATGAACCATCCAAATTCATAAGTAAAAGCATAAATCATGTATCATAAAACATCATAGTATATGTCTCAATTCAAAATCTCATAACAAAACATTAGAATAAACTCCTAGGCTGATACTGTGGTGTGTGCCATGCGATCATCCTGAGCCCTTCCCTTTGCTAGTGGAAGTACCTAAAACCAAAACTGAAAACTGTAAGCACGAAACTTAGTGAGCTCCCCCAAACTACCACATACCATACAATAACACATATAACACAAACTAGGCCCCGCCCGGCATCGGACCGAATTCCAGAACACATAACACATAACATAATTATGCATGAATCACAAAGACATCAAGCAAACATAACTACTTCTCGGGACCACTCCGGTATCCGACCGAAGTCCAAAAACATATAAACTGCATCGCGCTAACCCCGACATGCTACTACTACATAAACGGGTCGGCATTGGTGCCTTAGACATGTGCCTACTGGAGGAAAACTCACCTCGCGTGACTGACTGCTGCAACTGTAGGTGAGGAATCTCTGTCTGCTGCTCCGGCGACTCTCCGGCTATAAATTTCCATAAAAGTACTTAGTAAAAAACTAATAACTACTCTTAGGGTAAAATGACAATTTTACCCCTGGCTAAAGTCAACATCCTGGTCAAAGTCAACCCCCAGTTGATCTGACTCGCCAAGTTGGTTCACCAACTCGTCGACTCCCTATTCTTTCATCTATTCCCAACCCCGACTTTACTCGTTGAGTCTAGCAAGAACTCCACGAGTTCTCCTGTAATCATAACATCAGGACTATCATCTGGCTCGCTGAGTTCATCCTTGAACTCGTCGAGTTCATCTTCATCATATGAGTGTGACCAGTCTGTGACTCTTCGAGTTGTATGAACAACTCGTCGAGTCCGTCTTCATGGGTTGGGAGATTGCCTTGGACTCGCCAAGTGTGTTCATCCACTCGCCGAGTCCCATGGTTTTCAGGTCCATAACTACGTCTATTTCGTTGATTCCTTCTTCTGGACTCATCTAGATCCCTTCCAAACTCAACTGGATCCCTTCGAATCATAAAAGGTTGGAGAACCAAACCCCCGACTCACCGAGTCCCATGAGCGACTCGTCAAGTCGACTTATGCCCAAGTCCATAACTCGATTTCTGTTGTGCAAAACTCATCCAAAAGGTAGATCTGGGTTCCTAAGGCCGATATAACACGTAAAGTCATGAACTTTACGTCCATGCATGGGACTTTTAAGCTTAAAGGACCAAAAATGGGGGTTTATTAAATAATAAGGGTTCTCATGGCCATAAAGATGGCACCTTTATGCCATGAGGACCCTCCAAGGTTCCAGATCTGAAGCTTTTACCCTACATTACACCCTAGAATCCGAAATGACATGGAAAAGCCCCCAAAGATGCCAAGGTTCAATCCCCAATTTAGATTTAACACATAGGAGGTCAAGATAAGGGCTATTTACCTCAAATACACTAGAAATGCAACCAAAATCGGAATCCACTGACTTACTCCTTGATTCACCAAACTTCCATTCCTTCTTCTAGCTTCAAATCAAGATGCAAAGGCACAATATAGCTCAAAGATGCTCACAATTGATTAGGGTTTCGAGGACATGACTTGGGGGTGATGGAGGATGGGGTGGAAGCCTCATAAGTTTTTTAAATAGGATGCAAACCCTCCAATTTAGAGTTTCACTCGGACAGCTCATACTAGTCGAGTCAGTCTTCCGACTCGTCGAGTAGGTCACTTAATCCCCCGACCCGGAGTGGATCCTACTCGAAGAGTTGAACCTTCAACTTGCTGAGTCCAAGGGTAAAAATATGAAGTTTGACTTAAATTTAAATGCATACCTAAGACCGAGTGTTACATGATTCCTTGAGGTCGATAAGCTCGAAGACATTGTTCTTCAGGACGGAAATAGTCGAGGGAAAGTCTTTGACTTTTCACACAAGGGTAAGTAAAGTTTTAATGGAGGTCCAAATAAGGGTTTGAATTAATAAGCCTATATCGACAAGTGTACTTCTTCGACACATAAGCATCCCACATAAGCTTATTGGACACATCAGCGTGCCACATAAGCATTGTAACCGGGAAACCTTCTAAAAGTTGATAAAATGGTGTAATTAATAGGTCAATTACGAGTTTACTGGTCTAATGTACCAAAAAAACTTTAAGGACCTAATTAGTCAAATGAAGAAAGTTTTATGTGCTATAGTGACATTATCCCATAACTTTAAGGTCAATTCATTCACATAAGGATTTGGTTTTGGGCAAGGGTATTGCACCTTAAGCCTTGCCAGGGGTGATGTCCCTTGGAACCCCACCACGGGCACCGCCCTTGGACCTTGTGTTGTCGAGTAAACTTTTGTTTACCTAAATGTGCACTTTTCACCTCCAATCTCGAGTTATAGCCAAAGATGAACTTAGAATGTCTCGAGTTAATCATGGTTAGACTAACAGGATTGACAAAACTAAAATCACCAACATCGACTATATGCAAAATTATACATGAAATTTTTATATCCCACAAACAATTTGCAAATATAAAATTTCAAATTTCGGCTGACTGAAACTTTTACGTTCATTATAAATGTGCTAGTTTGTTAATTTGAAATTTTTCTTAATATATATATATATATATATATATACTCACTAGCCGTTACCCGCGCAATGCGACGGACAGCGAATACTTGTTTCGTAAATTAGTTTCTTTTGGGACAAAAAGCTTATGAACCGTATATGTTACGAAAAAATGTTTGACCAAGAAGAATTTAGGAAATCACATTGGCCATTTATGTAATTTTGTCTTAAAACTTAATAAGAATTTAAGTAACAAGTATGTGAATTTTTAATTTTGAGACTATAATAACGTAAAAAGGAAAAACTCCATAGAACGTGCATAAAATTACTAATGATTGAGTGTACAATATTAACATGCACCTAAGCTGCGATTCTAAATTATATCAAATTTATTTTATAAAAATTAAATATTACCTAAGACAATAAATATTTTAAATTTTTAAAATTTAAAATTTTTGTTGTAATATTCAAAATTTTGAAAATTAAAAAAGTTAAAAATTGAAAATGTAGAGCGATGTTGACCGCTTCTGTCTTTTGTTTAAGTTTTAAATTTATGTTTATTTAGAAAATTTATTTAGAATGATAACTTATTATTTATTTATATAATAATACCATTAAAACGTATTTTTAATTTAATCGTTAGAACTTTCCAAAGCAAACAACTTTAATATAATTTCATCCAACATCAAATATACAACCAATATCCATATCAATCCCACCACACCGAGAATATGTTACAACATAACTAAGGCAAAATAGGTTCGAAGGGTAAAGTAGACCCAAAATTCCAAAAAAACAAAATCAAACAACTAACATAAAATATGGGGCGTAATGGTCCAAAACACCCACCAATAAAAGTAAGGTTCTAGAATTGCGCCAATTACTACTGATTATGTAATTACATATCGATGACCCACCAAACAATTTTTGTAATTATCAAAAGGAGAATCAAAACAGCTACCAAACCTCAGGGGCATAATCGACCAAAACACCCACTAAAACATAAGATTCCATAATTGCGCCAATTAGACCCACTGATTGTGCTTGTGCAAACTACATGATGAAGACCCACAAGACCATTTCATATGATTATAACACGCCAATAGTGTGTAGTACTCCAAGGAAAACTATTCTAACACCACATCCTATATAACAAAGACCAATTGGAAAAATTAACAAAAAATGAGAGCATGTTTGTAAAAGGTTATTATATTGGAATATAAAGGTTAAACTAAAATGATTAAGGATCTAATCAGATTGTTGATTGCTTATGTTTGGTGAATAATTCAACCATTTACACGAATCTCATTGCCTTCTTCCACTTCAATCCCTTCATTTTCTTACTCTGTAAAAAAACATCATCTACAATCAAAGATCTATATTATCAACTGATCCCAAAAATAAGAAATAGATGATCTCACTATCTCATAAACAACTATATAATTATTGTGCTCTTTCAAGACATAAACCATCCATATCATATCAAGTCATCAACCAACACCCACCATCACAATAAGCCACTTAGTCGGACCACCATCTAACACCACCAGACATTAAACCACTGGTTTCACTCTATGTTAACCATCACTCATTAGCACCTGTTATAGCTAAGCACGACCATAACATCAATTTGTTTGACTAAAAATCACTCGATTTCATTATCTTGAACCTCAAATTTCTTTCTCAGCCCTACCCTACCGTGAAACACCTCACCTTGATGGACCAATGTCAAAAAGGTGTAGCAGTGATTGATGTGACAACCCGAAAAACTTCTCGCATGCACTCTTCAATTCTTCCAATATTAGACTTATTTTACTATATGGTAGTACCCTTTAGAGCCTAATGAATCATTCTAAATGTGATATAATCAAGGTGGGAGTGTTAAAAAGGGTTAACTCGAAGTGTAGGAATCAAAACCGGGCCAAACACTCCAACACATGGAGTGTCCCGCCACACACTCATGTTTGCGGCCTCACACCCTTCCCAACAGCACTCCACCTATGTATACCACACTTAAATCATTTTTGAACACTTCCTTCACTTCTTCAAGCATAGAACACGAAATCCTCATGGCCGCACACACACATATAGTGTGTATTTTGGCCATACACCCTCTTGTATAGCCTTATAAACCCTCATACAATCATATATGATTATAACACTTCATTATAAGTGTTTACTAGTCCCTAAGGTGGTCCCAAAATCATCAATTAGTTGTTCATAACACTAATTATATCCATATATGTGCCAATATATGCTAAATAGGATTCGCGTGTGTACTCAAGTCACCACTTGACGCCTAGCAACTAATCCAACATTGTCATCAGAACCACTCACTACAGGTGAGTTCATACCCCTTTAATTAACCTTTGAAATACTTTAAAATGTTTTAAATGCTTTTATGGGGGGGAATACAAGTTGAATAGGTATAGTTATTACATCAATCACATGTGATTAATAACTATAAAACCAATGATTTTATCACTGTCCAAACTGTTTATCAAACCGTTTTACTTCAAAATGTTTTACAAACTCTTTTACTTATCAAATACTTTTATTTAAACTTTAATATACTTCTTATAATTTGCATGTCCATATATGTACATATATATAAGAAATGTTTAAAAGGCTTAGGAAGGCCGTCCGCCCTATTTCCTTTTTCTCGATTTAGATGTGGTCTGGTGGGATGTCGGGTAGTCATCCGAGGGTCGTTTCAATATTAATTATATATCATATGTGCATATATAGACATAAAAGTACTTCCATATTCATGCGTATCAGTTACATCATTAGTAAGTTACCATCGGGGTAACACAGGGTTACACTTATACTATTACTAGATCAATGAGTCAGTTCATTCATGAGTCAGTACTTAGTCCTATGAGAAACATATACATTACATTACTATGAGAACATATACATTATAATACTATGATAACATATACAACTATACTAGAGAAGAACATATACAACTATACTAGGAAGAGAACATATACAACGATACTAGAACAAGTAACATTACATTACATATACATGAATACGTTAACAATTGTGATCCACTGTATCGGAGCATGACTTAAATGTCATGGCCCGAGTTGTAGCCCGAATTCTCTTGGAGGGAGAGCGTGAGTTTGCATATAGATCTATACTGGATTGACTATCCTACACCTTGCTGCTAGCTACAGCCGGACCTACAGGTCTGCGGGTGCCAAAAGTCATTCCGTTCTACGACCATTCGTATGTCGTTGTTACCAGTCAATAGTATGGTGCAATTAATCACATGATATCTTAATATAAATCCGGTTTAAGGTAATTAGTACATCAATAGTTCCTATAATGCAACACTACAGTACTACAATAATTTATCCCTTACATACATTTAGTGATTATTTCACTTAAACATTAATGTACAAACTATAATTTGATAATGATAGTTACACTTGGGAAAATTACACACTTTTACGATAAACAAACGTACAAAACAGTTACGCCTTGGTAGAAGGTTACTTTTAATAGAAAATATAGGTTTTTCTGAAAGATTCAAACTTTTACAAACACGTACAAACATTCACATACTTTTATAACTAATGTTTACAAACTATTGTTTAAAAACTATGTTCAAACGTTTTGATACAACCACCGACACTAAAATACTTATGAACTCACCAGCTTAATGCTGATAAACTCTTTCAAAATAACTTGTATTCTCAGGTCATCAGTAGACAGGTACCGATGCCAGCTTTTAAGAAGATGGAGCGCATCCAAGACTCATCTTATTATTTTGATTCACATTATTTTTGGTGTCTATAACTGTAAAGAACACACTTGTATTAAAATTATATATTTAATGCAATGGATGATGTTGTTTGCTTGTTTACTTTTACTGTGTTGTGATACTTTACATGACGTCCTCCGCCCCAGAACGTTTCCGCCGTTCTTGGTTTTGAGGTGTGACAGATTGGTATCAGAGCATTGTTTATAGTGAATTTAGTATATCAACCCATAAAAGATATACTAACTATAAACCCATTTGGGATTAAAACACTCTGACCAAGAGTCTATACTTTAAATACTAAAATATTTAATAAAGTATACAAGTTTGCATTCATACTAAAATTGGTGTCACAACGACAAGAACAAAAGTATTGCGATTGTTAAATATCACAAGTGATCTTGGGGATGTATGGTCAGTCCTGGGAATGGCATAGCCTGATCAACTATGCTGGTCCAAGGAGTGATTAGCATATGCCCTAGAATAGTTGTGATATGGTAACAAGTTTAAAAAAACTTACCAACACTACTACAATACGATCATTAGAATAGAGCATAGGTTTAAAATACTATAGGAGTATTTTGTGTTACTTTAATCAATTATCTGAGAACTAAAAGGGTCATTATCAAATAGGTCAATAGTCGTTAAGTGGATACTTTAAGGTTGTATGAAATTAGGTGTTATAGTCTAAGAATCTGTAACCTTTGTTGCATCTCCTGTTCCTTGTTTGGTTGTGGTTTTGGAGTTAGGGCTACTTATTCGAAAGCCTATCCTACCCTATTTTCATATAATTGGTATGCACTACACAAGTATTGACATAATTGATATAGATCATCTTATAATTATCTTAGTAGTACATCAAATTTTATAAGATTCTTATATCCCCTTTCTCGCGTAGATATCATGGCTGGATTTCATCATGGCGACCCATACTTTCCAAACAAAGGCAACGCAGGATGGCTTGACGCAGAGTCCGATGATGAGCACCAAATCCCATTGGATGATCATCAAGCAAAAGGTTTCTCGGATGGATCTGACTCTGAGCCCGAAGTCAACAATCTACCTCCCGTAGGTCAAGCCCCAAACAACGGTCCCCGACCAGCATTTCCAGGTCCCACTCCCTTGTAGGTAAACAACTTGAATCGCTGGAGTGACGAACAGGGTCAACCCTTACCCTACTTTGGGGACCGAAGCTTTTACAACGTTAGCGAAGGTGGTTCTGCGGATAGAGCTCTGCCCGTCATGGTCTGTAGAATTGCTCGAAACGTCGAACAAGGTCGAGCAGCCATCGACCGAGTCATGGAAATTGATGTTAACTCAGGCGTTAATACCGTCCGCATTCGACATCTGGAAGAAGCACTCAAAGGGATGAGGAGAACCAATGACACACTGCGACATCAATTGACCACCGAAGTCGTAGAACTTCGAGTTCGCCGAAGAGCTCACGAACGACACCTCCGAGAAGTGGTTTGTCAATTGGAAGATATGAGGATTCGCCCTAGGAATTCCCGTCGTCATTAGAAGATGTCTAGTACATCTTTGTCTTTTGATTAAGGAATAGCCTTTAGTATCTGGGCTTTTAGTAACGCTTGTCTGTAAAATATTCCTAACTCTCAGTACGCTAACTAGGAATCTAATAATTGTCAAACTTTTCCGTATGGTATGATGTAAGACCTACTATTAGGTTAATTTTCCCCTGAACCCATTACATCAATAATACCAGTATTATTGACAGCTAACTAATCTGTGAGAAAATTTTTACACTTGCGTTTTCCTACTAGTTTTCCCTATTGTGACTTAAATTCGTACACTCATTCAACTGTTGGACTATGGCTATTTAGTCCATGTGTCACTCTCAACTTGCTTACAATTGATTCTTACCATTGTATTTGTATTTATAAACTTATAGCTGAAAGATGCCTCCACGTAAGTCAACAAGACGTAACCCCGCACCTCCACCACCTCCTCCTCCGGTCATCAATGCTGCAGTAGCTGCGGCAGTGGCAACTGTCATGGCTCAATATCACTCAACTAACAACAGCCAAGGTGGAACCCCTGTTGAATCTACTCATGCTGAGATCCATGTGCGCACGAGAGATTTCTCCTACAAGGATTTCACCAACTATAAGCTGAAGTCCTTTTATGGAACCGAGGGAGTCATTGCCCTCTCGCAATGGTTAGAGAAGACTGAACCGGTCTTCGAAATTTGTTTATGCCCTGCGGCGAGCAAGGTTAAATATGTCGCCTGCACCTTTGAAGGAAAAGCCCTGACGTGGTGGAACAGCCACGTTAAATCCCAAACACTCGTTGTAGCCAACGGCATTGGCTGAGAAACAATGAAAGACCTCATGATTGAGGAGTATTGCCTGAGGGGAGAAATCCAGAAATTGGAGCAAGAGCTGTGGGGCCTAACCATGAAGGGCTCCAACATAGTCGCTTATACCGCCAGGTTAATTGAACTAGTGACTCTCTGCCCCAATATGGTTCCCACTGAAGGGAAAAAGATCGAAAGGTACATCTGGGGACTGGTGCCTCCGTATCAAGGAAATGTTCTATCATCAAACCCCGCTACTTTCGACAGTGCCAAGCGGCTGGCACAACGACTCATTGACCATGGAATCAAATCCCCAATAGCGACAACAACCCAAGCCGCCTCAGAACCCTCCCAACCCGCTGACTCTAAGCAGAAGTTCTGGGATGACAAGAAGAAGCAGCGAGCTGCCAAAAAGCAGCAAATTGTGGTTGTACATGCTGCGATAACCCCTACTGCTGCTACTGCTCCGGTGAAGCAATATGCTGGAAGTTTGCCTAAGTGCAACAAATGCAACTTCCACCACAACGGCCCCTGCTGTGAAATGCAGTGTTCTAACTGCGACAAGAAAGGACACACTGTCCATTTTTGTAGGTCTCCGGCAAGACCGATCACTCAAGCCCCTGGCTCAGGCGCGAGCCCAACCTGCTATGGATGTGGTGAAGCAGGCCACTACAAGAGGGACTGCCCCAAAGCAAAGAATGCAGGTGGATCGGGGAGGGTACTGGAAATAAGCCATGGGGAAGCGGTTGCTGACCCGACGATGGTGACTGGTACGTTCCTTCTCGATAACTCCTATGCATGCATTTTGTTCAATAGTGGAGCGGAGCGAAGCTTCGTGAACCATAAATTTGCTCACATACTTAAACATCAACCACACGCACCTAAAGAACAATTCACGGTAGAAATGGCTAATGGGAAAACTAAAAGCACCAGGAGCATATACTTAGGATGCAACCTAACTCTAGATAATCATTCATTTCCAATCGACCTCATGTCGGTTTCAATTAAAAGCTTTGACGTTATCATCGGCATGGATTGGTTAAGTCTTCATTGTGCCGACATCATGTGCTTCGAGAAAGCAATCCGTCTAAACCTCCCGTCTAATGAAACTATTATAGTCTACGGCGACAAACCTGGTACAAGTCTTCGTATTGTCTCCAGTATTCAAGCACAGAAATATCTATGTAAAGAATACCGTGCATTCCTTGCTCACGTCCTCGATACGAGCCTAGAAACGAAAGAAATAAAAGACATTCCAGTAGTCAGCGACTTTCCCGACATCTTTCCAGAAGAGCTACCAGGATTACCTCCGCAACGACAGGTCGAGTTCAGAATCGACTTAATTCCAAGAGCCACCACAGTAGCTAAGTCGCCATACCGATTAGCACCAGCTGAGATGCAGGAATTATCTGGTCAACTTAACGAACTTCTCAGCAAAGGCTTTATAAGACCAAGTTTCTCACCTTAGGGAGCACCGGTCTTGTTTGTTAAGAAGAAAGACGGATCATTCCGTATGTGTATCGACTACAGGGAACTCAACAAACTGACGGTCAAAAATCGTTACCCTCTGCCTCGCATCGACGATTTATTTGACCAACTGCAAGGGGCAAATTATTTTTCCAAAATTGATCTGAGATCCGGATATCACCAGTTACGAGTGCTAGAGGAGGATGTTCTGAAGACAGCCTTCCAGACTCGTTACGAACACTACGAATTCGTGGTGATGCCATTCGGATTAACCAATGCGCCCGCAGTCTTCATGGATTTGATGAATAGAGTATGCCGACCTTACTTAGATCAGTTCGTCATTTTCTTTATTGACGACATCCTAATTGTTAGATTAGTGTCTAAGTCCATAACTATTTTGGTATGTACTTGACCCAATGGTGCATGGTCCTTTTGGGTTGCCTTCACCAAAGCAACTTGATAGGATGAATTATGGAGAGAAAGGATTAAATGTGATTTATTAATATATTATGGGAATAATATATTAAAGGAGAAATCATATTGTTTAATTAATATTAGTCAAGAATTAATTAGTAATTAGTTTTGTGACTAAAATAGATTAATTAAACTTAAGGGACTGGAATTGTAATTATAAGATAATTTCAATTTGGGCCATGGATTGCCTTTTATTATAAGGTGGACGAATTTTATGGGGGAAGCCCATATGAAGTCGTCCAAGGCTTTAAGAAAGGGCTCCATGGGTTGCTTAGGGCTTAAGCAACCAAATTAGGGTTTCCTTGTTAGATAACCCTAATAGCCTCACTATATATAGAACCCTTAAGGCTCAAAAACGTGGACAAGTAACCTTCTAGGGTTTTCACACGGTTTTGGCAGCCTCCATCCTCTCTTCTCTTCATCCTCTTGCTTATGGTGTTTGTGAACCATTAGAGGAGTGGCACTTGTGACTCTAAGCCTTCCAAAGTCAATTCAATGAGGAATTGGGATTGTTATTGCTACATAACAATCAAGGTAACATTATAAACCTATTCTAATATCTAATATGATTACTTGTATGCTAGAATTAGGGTTTATAGTCTTGGATTCAAAGCATGTACAATAGAGAAACCTAGATCCGAGCATTAGGGTTTGTATGAGCACATAGGATGTCTTATGACTAAAAACAATCAGTGGTATCAGAGCCTTGATTGGTTTCTATTGTATTGATGCCTTGTTAATTTGTTCATGCTTGAAAAAATTGTTTATGCCTCCTGGCTGATGTACTCGGCGAGTCCCATTGTGGACTCGGCGAGTCCATAAGGGGACTCAGCGAGTTCAGCTGTCAGACATGCGGATTTTCGGGATTTTTACCTATTTTGACTTAGGATAATTGCCATAATTGTTTAAACTTAATAAAATTCGAATTTTGTTAATCCCTTATGATTATCCTTGTCAAAATAAAAGATTTTGGTCATCTAATTAGATAATTGTTACCTTATTTGATATATGTTAAGTTATGGAAATTATTTGATCATTATCTTGCAAGAATTTGAACTAGATCTAATTAGATAACCACCAATTATTGCTAATTGCCTTATTTGAATTATGTGATCTAGAATATTCTTGACAAAGTTTGGAATAGTTTCAAATTAATCCCTTTAGGTTTTATAGTTTAAATTAGAACCCAAAAGTTTTGTTGTTTTGAAATTTAAATAGTTAAAACCCTAATGTTTTGAAAAAGGTTTCAAAACTTGCCCTCAAGTTTTGAAATTTAAATTTTGATTAATTGTTTAATTTTGATGTATATTTAAATTCTAAACCCTAATGTTTGAAATGTTTCAAAACTTGCCCTCAAGTTTTGGAATTTAAAAGTTGATTAAAAGTTTAATTAGAAATGTTAAATTCTAAAACTCTAGTATTGTTTGAAAAAATTCAAATCACACCCTTATGGTTTTATTAATTAATTAAGGTGTATAATTAAAAGAGGTTTAATAAATCCATAAAAGTTTTGGTTTAAAATTTAATTGAATTAAAAGTATAATTGTTAAATTAGACCACCTAATATTTTAAAAGTATAAAATACACCCTATACTATATATAACATTAAAAGTCTAACATTATATATATGTATGAGTAAAAGTCAGTCTTACCGTTAGTAGGCCTCATTCACGAAGCTGGTCTATAAGGGGTGTTTAAGGAAATTGCCTATAAAAAGGCGATTGAATGGGTATCCACTCTTACCCACCGCACTCTTGACTAGTGGAGGGTCGTTAGCCGAACGGGTAGGATAGGACGAAACCTTCCATTATAAGTATAATGAAGTATAAAAGTAACTAAATGTTTTCATAAAATTCCCAATCTTAGTTACTTAGGCAAAAGTGAATTGATGCAATTCCATGAAATTACACTTTGTGCCCTTGCGAAGACGTTAGTGGAGCGTGTGTGGTTAACCGGCACACTAAATGGTTCTAAGCAAAGGTAGCAAAGGGTGACTCAATGTTTGTCATAGTTCAGTGGAGCGTGTGTGGTTTACCGACACATTGAATAGGTGACTGTAACATGTGAGGGCACCATGTAAGTTTGCATGGTTATTCACACCCGCTTTGTGATCCTCGGCATCCCAGTCACAAACAAGAGGGGCATATCGAGATTTAAACATGCCATTGAAAGTTCAATGAATCTCAAAGGATCTAGGAGTTTTCATAGATTTAAAACTTAAATTTATTTTTCGTTTTTTGTGGTGGAAATTAGTGAATCGTCATTCACTTACCTTCAAATATTCTTCAATTAGGGTTACGGCATCCCTCTCCCGAGTTGTAGAATATTGTGTTGGGTCCTAGCCTTAGTATCTCATTTGGGTGATTTACTAAGGACTCAATCAATCAACTAACTTGAATTTGTTTTTCTCCCGTTTGTAGATGTCAAAGTTCGACAACTATGGTCTTCCCAAATCCCGTGGAACAAGCATTCCACATGAAGATGGTATTCCACGATTCAATCAAGGAACGAGAAATCATGCTTCACTTTCTCCTCCTCCTCCTCCTATTGTTCTCCCCAACCCACAAGATCGAAGAATTGAAAGGTTCAATATCACTAAAGCCCTATTGGAAATGAAACACGAAGATGGTAAACCCGTGTGTGCCCACGTTCTAGGAATGAAATCACACATTGATAGGTTGATAATGTTGGGTGCATCATTCCCAGATGAGTTGGCTGTGAATTGGGTTTTGCAGTCACTTCCTGAATCATATAATGAGTTTAAAAGAAAGTATTATATGATGGATCATGATGACAACCTCATTGACCTAACTTACATGCTCATTGCTGCTGAATCAGAAATGATTTGGCGAAGCAATGGAGCGTATTTGTTGGGAAAGTCAACCGACCATGCTTCCGAGGACGTTCTAGGAGAACCGACCTGCGTTTGCTGCCAAAAGAAAGGGCGTTGGATACAAGTCTGCCCAAAGAGCCTGAAGAGTCCAGAAGATGGGAGAGTCAAAGAGTATGGTTGCGCTTCAGGTAAAATCCACTATCTAACTCCGTTAAGTTCCTATTCATTGATTCTTAATACATGATGTGATAAGATTGCATTTGAATGTTTTGCAGGATCGGTGAAAAGAAAGGAAGATTGGTGAAAGAGCAAGATGAATCTAATCACGAGGAATGGATCTTGGTCACATGGACTTCAAGATTAGATTTTAAGCTTAGATAGTTATGATAGAGTTGTTAGAAATTTTTCTTTTGAAATACATAGTTTTCAATGGATTTTGCATTGTAAGGACAAATGTTTTCCGCTGCTTTTATAAATAAAATAAATTTTCGTTTGACTTATTTATTTATTTGTTTATTTCCTTGCAATGAAATCGTTATGAAAATCGGTGTTTGCATATTTCTACAACAAATGGATATGATTCTTATTTAAGGTGTTTATGGAAAAGTCAAGAATTTACCAAATAGGGAGAGTTTCTCATCGCCCAAGTTTCAATTGGACAGAAACTTGGAATCATGCAACTTGGATGCATGATGAATGAGAAATTTCGTATTTGGAAATTAGACTAATTCATTGACAAAGTGTCAAGTGAAGGACTAGGAGATCGAGTACACAAAGTTGTGTGTTGATCAAAGTCCACCATAAGAGTAACAGGATATTCATCATGATTTACTAAAGGTTTAATAAATATGATTATACTTATAAGATTAAGTGTAATTCTGAATTGATTGAGAAAGTTTAAATCAATAGTAGAACGAATAACAAGAATCGAGTAGGCAGAAAGATAAAAGTTTCTCCATTCTAAGAAGAAGGGAGAGTACCTTTTATGCTTTATGATAGGTCTTAATGATTAAGAACCATATTTCAATTGATCCTGTAAGTACAATTGTATGTTTAAGAAGAGGAATCAAGAATTGAAGAAATGGTTAAATCAAAAAGTCAATCATACTTCATTCCAAAACAAGTCTTAAAGTTAAGATTGTGACATTGAGTGAAAAAGTATTAAGAAGGTTTATAACATTCATTAAATGTGGTAAGTTGTGATGTCTTGGATAAGACAAAGACCAACTAGGACCAATTTATGAAGTGTTTTGATAAAAGCTACACTAACTCTTGAATATTTGTTTGTCAGGAAATGTTTTGACAAGAGAATCGTATATGTCAAGGAGTCAGTGGGAGTCTTTATAGTCTTGAAAAGTTTCAAGAACAAATCAAATAAACCTTATCGATCATCACTAGCACACGAGTTGAGGTTTACAACCTATCGTGATGACATTATTTGGTTTCTGTGCCAATCCAATCGAGTTAATTATGCATGTGAGTTCTATGAGTTCTCATTTTGAACACATAAAAGGTAAAGCACCTTAATCAATGAAAGGTACATTGATAGGAAAGGGTGAGCTGCTTAACTACTTGGAAGACGTGGTGGGCATCTATGCTACCATAAGGCAAGAAATCAAGATTAAGAAAGTTCGGTCCATATAAGTTTGAATTTGTCATAAACTTTGGTTTTAACAAATTCACATGGATAGGAACACATACGCCATTTAAATCTAAGTGTCATAAGATTTCCTCCTTCATGAAAATGATTGTGAGGAAATGCTTTCACTAAGAAAGATTTTAAGAAGATAGTGATTGTAAACTTGCATTCTCGAATTCGATTATGGTTACGGTATCCCTTTCCATAATTTGAATTGTGAGGTTTGGCAATTGTTTACACACACATATGAACTATCGAAGGCAAAGGTGTATAAGTTCAAGAAGCCTTGATAAAAGATTATCAAAGCACTAAGTATTAGAAACATGAACTAAAGAAATTCAATAAGTATTGTTTTTCTGAAAGTTAAGATGTTTATGAATACATGTCGAAGCTAGTGGGAGCATAAGTGTTATGTTTTATAATAATCATCATGATAGTGGGAGCATAAATGTTATGATTGTATGATTATTAAGGAAAGTATTGCAAATTGGCAATATTAATTATAGAAAACAAGATTCATTCTTTGCAAAGTCGTAAGGAAGGAATAGTTGTTTTGCTATAATTAAGGGAGAGAATATTATGCTTCATTTCAAATCTAAAGGCTTAGGTTGTGGAATGTTAATAAATTTAGTCAAGGGTACATAGTGTGTTCTTAAAATTTCGATTATGATTACGGCATTCATCTTCACAATTCGAATTTTGAGAACATAGAAAATAAAACATTATGCGTCGTGTCCCATACGCTTCGGGTATAGGATCGATTGCAAATGGTTTGATATTTGACCATTCTAAAATTTTCCAAATGTCAAGCGCATTTAGAGGGAAAAGGGACTAGAATTGGTTTTGACTAAAATAATTAAACAACTATCAAAGGACAATCCAAAGTTCGACGAGGATTGGTCGCTTGTGAGTAGTTGGAAGTATAGTATTGGAAAATATGGAAATGTTTCCATATTGGATGGACCATATCTACATTATTATGAATAGATAAGATTCTATTAAGAATAAGTTGTCATATGGAAAATATGGAAGCGTGTCCATATTGGGAATTGAATATTGAAAATCTATGACTAGATTAGGAACTTTTATGCAAAAGGATGTTCAAAGGAATGTACTTTGAGTGAGAGACATCATATCTAAGGAATTGTCTTGTAACAATCTCCGATAGAGGACTTTGTAACATCATTGGCAAAAGTCTTTGTGACTTTGGTGCAGTGACATTACGAAAGGATAGTTGCATAAAATGTTAGAATCTAGCATATTCTATAAGTGGCAAAGAATTTGATATTCTTAAACTTATGAAAAAGGATTTGGAGTTGTGAAATAAGAATGATTGGAAATGTGTTCAATGTGATCTATTTCACAAAGGAAGAACCATAGGTAATTATTGTGTGCATGCTAGGAGCATGGGACAAGTGTAGTAATTCAAGTAAGAAGTTGATTACCCGAAATTACAAATAATGAGTAATCAATATGGTGATAAATAAAAGGTGTTTTATTTATGCTCAAAGGGTTGAGGCCATATGGGATTAGTATTATTCTTATGTTTCACATTTGCATGTTTTGACTTCCAGAATAATTGAGTTTATTAAGAATAATCGAATTATTCAAACGGGCCACAGTCGTTCATATGTTGGAAGTAGATATGAATGAAGACTGTCGTGAATTGGTGCGTTGATTGTCTAGAAAAGTATTAGACATAAGCAAATGTTTGTTGCAACGTTCATGAGTGCTTACGAATATGATTTGAGCATTGGATTAAACCCACGCTCACTTGGATCACTCCATGGATTGTATCACGAGTGATTGGTGAGACGATAACATCTTATATTCTTGAAACCGAGATGTGTGAGTTGTATCTTGCGAATCGGTTGCCACTACTAGAAAAAAGGCCTTTTACGACGCGCAAAATACGACGCTCATTGATCTATGTTACGCAAAGGAGAGTGACATTAGAAAAATGTCATCTCTTCAAAAAATTTAAGGATAGAAGACACGCATTATTGCGCGCCCTTAAATTAGTGTCTAAAAAAACACGGAGGGCACCTATAATAAAATGCGCGTCGTCTAAGGATGTCGCTTTATAATTTTTAATGGAACGCGCGTTCCATCCTTTAACAGTAGGGGGAAATGAAATTCTGAAAAAATTAAAAATCCCGCCTTCCTTTTTTTTCTCCTTTCCCTCTTGCCTTGGACGCTCCTTCCTTCCCCCTCCCGACATTGACTGCTGCTTACTTAGCTTCTTCCCTCACTTCTACCTACTGGAACCACCATATCTCCCACTCGATGTTGAAATTGTTAGAAAAAGCCCTAATTATACTCTCAAGTCTAAATACAGAAAAAATAGAAGATGGTGAAGAAGTAGCAGTAGAGGAAGTGGAGGATGAACAGTCGAAAATGGAAGGAATGGCATCAATAGCGTTGTTACTAGATGGGTCAATCTCGGGTCATTTTGTTCAGCTTCCCGAGTCCGTTTATTACCAGATGGGTCAATCTCGTCTTTTTGTCTCGACTTCATATCTCTCTGTAAAGCAAGCGACGACTTCATATCAAAAGTGGAGGTGGCAGCCTAAAGACTGTAATTTGCCAAAGTAAGCATACCTGAAACGTGAAATTAGCAAATTGGATTGCACAGAAACGCGATTGGGATCGGGAATTTTGGTTTTGGAACGCCAATTTGTGAAATTGGGATCAGCACATCCTTTTGAATCGGTTTGTCTTCCTTTACCTCTGTACTCTCACTCACTCTCTCTCTCTCTCTCTCTCTCTCTCTCTAAGCCCTAAGTTGCCACCATCAATAATAAAATAGTTCGATCAAGTTTAGTTCAATTCCTGATCATCGATTTGAAATTCTATTTCTGATATGACCTTTTGTGCAATTCTTTGACCTTTTAATCTTAGGGTTTATCTTCATGAAATCTAATCTCTATGAACGAACTAATACACTTTAGGATTAGGGTTTAGTAATGGGATTCCTTCGTTTTTGTTAGGGCGATGTGAGTAATGAACCAAGGAGAAACACACAACAATGTAATCAAGAAGAAGATGTTCCAGTCTTGGTTGATGCAATACTTCCATTATCTGCAGCTGCCATGGCTTTGCCACCTTTATCTATTCGAGGTGATTTGGGAGTTGTTTCTACTGCTGGAGTTAGATATGCATATCCACTCCTAAAATCATTTGCAAAAATGGGACCTCAAGGTGTTCTTGGTGCCACAAAGCTTTTACGCCCTTTTTCAGAAATAGTTGATTCATTGGGACTCAAAGATCCTTTCATTAGAAATTGGGTGGATCTTTTGTCTTTCTTACTTGCTGAAGTGAAATCCGATGGTGTTCTTTCAGCAGAAATGGTACATAATCATACATACATTAAAAAGTTTCTTTTAAGGTAGTTTTACTTTTTGGTATGATGGAATTGAGGAAGGAATGGAATGGGCTATTCCATTACCACATGTCCTCATCCATTCCATTCCAACCAAACAGAATCCATTCTATTCCTTCATATTTTATAGTTCTCTAAATGTCTAATCTTTTGCCTGTATATATATCCACATATTTGCAGATTTATATGTTTGCAGAATGGTATAAACCAGGTTGTAGTTTAGAATACCCTGTTGGTGGAACTGGAGCACTTGTTGAGGCTCTTGTTCTCAGATTTTCCTTATGATAAACTTCCAAAAATGTCAGAACCTTCACAACTTATGACAGAAAATACACGTTCTGATCTTTATGTTGCACTCCCTGTTCTCAGTCAAGGAAAGAAATGGGTCTTACTATACAGGTAAAATTTCATCTTCATCATATTTTCAGTTTCACATTATTCTTGAATCTTGATATATCATTATCTTTTTTATATGTTAGTACATGGAGGCATGGCATATCTCTTTCAACCTTATATAGAAGAAGCAATCTTTGCCCTGGGTTAAGTCTACTGGTAATGTCTTGTCTTCAGTAACTATGCAAAATGTCAACTTTACCCTTTAACTGAAACTTGATTAAACATTTTCAGGTTGTTGGAGATCGTAAAGGTGCAGTGTTTGGTGGTTTAGTTGAGGCACCTTTGAAACCATCAATAAAGAAAAGATACCAGGTTTGTAATTGTTTAATTAAGTTCGTTTCTCTATATGTTGACAAAAGACTTTTCTACCCTTTTTCACTATGATGAGTAAATACTATACAGGGATCGAATGATACATTTGTGTTTACAAATACACCAGGGCGTACGGTTACAAATACACCAGGGCGTACTGTTAATAGAGGAAAATAATTGTTAACACAGGAACTTTTTCTTGTTTATTAACAGCATGGATGATGATGATGGTGATGGAGAACCATAAAGTGCAAGCCTTTGCAATCCCTACGGGTCCAACTTGGGCGTTTTACCACCCTATTGTACTGCAAAGTGACATCACACCTAGTTAGTTGGTTTGGTTCATAAATAAACAGAGCTTTCAGATTCCAGTAAGCATTCTGGGAATCTTCTTCAAGAACATGAATATTCTTGAAGGGATTCTGAGTATAATGTGAACTGAAACTTGGCAGGATTGTGAAAATTTTAAAAAAAATTGACTCCACGACATTGGTTTTCTGATACTCGTGTTGGTTTTGGTTGCAGTTGTCAGGGTTCACAAAGTTGTAATGGAAATCTTAGGATTCAGGGCAGAAAATCAAGATTCAGTCACCAAAAATCTATCTCTTGCGTTTCAGGGAGCCCAAATGATGATCAAATCCAGGGGCATATTCGTCTTGTTTCAAAGTATGCATTGAGGAGGATCAGATGATAGTTTCATTCACAATATCAAAAGACAATAAGTATCTTCTTGTTAGTCTCATGAATGAAGAGTTACATCTTTGGAACATCCAGGGGCATATTCGTCTTTGGAACACTTGAGCTTTTATTTGGTGGAATTGCTCGTATCCTGCGTACTTTTTTTCCATTATTAAGAAGTTCAACCAATTTTTGGTCAGGTATGTCTTCATTTAAAAGATTATAATTTCTTCAAAAACATGTGTGCTTTAAAAAGGAATAATGGTGAAGTTGAATATTTGTTATGTAGGATGGGAGTCTTTGATTTGTTCTGTGAAGAACATCATTGCAAATGGTAGTAAAGAGGTTTCCCTTGCTGCAGTAGGGTGTTTGCAAATGGGGCTAACATGAAACAACAGTTTCAACTAATAAATTGATTTGCACCATAATTTCTTTTTAACAAAACATGTTTATAAGTTATATAGCAATCTGTTCACAACAGAAACCATTTCATTTTCATAAAAAGCCTGCTCCACTTAGCAACCTCACTGTTTCATTATGAATGATAACATTAGGATTCCTAACAGTAACAGGTGGATGTGTTTTGCTATGAACTGATTTGTAAGATTCATTGACCTGAAGACTAAGGGCCCTCATTGTTGGAAGTATTGGAGAGTTTTTATCAGCTGCTTTGCTGCCTCCAGAGCCATTAGCTGTAAGTGTTAACAGTTCTTGATGACTTGAATCTTAGTGAATGATTCAAATTGCTAAATGATAGAACTTTAATTTGTTCTAGGTCCAAAATGTTGTGGATTTTTCAAAGATGATTGGAGCATTAGATGTAAATGAAAATCTTACACATCTTGGTTAGTTTATATTAATATATTTATAAAAGTTTATTTCCTAAGATTATCTTTTCTCATTTTTTCAAAATATACGTAAATATCTGGTAATGCTTCCATTGGATCCGAAATTAGGGAAAATGCTAATAATGGGTGCTTTTTTTCGTTGCTTTGATCATATTCTTACAATTGTTGCTGGACTTAGTGTCAGGGATCATTTTCTTTTGCCTCAAGAGAACAAAGACGTGAGTAATCCAGCTACTTTCACACAAGGGCATTTTGGTCTTTTCCTGATATCTTTTGTATGTCTATTTCAGCAAGCTAGTACAACAAAATCAATATTTTCTGCAAAGGATTACAATGATCATATGGCACTTGTGTGTGAATATGAAGGATGGAAAGAAGCTGAAAGAGAAGGATATGCTTATAAATATTGCTGGAGGAATTTCCTTTATGCTCAAACACTTCAAGCTATACATTCTTTAAGGAATTGTTTATCCATATTTTAAAAGATGCTCAATTACTTGAGACTAAATCGGGGATTAGCAACAGATTAAGTCATAATCAATCATCGGTTAGCGCCATTATATGCTCAGGCCTTTTTCCTGGCATTGCATCTGTAGTGGTATGTATGCTTAATGCTTATTTATTTAATTTACAATTTACAATACAATTGATAGATATATGAATCCATATGTTACTTAATTTTGTTCTTTTTTATTTTTAATATGTGCAGCATAGGGAGACATCAATGTCCTTCAAAACTATAGATGATGTCCAAGTCTTACTCTATGCAGTAAGTATTAAAGAAATAGCAATGCACTTTCATTCATTTGTTTCATATTTTTTTCACATTTCTCTAATGATATTTTTCCTTGAGTCATAGAATGATTGGCTCATATCTTGTTTTTTGATATTTATACGCAGTTTTTTTCTTACGTCGGTGGTGGCGAAGTTCAAGATTAAGGGAGACTTGTAATCATGTTTGGCTTTCCTTTCCAGTAAGAAACAGAGTTGTATGATTATTTGTTAGTTTTATAGGAATGTATAACACATGTTAGCAATGTATTATTTTTGTTTAACATTTGAATGATTTTTTGTATGACATTATAATTTGTGCAATTTATTTTATATTATGCAATGGATTGTATTTTTTGTATATGGTATTTTATTTCTGTTATAAGAAATTAAATGAAAATTTAATTTAAAAATTAATAAATATATAAATTTATTTTTTTTTTAAACATTTAAATTTACGATACGCAAAAATGTATGTCATCTTCATTTATGACATGGCCTTTCTTGACAGGGGCTTTCTTGATACGCATTGCGTGTCATTAACACGCGCGTCGTAAGGTTACGACACGCGAATGCGTGTCGTCTTCCTTTATGACAGGGCCTTCCTTGATACGCATTGTGTGTCGTAACCGCGCGTCGTAAATGCGCGTCGTCTATAGATGACGCACAAAAGCGCGTCGTCTCTCTTTATGACAGGGCCTTCCTTGACACGCATTTGCGCGTCGTCTGAGCGTTTTACGACGCGCAATGAGCGTCGTAAAAGGCCTTTTTTCTAGTAGTGTGCACATTGATAATATGTAAACGCACTAGTAACTTGGTGTTATAAAACATATTGTTGTGTGTGATTTGGTTAGTGAGTGCAAGCAAGCATTGTATCAAATTTTATCCGTTCCTTTTATCCAAAGTAGTATAAAAGCGATATCTTTGGGCCCCTCTATGGTTTAATGATGACAAACGTAAATGCTCGGCCGGGCTAGGGCTAATTTGATTTGTTCAATTAGTCTGTCATCATAAATCAGAAATCGAGATATAGTACAAAGAGAATGATTTGAAATCGTGTCTCATACGATATCTAGAATGGAGGAATATATGATCCCTTATCTAAGGACACGCGTATCTGATAGGATCAGAGTTGACAGCAGCTTTGGAAAGCTACGATTGCAGATCAGGATCTGAAGTCATACGCAGAATAGTTGTTAGACTTATCCAAGTGGGAGACTGTTGGATTAGTGTCTAAGTCCATAACTATTTGGGTATGTACTTGACCCGATGGTGCATGGTCCTTTTGGGTTGCCTTCACCAAAGCAACTTGATAGGATGAATTATGGAGAGAAAGGATTAAATATGATTTATTAATATATTATGGGAATAGTATATTAAAGGAGAAATCATATTGTTTAATTAATATTAGTCAAGAATTAATTAGTAATTAGTTTTGTGACTAAAATAGATTAATTAAACTTAAGGGACTGGAATTGTAATTATAAGATAATTGCAATTTGGGCCATGGATTGCCTTTTATTATAAGGTGGACGAATTCTATGGGGGAAGCCCATATGAAGTCGTCCAAGGCTTTAAGAAAGGGCTCCATGGGTTGCTTAGGGCTTAAGCAACCAAATTAGGGTTTCCTTGTTAGATAACCCTGATAGCCTCACTATATATAGAATCCTTAAGGCTCAAAAACGTGGACAAGTTACCTTCTAGGGTTTTCACATGGTTTTGGCAGCCTCCATCCTCTCTCCTCTTCATCCTCTTGCTTATGGTGTTTGTGAACCATTAGAGGAGTGACACTTGTGACTCTAAGCCTTCCAAAGTCAATTCAAGGAGGAATTGGGATTGTTATTGCTACATAACAATCAAGGTAACATTATAAACCTATTCTAATATCTAATATGATTACTTGTATGCTAGAATTAGGGTTTATAGTCTTGGATTCAAAGCATGTACAATAGAGAAACCTAGATTCGAGCATTAGGGTTTGTATGAGCACATAGGATGTCTTATGACTAAAAACAATCACTAATCTACTCTCGTAGTAAGGAAGAGCATGGCGATCACCCGCGACAAGTTCTAGGAACTTTACGAATGGAGAAGCTCTATGCGAAGTTCTTGAAATGTGAATTTTGGATCCGAAGAGTCGAATTCTTAGGAGATGTGGTAAGCGAAGAGGGAATACATGTGGACCCATCCCAAATTAAGGCCATTGAGAACTGGTCAGCACCGAAGACGCCTACAAAAATTCGTCAATTTCTAGGTCTAGCTGGCTACTACCGTAGATTCATACAGAACTTCTCCCGCATTGTGAAACCCCTTACAACACTGACCCAGAAGGGCATGGCCTTTGACTGGGAAGAGAAACAGGAGAAAGCATTCCAAACGCTCAAGCGAGCCTTGTGCACCGCACTAATACTATCCCTTCCCGAAGGGATAGAAGATTTCGTTGTCTACTGTGATGCGTCAAATCAAGGGCTCGGTTGTGTCCTGATGCAACGAGGTAAAGTTATCGCCTACACCTCGAGACAGCTGAAGACACACGAAGTCAACTACGCCACGCACGATCTTGAACTGGGGAAATTGTGTTTGCCCTGAAGATCTGGAGACATTACTTGTATGGCACCAAAAGCACCATTTTTACTGACCACAAGAGTTTACAGCACATATTCGATCAGAAGGAGCTCAACATGCGCCAACGACGATGAGTTGAGCTACTCAATGACTACGAATGCGACATTCGTTATCATCCGGGTAAGGCCAACGTAGTAGCGGACGCCCTAAGTCGGACGGAATATTCTGGTCGAAGAGTCAAGTCGTTGACAATGACTATCCATTCACACTTGTCTAAGCAAATTCAAGCGGCCCAGCTTGAAGCTATGAAACCTGAACATGTGGCGAGTGAATCCCTCAGAGAAATGGATAAGAACTTAGAAGCTAAGGGTGGCGGAGTCCTATACTTCATGGACCGGATCTGGACCCCGAAACACGGTGGTTTCCGAGACTTGGTCATGACTGAGGCGCACAACACTCGATATTTTGTCCACCCAGGCTCAGATAAGATGTATCTGGATCTTAAGAAGTTATACTGGTGGCCTAACATGAAAGCAGAGATTGTTACCTTCATAAGTAAATGCCTTACTTGCGCAAAGGTTAAGGTCGAGTACCAGAAACCCTCTGGTTTACTACAACAACCAGAGATCCCAGAATGGAAGTGGGAGCGGATCACTATGGACTTCATAACCAAGTTGCCCAAGACAACGGGTGGACTTGATACCATATGGGTCATTGTCGATAGATTGACCAAGTCTGCACACTTCCTACCTATCAAGGAAACTGATAAGATGGAGAAACTTACGAGAACATACATTAGGGAAATCGTGCGACTGCATGGTGTCCCTATATCCATTATCTCCGATAGAGATAGTAGGTTCACCTCAAGATTCTGGCAATCGTTGCAACATTCCCTAGGAACAAGGCTAGACATGAGCACAACCTACCACCCTCAGACCGACGGGCAAAGTGAGAGGACCATTCAAACACTGGAAGATATGCTGAGAGCCTGTGTAATTGACTTTGGAAAGGCATGGGATACTCACTTACCTCTTGTCAAATTTTCCTACAATAACAGTTATCACACGAGCATCAAGACTGCCCCATTTGAAGCCCTCTATGGCCGGAAGTGCAGATCCCCTCTGTGCTGGGCTGAAGTGGGTGACACCCAGTTAGCTAAGGGGCAAGTTTCTGACAGTACTCAGCCCCCCAGAATAGCACTACTTAGTGACTAGGAGCGGAGAGACCTTTGCGCGTTCTTTTTGTTTGATCGGCCTATCTTCTTTCTATAAGCAAGCTCCCTCCGGCTGTCCAGGGACTGGACGGCTCTCGGTTCTTGAGCATGTTGGGGGATTAGGCGGCAGTTGAAAGAGCTGCTCGAAAGCTTGGCGAAGAAGCGAAAAAGGCCTATCAATTCTCTTTTTTTTAGTACAAGGGCTTTTTACTAGTCAAGTGGTAAGGTAGGGTGCTATTCGATGAATAAAACATATTTTAGGAAAGTGGTTCAGGTAGCTCAGCTGGTTAGAGCAAAGGACTGAAAATCCTTGTGTCAGTGGTTCGAATCCACTTCTAAGCGGGCCAAGGGTCCAAAGGCCGGGAGCGAGCCGAATTTTGAAATTCAAGTGCAAGAGTCAGCCAAAAAATGTGATCGCTCCTGCACTATACGGCTTTTTTGCGTCGCCCTATCTTGCTGGAGGCAGATTTCGAAAAAAAAAGATGTTTCTTAGGTTCTCGCGTCCCTGTGCCCAAAAGGATGGGTGAGTTCGGTTTGAGTGTTCATCCATCGGGTGGATCTATATGCTCCGGGGTGGTGAGACGAGGTGTAGCGCAGTCTGGTCAGCGCATCTGTTTTGGGTACAGAGGGCCATAGGTTCGAATCCTGTCACCTTGATGTGAGGCATTCCATCAGCAAATACTCAAATATGAACATCCATCGACCGTTACCACTTCCTATTACTCGTGACTCGTATATGTACTTTATATAGCAAGCACACGAGACCTATAGACAGGCCCGGAAATCATTCGGGAAACGACGGAGAAGATCGTTCAGATCTGTGAACGATTGAAAGCCTCCAGAGACCGACAGAAAAGCTATGCCGATAAACGTAGAAAACCATTGGAATTCCAGGTGGGCGACCGTGTTTTATTGAAGGTCTCACCCTGGAAGGGCTTGATACGCTTCGGAAAGCGTGGAAAGCTGAATCCAAGGTACATTGGGCCTTTCGAGATTCTCGCCAGAATTGGCCCAGTGGCTTACAAACTCAATCTACCGAACGAACTTCGTAACTTACATTCTACCTTCCACATTTCTAACTTGAAAAAGTGTCTGTCCGACGTGACTCTTGTAATCCCACTCGACGAGATCGAGATCAACGAGAGCCTCAACTTCGTGGAAGAACCTGTAGAGGTCATGGACCGTGAAGTCAAACAGACGAAACAAAGTCGCATCCCGATTGTAAATGTTCGCTGGAACGCCAAGCGAGGACCGGAATTTACATGGGAGCGAGAGGATCAGATGAAACTGAAATATCCTCATCTTTTTACTTAGTTATTTGTAATAATCCAGTAACTTAAACTCAAATATCGGGACGAAATTCCCTCTAACGGGGGGATGATGTGACAACCCGAAAAACTTCTCGCATGCACTCTTCAATTCTTCCAATATTAGACTTATTTTACTATATGGTAGTACCCTTTAGAGCCTAATGAAGCATTCTAAATGTGATATAATCAAGGTAGGAGTGTTAAAAAGGGTTAACTCGAAGTGTAGGAATCAAAACCGGGCCAAACACTCCAACACATGGAGTGTCCGGCCACACACTCATGTTTGCGGCCTCACACCCTTCCCAACCGCACACTCAACCTATGTATACCACACTTAAATCATTTTTGAACACTTCCTTCACTTCTTCAATCATAGAACACGAAATCCTCTCAAGTATCATCCATTCTCTTTGAAGATCTTCATAAAAGGTACCAAGAACACCAAGAACACCATGTTTCTGGCAGCACACACCATCTGGCAGCACACATGGTCGCACACATGACTGCACACATGTGCTGGCAGCACACCAGGCCGCACACCTGGCCGCACACACACATATAGTGTGTATTTTGGCCATACACCCTCTTGTATAGCCTTATAAACCCTCATACAATCATATATGATTATAACACTTCATTATAAGTGTTTACTAGTCCCTAAGGTGGTCCCAAAATCATCAATTAGTTGTTCATAACACTAATTATATCCATATATGTGCCAATATATGCTAAATAGGATTCGCGTGTGTACTCAAGTCACCACTTGACGCCTAGCAACTAATCCAACATTGTCATCAGAACCACTCACTACAGGTGAGTTCATACCCCTTTAATTAACCTTTGAAATACTTTAAAATGTTTTAAATGCTTTTATGGGGGGAATACAAGTTGAATACTTATAGTTATTACATCAATCACATGTGATTAATAACTATAAAACCAATGATTTTATCACTGTCCAAACTGTTTATCAAACCGTTTTACTTCAAAATGTTTTACAAACTCTTTTACTTATCAAATACTTTTATTTAAACTTTAATATACTTCTTATAATTTGCATGTCCATATATGTACAGATATATAAGAAATGTTTAAAAGGCTTAGGAAGGCCGTCTGCCCTATTTCCTTTTTCTCGATTTGGATGTGGTCTGGTGGGATGTCGGGTAGCCGTCCGAGGGTCGTTTCAATATTAATTATATATCATATATGCATATATAGACATAAAAGTACTTCCATATTCATGCGTATCAGTTACATCATTAGTAAGTTACCATCGGGGTAACACAGGATTACACTTATACTATTACTAGATCAATGAGTCAGTTCATTCATGAGTCAGTACTTAGTCCTATGAGAAACATATACATTACATTACTATGAGAACATATACATTATAATACTATGATAACATATACAGCTATACTAGAGAAGAACATATACAACTATGCTAGGAAGAGAACATATACAACGATACTTGAACAAGTAACATTACATTACATATACATGAATACGTTAACAATTGTGATCCACTGTATTAGAGCATGCCTTAAATGTCATGGCCCGAGTTGTAGCCAGAATTCTCTTGGAGGGAGAGCGTGAGTTTGCGTATAGATCTATACTGGATTGACTATCCTACACCTTGCTGCTAGCTACAGCCGGACCTGCAGGTCTGCGGGTCCCAAAAGTCATTCCGTTCTACGACCATTCGTATGTCATTGTTACCAATCAATAGTATGGTGCAATTAATCACATGATATCTTAATATAAATCCGGTTTAAGGTAATTAGTACAGCAGTAGTTCCTATAATACAACACTACAGTACTACAATAATTTATCCCTTACATACATTTAGTGATTATTTCACTTAAACATTAATGTACAAACTATAATTTGATAATGATAGTTACACTTGGGAAAATTACACACTTTTACGATAAACAAACGTACAAAACAGTTACGCCATGGTAGAAGGCTACTTTTAATAGAAAATATAGGTTTTTCTGAGAGATTCAAACTTTTACAAACATTCACATACTTTTATAACTAATGTTTACAAACTATTGTTTAAAAACTATGTTCAAACGTTTTGATACAACCACCAACACTAAAATACTTATGAACTCAACAGCTTAATGTTGATAAGCTCTTTCAAAATAACTTGTATTCTCAGGTCATCAGTAGACAGGTACCAATGCCAGCTTTTGAGAAGATGGAGCGCATCCAAGACTCATCTTATTATTTTGATTCACATTATTTTTGGTGTCTATAACTGTAAAGAACACACTTGTATTAAAATTATATATTTAATGCAATGGATGATGTTGTTTGCTTGTTTACTTTTACTGTGCCGTGATACTTTACATGACGTCCTCCGCCCCAGAACGTTTCCGCCGTTCTTGGTTTTGGGGTGTGACAATTGATGTATGAGATAACCTAGAAAAATAACAATAACCTGATCAATAATGTGATTAAGAAAATACATGTCTATATTTAAGTGACTATAAAAGATTGAAGCAAAAAGAAGCTTACAAATAGAAATTTCTTGAGGTCTTTTCTAGAAGCAATACTCCAGCAGCTGCAAAATTAGAAAAGTTGCACATGATCTCGTGTATGTATACATTGATAAAGTCATGTTGAACTCGAAAATCTATTTTTGATGTAACTCCAAAATCAAACCTGGTGTAGGATGAGATTCCCTTCACCTCTCTTACCTTATATAATATGTTTGATTAGTTGAAATTGATCTTTATTATAGAGATCAATGTTGGAGTTATAGATGGATGCTAATGCTAATCGAGAAAAGGGGAACAGGTTGTATTTTGACATATTCTCGCATAACCCTGCAACTTATTTTGCTGATGTAGCAGTTGTTCATAGTAATAAAAATACATTTTATATTTTATCATCAAACTTGTTTTCAGCAGCAGAAAGTGTTCCATTTGGTTCAATGTTTTTAGCAAATATTGTGTGCATGAATGCACCAATTGGAATTTAGGAATAATTTAATCATTAAATAAATTAATAAGGGTAAATTAGTAAATCATGACTCAAAATTTATGGTAATTGAGATAAATGAGGGATTTGATTTTAAAATCACCAAAATAAAAGGAGGAAGAACGACCTGCCTTCATCTTCTGCTCCACTTCTTCACAACCCAACCCTAAATATTTAAGATGTGGGTTGTACCCCCCCCCCCCCCCCCCGCCGTGCTCTCCAAGAGTCCGAATCAAAGTCCAGAACTTATCACCGCTCCTCTCGACTCTCCCTGCTGGAATCAATCAGCAATCACCTCAAAGAGGGCTTTCGATTCTACAATGGCGAAGTACTGCTAGGGTTTATTTTGGGTTTATTGTACTTATGCGATTACTCAATCGTACCAATCGGAGCATTGATTCATGAGTATCGCAACGAGCTCTTCACTCCTCAATTGCACGCTTTCCTCTTTCATGGCGGCACTGAAGGTCTCTTCGCTTCCAAACATTACGAAGATCATGACAACCATTCTTTTATTACCTCTCCAGGAAATAAACCCCTCGAGGGGGAGTCGTTCATCAGGTTTTACTTCAGTTTGTTTTTCTTTTTATCTGCAGCTTGATCTTGATTTCTCTTATTGATAATAAACCTCCTATCCAAGAAATTATTCCCCAATCTAAATCCGTAGAGACACACGATCATTTCTAAATCAGTGGAATTTTTATACATTAATTGTTTATGCCATTCTTAAAGAATCAGATAGTGGGAACTATCAATTCTTCTCTTTGAATTTTGAATAGATACTTTGATTATAAAACTCTAATTTAGTAATTGGTTTGGAATTGTTTTTATACTTGTTCTTCTATGTTTTATTGTAGTGATTTTGAATATAGAAGTCAATTTATGTTAGAATCTTGTTTCGCATATATTGGCTTTAGTTGTTTTGTTTTTCTAAACCATTTGAATTGAGTAAAATTATATAAAAAAAAACTAAAAACTTCTGAGTTTTGTAGATAATAAGAAGAAAACAAAAACTAAAAGTTGGTGTGTATTTTTTGAGGTGATGTAAGCAGGAACATATGTTTCTTTCAAATATTCATGATTCAGATATTATGTTGGAATTTAATGTATGTTAGCATGATGCATGAATGATGAGGTAATTTATGAAAAAAAAAAAGAGATATGTGACACTTCATTCTCAAAGAATGAAGAAAAACAACAGTATTCTTTCAAAATTTCAGGATTCAACATACAAAAATAGCAATATTCTTTCAGAATTCAAGAATTCAAGAAGAAAACATGGAGAACGAGAGTATTCTAGCAGAATGTTGTTATTTTTTAAGAATGTTATTCATTTTTGTTGATATTCTTTTAGAATATTTATAACTATATTAAAATGTATAAGACTTTTAGTCTGTAAGAATATGTATGAATTTGTATTTAAGTTCGGATGTATAAGAATATATTAGAATGTTTGTTATTTTTCAACATCTTATTCAAGAATTTTGTTTTTCTTCAATAATATTCTATTAGAATAAAATTCTGAAAGAGTATCATTCTAACAAAAAATATTCTGATAGAATAAAATCGGTAAAAATTAAAATTGAATTAATTAAAAAATTCAGTTTTTTTTAATTAGGAGAATTAATCATCCCTAAAAATCCGAAAATTTCCTTTTATAAATGTAGTTAATTGTCCAAAATACTCTTTTGCTAAAAATTGTGTGATTATATAGTACATGTTACCCCATTGTAATATCATACACTCTCAAATCATGTTCATTGATTAATTTCATCCGTTCGTCTAGATCTGTGCATTTTAGCACACAATACTTAGTAAAAACAAAATAACCTAAGTCTATATATATATATATATATATATATATATATATATATATATATATATATAGTTTTACTGTCTTATAAAACAAATTCTACTATTTCTAAAAATAGATTGAATAAAATAATAATATTTTTTAAGATGTCCAAATCATTAAACTAATTGTACAACTAATCAATAATAAAATAATATTAAAATTTAAACAAACTCCTATAAATCTTCTCTTCCAAGGTTTTGACCAGATCTATTTTCATCCAAATAAATACTCAACACCCTATAATTTGGTTATTTCATGAATTTTCTTTATTTTTAATATGACATGTTTCCTAAAACAAACTAATGATTGAATTGAAAATAATCATTCTCCATCAAAAAGAAATTAATTGTCGAAACAAACTATTTGTCGCGCCGCCGCTTTGCGCGGGTATAAACGGTTAGTGTGTATATATATATATATATATATATATATATATATATATATATATATATATATATATATATATATATATATATATATATATATATCATACTACATAAAAATACAACAATCCATAAATATAATAATATTATAGTTTAAATCTTACATTATTATACTTAGTTTAACTTATGCTCCTTATCTTCCCTTTCTTACTTTTTATCTCTTCTTTTGACTCGACTCTTTGTTAATTTGAATCAGTCAAATAATTAACCAACTCTGCAATTGAATCGATCGATTCGTTCATATATCTCTTGAGTCAATATTGAATCCTAAGATATCGGCTACTATCTGTCGATTTTGGCTACCTCCCCTTATGTATGGGTCATACAAGAAACCATTCAGCACCAAACAAACTATCGCTAATTGGATGTCATATTTTTTCCATACTTCGTGAACATCAGCTTCCAAGTCTTTGACGAAAACCCACCGTACTCTATCTCAACTCAAAAACAGCAAAATACCTCTAATACACTTTCTATCTCTCTGTGTGTGTTTGCAAAAACAGAACCAAATCACTTTGATTTCAGATTTCACGGATCGAGTAGGGTCTTAAGTTCCCAAGGGTTGTCCTTCATGATTTTAAAATCTGAAAGTAACGGCCTCCAACCTCATATTTGCGTCTTCATCGACGCAAACGACCTTGATACGAGCCCAGTAAGCCAATTTAAGGAGTCCAACCCAATAACCAAGCGACCAGCAAGGCTTGAAGACTGAAGCAGTCATCCACGTCCTACTTTTCTGCATGCAGTTAGGAAGACATTTTCTCCCATGTTTCCATTTCTTTTTCCATGTTCCCTTTTCCTTCCCATGCATTATTAGCTTGCTTTGTTTCCCTTCTTGTATTTAAAGACTTAGGATTGCATAAAAAAGATCAGAAAAATTACCTCAGTTCTTGTTTCGGATTTACATTTACGTACTGGAGCCTTACCCCCTCTAAGGGTTAAACTATCAATTGGTGCTTTCATTCACATCTCAACCTTTTGAATTGTTTCTAATTTACATTTCCTTACCCCTGTTCGACGGATCCAATCCATTGGACTGGATTTTTCAGGCTGACAATTATTTCACATTCTACCAAGTCCCACCCATCCAACGTGTTCCCCTCACATCGTTTTATATCATAGGCAATGCACTATCCTGTTACAAACATTTGTCTCAGAACAATCTGCTAGGATCGTGGACACAATTCAAAAGGGAACTAGAACTTCTCTTTGGACCATCATCTTATGAAAACCATGAAGCAGCACTCTTCAAGTTACGCCAGAATTTTACCATCCAAGCCTATCTAATGGAGTTTAAACGCATCAGCAATAGAGTAAACGGCCTCTCCCCAGAAAGTTTAAAGAATTGTTTCGTTTCAGGGTTACGCCAAGATATTTAAAACGAACTCACCATCCTCAAGCCCACTTTGTTAAATCAAGCCTGTTCATTGGCCAAATTAATTGAAGATAAAATTGGGCCAACCACAAAAGCTCGACCATCCACAAATTTTAAAACCAGCCCATCCAATGGAGTTATTAGACCAAGCCAAAGCCCCTTTTCATCCCCAGTACTATTAGTAAAGAAAAATGATGGCTCATGGAGGTTTTTCGTAGACTACAGAGCACTAAATGTCGTGACAGTATGAGACCGATTCCCCATTCCAACAATCGATGAACTCCTTGACGAGCTACATGAAGCAACTATTTTTTCTAAGATAGATCTCTGATCCGGCTACCACCAAATAAGAGTATCAGAAAAAGACCTTCATAAAACAGCATTTCACACAATCGACGACATTACGAGTTTCTCGTCATGCCATTTGGCCTCACAAACGCACCATCCACTTTTCAGTCCGCCATGAACGATCTCTTCAGACCCGCCCTTCAGCGGTTCGTGTTAGTCTTCTTGGATGACATCCTAGTCTTCAGTCCTTCCTTGGATACTCATTATGAACACTTACGACTTGTTTTTCAAAGCTTACGGGATCACCAATTTCACACCAAACCATCCAAATGTATGTTTGCTATGCATGAGATCTCTTTGCTGGGACACAAAATTTCATCAACTGGAGTAGTACCAGAAGCAGACAATATACAAGTAATACAACAATGGCCACAACCCACATCCTTCACAGCCTTACACGCTTACTTAGGGTTGACGGGATATTACCGTCGATTTGTTCCCCTCTACGCCAAAATTGCAGCACCTTTAACTAATATTCTTAAACTCAAATCTTTTGCGTGGAATAACTCACAGGAGGCGTTTGAACAACTTAAGATAGCCATGCAAGACTTGGTGACGTTAGCCCTACCAAACTTCAACTCTCAATTTGATGTAAACATAGATGCTTCAGGAATGGCAATTGGAGTACTGTTATCTCAAAACAACAGACCAATATCCTTTTTTATGTAACACCGGAAATTTTCAAACAAATTTTTCATTTTAAAATCATATAATTCTCGATCGTAACACATTTCACAAAAATCTCACTAATTTAATTTACAAAACACAACTTCATAATTGTTTTGATTCGTACTCCAGGATCCTCAAAACATAACTCTTGTTCTGGTGTGTACAATCAAGCCGGTGCCTTCCCGCGATCCTGAGAAAACCTGAAACACATATCACATAACACGGTAAGCATGAAGTTTAGTGAGTTCCCCAAAATACCACATACAACAAATTAGCCACTCGAGGCTATAACTCTGTAAGACCCTCCGGTCAATGTGTCTCAGTCAGACCCTCCAGTCCCACAACTCTGATGGACCCTCTGGTCCTAACTCTGTGGACCCTCCGGTCTTAGCTCTGTAAACTCTGAGTAATACACGGCATAAATCACAAAGAAATAATGCAGGATATCACGATACACAGATAAGCACATAAGACATCTCTGTCACACAAAATACCACTCATGGTAAAGTATAATGAGAAGAATCACCTCGGATGATGAACAACCCCTATAACGTTGCTGCTACGGACCGGCCTTTAACTCTATGTCAAACCCACAATTAACTCAATAAGGAACTAAGTCCAAACTCTCACTCATTAGGTAGAAAGGCAATCCACTAACTAGCCCATTAACACCCTAAAACTCATTTGGCCCAACAAGGCCCAATAATGAATGGGCTCTCCCGAGGCCCAACTCCCAAATCCAAGTGACCATCCCTACTCAAGGGCCCAATACATAATTATAATATTTTCCTTGCTCATAGTCTCCAACACCCAAGCCCAAGGATTCAGGCCCACCCTTAAGGCCCAACATGAGCTCTAGCCCAAACGCCCACAGAGGATTTATGCAGGGCATACCTCTCTTGGTACGCTCAGTATACTCATGCATGCATGAAACTGATTGAGACATCAACCCAGTACACGGGGCGTACTGGATCTTACGTCAGGTGTACGCTCAGTTTGCTTTAGACCATTCCCCTGGTCTTAACCCGTTAAGTCCTTAGCTCATTTCTCAGAGTTGGACTCCCTAATGTCTCTTAATCCATAAAGTTAGTGACTTTAAGCCTTTGTATGTCTGATTAGGTCACAAACACTCAAAACACCCATCTTTTTCCTCATGAAGCTCATAACTCATGCATGGCCTACTCCTAACATCAAAGATTAGGTATTTATGACTCTACTCCACAAAGTACACTGAAAAGGGGTAGATCAAGGTCTTCGGAGCTCCTTGTCTCATGAACTCTCCATCTTTTGGGACAAAACCCAAAAATACTCCATAGAAAAGCACAAATCAAAAGGGTAAGAAAGCTTGAAGCTTTATACCTTTATGTGAAGCTTTCCACACAGCTAAGCTCAGATCCAAACTTATGGGCTCTCACTCCTTCTCTTCCAAAGCTTCTTCTCTACTTCAAGAACCCAAGATTACACTCACAAGCTCTCAAATGCACTCTCCAGCTATAAGAACGAAGATTTAGGGTTAGGAGGGTTTGGTGTCTGGGACTGGAGACCAGGAATGAGGCCATCTCATTCTTTATATAGGGGAACTCCTCAATTAGGGTTTTCCTTTTGTGCCTAGTACGCCCAGCGTACTAGGTGGCTCTGCTTAAAAGTCATGTTCATGAGTACGCTAAGCGTACACACACGTACGCCCAGCGTACTCCGCTGCCATCATTTTCAACTAAAGGACTTATCATGCCAAATCATCAAACTATCATCGCTTCCTCGATATAACCCCGATTCCCACGAACCTCAAACCCGCAGATAGGTGACGAGATGCCCTAAGCTCCTAGCAACTCTTTGCAACCCCGAGACCCCCTTCATGCCTGGTTTGCAGCCCACGAACCCTGATCACAGACGATCTGAAACATGATGTTACAATTCTCCACAACTTGACTTAGATTTCTCCCTCGAAATCGCTCCTTATCAAAGATCGAACCCAAACCCAAGAAGCAATACCGAAAAGACCCCATATACTACAACAATCTCCACCAAAATCACCTGAATCTGACAGGGACTCTCGACCCCGAAGAAGGATAGACCCAATTTCCGTTGTGATACTCTATCTGACTCTCCAGAACTTGAAACTCTAGTGGTCTATCTCCCTGCCAGACCACCCTCGCAAAACATCATCCTGCTAATCGCCCATCGACTATCGGACTCTAAGAACACTCTTCCAACTCTGATCCTCTAATCGATCCTGGTCATACCTCGAAAGGAACGGAAAAGTCATAATCCCCTAAAGACCCATAGCTATCAGAACTCATCGGAAGGAGAGAACCCCAAACTCAAACACAAGAAAAGATCATGCTCGCTTGGATGCATCCTATGATATCTATAGACGTAAGCCCCAAACTTTATGGTTTGGGATGCCATTTGGGGCTACAACTTAAAGTTTAACGTAGTGACTTAAGGAAATAAGCCCTCAAAATAAAGTTGTTAAGTCATTGCGTATGTTAGGCATAACTTGTCGTACGCCTGTCGTATGCTTGAGGGAGCACCTATCTAGATCTCGAGTGCGCACAGCGTACTTGGTCTGGGTTGACTTTTCTTGACTTTGATTTTGACTTTGACCAATTTTGACCTAGGGATATTGTCACACCCCCGAACCAGAATGGCGGAAACGTCTGGGGGTTAGGTGACTTCATCTTGCAATGGCATCACAATGTAAATAATTGAATCAAGACAACATCATCATCATACATACAATAATACTACCATCATTGTTTACATAAGTGTATTGGATTACAGATTACATTCCAAAATAATAAGTGTATGAGGATAACAAAAATACAACAAAATTCATGTGTTCTTGGTGACCAACCCGCTTAACGATTTCTTGAGAATACAAGTTATTTTGAAAACGTCAACATATATAATGTTGGTGAGTTCATAAGCATGCTTATATGAAAAGTTTGTTTCACTTTGTAAACACCAGAAAATCTGATATTTTCTATAAAAATGGTTTGGGCGTTTTGTATCAAATCTTGTATTAAAGCATGTGTGTTTCTGTTCTAAAAATATGTAAAGAGAGTATTCAAGGAACATCCTATATTTTCTGTTGTAAGTAGAAGGTAATGTATAATGTAAGTTTCACGGAAAATCCTATATTTTCTGCTTGTAAAAGTGTTGTGGTCTTAAACCCTAAGACCGTGAAATGGTGTTTATATATAGTTTCGTAACTGCAAAAATGTATATGTATTCCGTAAATTTTACAGCGGAGTTAATTTCTATGTGAGTCGTTATAACCATGTTTGATATGACTGATCTGCATGTAATGACGTTTTTCAGGCATCGCTTGTTTAAGGTAAGACGTTTGTCACCCTAGACTGGCCTAGTCTAACTGTAGTGAACAGCTCAGGTGTGGGGTTGTCAACCCCGTACAGATCTATACACAAACTCTCGCTCTCCCTCCAGGAAACCCTGGTTATAACTATAGGACTGAAGGTTGTACACTAGGTAGGTACGAATGAAAGAATGTCTCACAAGAACCTTAATTATGTTTACGCGAATATTGTAACACACTGTTTAATGTTTTAAATAACGTTTATGTGTATGTATTTACGTTACAAGGCCCAATGGGTATGTACATGAATGAATGAGGCCCAATAAGCATGAAATGTGTATAAAAGGTCCGTCGATCATGTAAATGGATCACTAAGGCCCAATAAACATGTAATGAATGTAATAGGCCTAATAAGCATGTAAATGGGTCAACAAGGCCCAATATACATGTAATGAATGTATCAGGCCGAATAAGCATGTAAATGGGTCACTAAGGCCCAATAAACATGTAATGAATGTATCAGGCCCAATAAGCATGTAAATGGGTCACTAAGGCCCAATAAACATGTGATGAATGTATCAGACCCAATAAGCATTTAAATGGACCACGAAAGCCCAATAACATCAAAATGGGTAAACAAGGCCCAATAAAAGTGAGAATGACATAATTAGCACGTTTTTGTTATTATATTGCTTGTTTTAGCTCAATTATAAATGACATTCTTGGCCCATTAAGCCGAAAATTTACAATTAAGGCATATTTTTGGTAAAAATGACACTTTAGGCCCATTAAGACCGAAAGTTTACTTTTAAGGGCTTATTTTGTATAAAATGACGTTTTCAACCCACTTTTGATAGAAATAACATTTTTGGCCCAAATTTAATAGAAATGACATTTTCAGCCCAAATAACCGAAAATTTACATTTTTGGCCGATGTTTGTTTAAAATGACAATTTAATCCATAAAAAGTCAATAATTACCTTTTTAGACCCATGAAACCGTGAGTTTCCAAATAAGACCCATTTTTGTGAAAATTGACAAATTTAGCTCATTAAAACCGTGAAGGCCCAAATAGATGCCAATTTTGTGAAAATTAACACTTTTGGCCCCTTTAAACCATGAATGTCATAAAGATCCATTTTCATCTGAAATGACTCTTTTGGTCCTCTCCAAAACCGTGAGTTAACACACAGACCTCACTTTTTGTTTATCTGTCAAAAATGGCCCCTTATGCGGTTTTATTTAGTTTTCAAACATCCTTAGCATGTTTAATCCTTTCAACTTCATAGTAAGTCACATAAGATGGTTTAGTTTACAACCATCACCAAGTTTAGTAGATATTTGGAGTTTGGTGAAGATTTAGCATGTTTTCATAACATAATCACAACATATAACATGAAAACACACATGTACATGCATAAATACATAGATCTAACACAAAAGCAACTTGTATTCTCCTCCAAAAACATATCAAAACTAAAAACAAGGGGTATGAACTCACCTTGGGCTTGATTGGTTTTGAAGGAGAAAGAAGGAAGTTTTTGGCCTAAATTGCTTCTTGAGGAGATTTTTCGAAATCATGATGGTTCTAGGAACATGAACACGAAATGAGAGTGATTTAAGGAGAAAATTTAGTGTAAACTTGAATTTAAACCATAGAGTTAAACAAGAACTTACCAAGTTGGGATCTTTGGTGAGGAACTTTTGAACACCCACATACACACTCACGATTTTTGGAAGGGAAGTATGAGAGGAGTTATTTGAGTTTGAAAGGAGGTTATAAGAGAATATTGTGTTTGAAATAAAAAAAAAATAGATGAGGTATAATGAGAGGGGTTCGGCCGATGGGAGGGGAGAGAGAGAAGAGAGAGACTAGTTCTTGAAGTATGCTGGATAACAATGCAAGTCTTGGATGTATCGGAGGTAAATGCATGGATATCCTCCATGCAATATGAAGGTGGAAAACATTCATCATTTGCAATTCTTTTTTTATATGGAGTCGAGAATTTAGAGAGGGAAAGAAAGAAATTTGGTGTTGGGCTTGTGTTGTGCATATAAAAGTCGAGAGTATGTTAGCCCAATAAGGATTTTTGGCCCATTGGGCCCACATATGTGTTTACGGCCCAAAATGACAAAGGAAATGGGTTTCCGGAATGTTAAAACTAAACAAGTGGTTTTTGGCCCAGTAAGGCCCATGATGAGTCTTATGGCCCAAAAATCAATTACTTAGTGAATGTGGGTCCAATTAGGGCCCAAATGAGGTATCTTAACCCAAAATAATCAAGTTGAGGGTTTATTTGCCCATTAGGCCAAATAAGAGGATCCTGGTCCAATAAGAGTTTGAACCTGGAAGTTTGGGTTACTAGCCCAAAGTCAAGTGAGTGTAGTGTATTGAATTAGGTTTAGGGCTTCACGGGTGAGTTTTATTTTGAATAGTTGTTTTTTAAACGAATAATATGTATAACATCAACCTTAGAGTTACAAGATACATCAAGAGTTGATCATACATAGATATAATTTCCTAGCTAAAAATGCTAGTTGTGACATATATTTTGGGTATTTTGGATTAAGTTTGAGAAATGGTCATTTTGATGGATAAGTGATGGGTAGAGCTGAGATTCAGATTTAGGACTTGATCAACTATTATTCATACTGTGAGGTAAGTTTTCCTCATTGTACTTACAGGTCAAAGACACTAAGGCGGGCCCATTAGATTGATATCCTATTATACATTGATATGTTAAGTATGGATATATCTATATGATTATATGCAAGTCGTTGATATGCGTAGACCGGTAGATCTGTAGGATTACCTGTGATTTCTGATTGCCTGATTATCTGTCTGTTTGATTATGTTTGTTATCTGTCATATGTCGACATATTGTGTTGGGTTGAGACTTTACTGCTTTGTACGTGAGTCAATAAACCGGGGGTATTCCAGTCCGATGACTGAGTGGACCCGAGGGTATTCCAGTCTGATGATTGTGTGGGCCCGTTGTATATTGCTATTCTAATATGATGTGTGAGTGGACCTATTGTATGTTGGAATTCTAGTCTGATGATTGATTGGGCGAGGAGGGAGTAATCCAACCCGATGGCTATACACCGAGTGTATTCCAGTCCGATGACTGATTGGACCATGTTCGTTTATGATATGTGTTTTTTATGGTGGTACTTTGGGGAAACTCACTAAGTGTTGGCTTATAGTTTTTAGTTATGGTTGTAGGTACTTCTGAGGATCATGGGAAGGCGAAGGCATGCCCATACACAACCTAATTATATGTTGTTGATCTTGGGAAACACTGTTTTGAACAATGATTTGAAAACACTAGTTTTGTAGACACTTTTATTTGATATGATGATATGTTAGAACAGCATGCTAGTGATAGGCTAGGGATCTTCAGGAATTACATGATAGAATTGCTTGCTTATATGATGCCTAGTAGCTGTAACAGCCCAAAAAACATAATAAAATTTTTCATTTAAAAAAAACATGAGTTACAACCATCACATTGTTCCAAAAATCATCACATAACAGTAGTGTCGAATCACTAGAGTACAATATTGAAAATGCGGAAAATAGTGAGGCATGAATATTGCTCTATCAAGTCAGGCCATTCCCCTTAGTACCGAAAGTACCTAAAACCGTAAATACAACTGTAAGCAAAAGCATAGTGAGTTTCCCCAAAGTACCACATACACAAAACATACAAGTGCCATGGGCTACCCCCATGATCTATCCTTGCAATGCTGAGGGCCAAATCTTGGTCTTACATACGAAGGTCATGGGCTACCCCCATGGTCTTTCCATACGATGTCGAGGGACAAATCCCGGTCTTACATAAAAGTGACAGGGACGAGATCCTGGTCTTTTATATAATTGACAGGGGCCAGATCCTATTCTTTCATACAATTACCAGGGGTTAGATCCTAGTCTTTCATACAATTATCACAAGGACAACAAGCATTCTACATAACAAGAAATGGGTCGGCATCTGTGCCTTTGACCCATGGGTATAGTGAGAAAACTCACCTCACAGGCAGACAGAAAGATGAACTGACATGCTGCTCTAAAACTCACACTAACGGTCACCTTTACAATTAAAAACCACCAAAACTCAAACTACCATTCAAAATACCTAAAATGCCCCTAAGTCAAACCCTAGTCAAAGCCAGGTCAAAGTCAACTGAGTCGCTCCTCCATGAGCTCCATAATCTCTTCCTTGACGGTGCCAAAAATCACGGGGGTAGCATCAAGAATACCACAAGTAACCTCGGCTGTAATAAGCTCATGCAACCTCTCATCAATCAGTTCTGAGCCAGAACCTGAACCCGATCCAAAGCCAGAACCCGTACCTCATGATACCAAGCGAGTGACCACCATCCTCAAACTGAAACACAAGATATAAACAATCATCAAACAATCGAGGGAAACTCGCAACACACAAGTACCCTTAGGATCCCTAGATCTACACTTGTCATGTGCTTCCAGTAGTACGGGCCCAATACTACCTTCCACACCTACTTATACCTTCTTCAAGGTAAATATTCATTCCTCTAAATTACCATACTACAACCAATAACAACCTATGATACACATCATACATATACTAGAATCTTCTAGGAAATCTCAATCCCCTACCACTGGCAATACCAAGAACCTCAATCAACACCGATGGTTGCCTTATGCATGCAAGTTGTACACAAAATAGGACCGCATAGACTGTCGGATGAAGATTCTACCCTAAGTCCACAGCCAAAAAAGGAACATGAAATGAGGCAAACCGGTCATTCTAGTGATATATAGTCCTAAGCATATACAACTTTTAAATCATGCATATAGCAAATAGTTGAGCCGATATCAATTCCAAGTAATACATGGCATTAAATCTTATCAAGTTATAAGGTATTACACAATTCAGGCAGTTTTGTCATACGATTCCTGAAGGTATCCTTAGCCCTAATCTAGCATGCAATTCACATATCAAGCATACTAATCATAATACATAAGTATGGGTAACTTGGGAAACACTTACTTAACCTCGGCTTATTGCACACATCGTACTCCCCTCTTTCTTAAAATAATATTTTTCAAAATTTCAAGTTCTTTTTCTTTTAAAAACATTATCATTTCCTCAATCTAAGTTCTGATACACCCAAAAGTGTGCCCGAATCCCTCAAACCAAGGCTCTGATATCAATTTGTAACAGCCCAAAAACCAGAATAAAAATTTTCATTTAAAAAAAATAGGAGTTAAAACCATCACATTATTCCAAAAATCATCACATATCAATAGTGTCGAATCATCAAAGTAAAATCTCGAAAATGCAGAAAATAGTGAGAATCGAACGTTACGTCATCAAGCCGAGTCCTCCCTTAGTACAGGAAGTACCTGAAACCACAAATACAACCGTAAACAAAAGCTTAGTGAGTTTCCCCAAAGTACCACATAAACAAAACATACAAATACAATAGGCTACCCCTATGGTCTTTCCTTGCAATGTCGAGGGCAAGATCCTGGTCTTACATACAAGTGCCATGGGCTACCACCATGGTCTTTCCTTGCAATGTCAAGGGCTAAATCCCATACTTACATACAAGTGCCAGGGGCCAGATCCTAGTCTTTCATATAATTGTCAAGGGCCAGATCATGGCCATTCATATAATTACCAGGTCCTGGTCTTTTATATAATTATCACAAAGACAACAAGCATTCCACATAACAAGAAATGGCTCCACATTGGTGCCTTCGACCCATGGGTATAGTGAGAAAACTCACCTCACAGGCAAACGGAAAGCTAAACTGACACACTGCTTTGAAACTCACACTACCGACCACCTTTACAATTAAAAACCACCAAAACTCAAACTACCATTCAAAATACCTAAAATGCCCCTATGTCAAACCCTAGTCAAAGCCAGGTAAAAGTCAACTGAGTCAATCAGGTTGACTCGGTCGGTATGCGGGGCGTACTCCACAGTTCACCGGAAGACGGGGTGCTGACCTCGTACGCTCACCATACCCTTAGGTACGCACTGCGTATGAGGCTACATGCCAACCTCCTAATCAAGAGCTTAATCCCTTAAGCACCCACGTCCAAACTTCAGATCTAGGTCCCATAATATGTCCTAATCCATAAAGTTACCAACTTTATGGCCTAGCATGATTGTTAAGCCCTTAAAAACCAAAACCTTTAGCCTCTTAACCCATTAAGACCATCTAACACTTGAATAGGTGAAAACAAGTGACTAAGAACCCAACTTTATGACTTATCAACCCTAAAACCCTTAAAAGGACAACTCAAATACCTTGGAGTACCTCCTACTCACAAAGTCTAATTTTAGGACCAAAAAGGAAACAACTTGATCAAAACTAGATCCAAGAGATTCAATCATCAAGTTTGAAGCTTTTTACCTTCACAAGGTAGACAAGGGGGCACAAATGTTGGATCCAAATCCTAGAGTACAAAACCACCACTTCAATGTTCTTCCTTCTACTCCAAGAGCTCCAAGAATGCATCAAAAATGGCCACAACAAGCTTCAAAAGGATAAGCACATTTAGGGTTTACAAGATAAGGAGGGAAATTGGAGGTGAAAAAGGGATTAAGGCCATAAGTGAGCTTAAAAAGGGTCCAAGCCCTAAAACTTAGGGTTTGCACCCTAACTGCATATTCCATGCATACCTGCGTACGCCCAGCAGTCTAGTGCACTCCGGAGTACGCCTTGCGTACGAGGGTGTATGCCTGGCGTACTCCAAAGATCTCTAAAATTAAAGAATTGCCACCTGGAGCTAAACATGAAAAATAAACATAACTCAAGCGTTAAAAAGAATACATTAAATATAGGTGTTACAGTAGCCTAGGGTTTTGTTCTTATATGGAATTGACATCATTACTGTAGTTTCTTAGTCTATGCATCAAAATTGTACATAACAAAGATTTTATAACCCGAGAATGTTTGATTTAGCCTTATTTCCTGTTCCTTGTTTGGTTGCGGGCTTAGGGTTAAATCAAGTATTCGACTGTTTATAGGATCCAGTTTTATGTATGCTTAGCTTACACAAGTGCTATAGGGTTGGTGGAAGTTTCATGGATGAGTTATGTAGAGTCAGCCGACCCAATGAGGGATGTCTAGCGTTTCTCTAGGAAGTGAGAATAGGGTGTATGCATATTCTGGTGAGTATTTTTATGGTTGTTGTGATGATCTCATGAGACAAATACGGGTATGTGTGGAAGGTAGTATGGGCCCGTACTACTAGAAGCACAAGACCCATATGTGTAACATGGAAGTCACAATCACTAGCGTTTTATGGGTAATAGTTCCTGTAGTATGATATGCTTTTTATTAGATATATCTTCGCTTTTTCCAGTATGGTGGTTACGAGATGATTTGAGACAGGAGCCGGAGCGGGATCGGGTGGACAGGATAGGCCAGGATTGACTGAGGACCGGGTTAGGGAGATTATTCAGGAAGAGGTTGTTTCTATTATCCGAGGGCAGATACCGGAGTTGTTTGGGTTTATCAAGACCGCTACGATGGAGTTCTTTGATGACCAATATGCTTCACTTCCTGAGGTTACTAATGTTGCATCCACCACAGTCGTTATTGTTGTGGGGATTGGCGCTAGAGGGCTTTCCAGTATCGGAACTTTGACAATACGAAGCCCATGGTGTTTGACAGGGTTCAAGACCCGATCATTTCCATGAGGTGGCTGTCAGATGTTGAGGGATTTTTCTTTACATGCTCTTGCCCAGCTGACCAGAAGGTCAAGTGTGCTCTGAACCTTCTTCGGTCTGGATCGAAGGATTGGTAGAGGCTGGTTACTAGTTCATAATCCCCAATGCAGAGGGTTGCCATGTCTTGGGAGCAATTCTCTGAGATGTTCCATTTGAGATATGAACCACTGGTGGAGCGAGATAGGTTGGCTCATGAGTATTTAGACCAGAGACAGGGGATCGAGTCAGTGACGGAGATCGCCAAGATGTTAATAGAGAGAGCTATATTTTTCCCTGAGTTTGCTGCTTCCAAGCAAGCTCAGATGACATGGTACTTAAGCATGCTCAAGACGGATATATGTTAGTTCGTGTCTATTCAACGTTATGGTTCACTGTTGGAGTTGAAGGAGGCCGCTAGGCGGTGGGAGATTGAGATTAAGCTCTAGATGAGGGAGCAGAGGCAGGCCCCGGTGTATTCGCAACCTGCACCAAAGCGGTTCAAGGCCACTGATGTTAGATATGGGAGTCGGAGGGGCCGCACTAGTGGGAAGTGCGTCAAGGTTCATGATGGCACTTGTCGATCTTCTTCTGGATGCCACAAGGGATTGCTGTCAACAGGCTCCAGTACCCAGTATCGGAATTTGCCATCACTATGATCAGGTGGGCCATGTGAAGGCCATCTGTCCCTAGCTTGCTTCTAGACTCGCGCAGGCTCCAACATCGGTTACTCAAAGGATCACTGATAGGAGCTAGGGCAGGGTCGCCGAGGGCTTAAGGTCGCGCTTTTCATCTCACGAAGAAGGAGGCCAAGGTGGCACCAGACGTCATTACGGGTATGTTTCTATTTATTTTTTTGTCGATTATTATATGGTATGCTTATATTTATGATTCTATTAGGTACCTTCCTAGTAAACTCTTTGTCTGCTCTTATGCTTTTTGACTCGTGTGTGAGTCAGTCTTTTGTATCTCAGATGTTTAGTAGGGAGTTTGGAATGCCTATTGGGGAGATAGAGTGTCCGTTGCAGGTTTCTATCGCCAATGAACATGGGGTTTCTACATCCAGTGTATATTAGGGTTGAGTATTGGAGATATTCGGGGTGCCTTACCCGATTAATCTGATCCCTATTCCCATGGGGGATGTATGCATGATAGTGGGGATGGATTTGCTTAGCAGGTTTGGCGTCATGATCGATTGCGAGATCCTGCGAGTTGTAGTTCGTACCCTAAGTGGGGGAGAACTAGTTATTTGTGAAGAGGGTACCAGGGTTTGTTCGGGGTTTTGTTCGGCAGCCAGGGCTCGACGATATATCCAGCATGGGTGTGCGGGTTATCTGGCTTATATGGTTGATACTTGGGTGAGGGAGCGGGTCTCGATTTCAGATGAGCTAGTTGTTAGGAAGTTTTCCAATGTATTCCCGATGAAGTTACCTGGTATGCCTCCCGAGAGGCAAGTTGAGTTCAGGATTGATCTAGTGCCACGTGTGGTTCTGATTTCCAAGGTGCCATACCGCTTGGAGCCAAACGAGATGTAGGAGTTGTCCTCTCAGCTTCAGGAGCTGTTAGGAAAGCAGTTCATCAGACCGAGCAGTTCGCCATGGGGAGCGCCGATATTGTTCGTCAAGAAAAATGATGATTCACACTGGATGTGCATTGATTATTGGGATTTGAACAAGTTAATAGTGAATAACCGTTATCCCCTTCTGTAGATTAATGAACTTTTTGATCAGTTGCAGGGTGCATCTTGGTTCTCTAAGACATATCTGAGGTCCGGATATTATCAGGTGAGAGTGAGAGAGGAGGACGTTGTGAAGACCGCATTTCAGACTCATTATGGTCATTACGAGTTCATGGTGATGCCATTTGGGCTCACCAATGCGCCTGTAGTGTTTATGGATTTGATGAATCGGGTGTGCAGGATGATGCTCGACCAATCAGTTATCGTGTTCATTAATGATATCTTGGTGTATTCAAAGACCAGAGAGCAGCACGAGGAGCACCTTCGAGAGCTTCTGGGACTATTGAGGTGGGAACGATTATATTCTAAGTTCTCAAAGTGTGATTTTTGGTTACGAGAGGTCCAGTTCCTGGGACATCTCGTTAACCAAGATGGGATTTTGGTCGATCCGGCCAAGATCGAGATTGTGATGCAGTAGGAGGTTCTGAAATCTCCCTTAGAGATCAGGAATTTCTTGGATTTGGCAGGATACTAGCATAAATTTATTCGGGACTTCTCCAAGATTCCAGTACCCCTCAATCGTCTGACGAGAAAGGGAGTGGATTTCCGGTGGGACCCTGAGCAGCAGGTTGCTTTAGAGACATTGCGACAGAGGTTATGTGAGGCCCCGGTGTTGACCCTTCCAGAGGGTGTTGAGGATTTCATGGTATTTTGTGATGCATCCATTACTGGTTTGGGGGCGGTCCTTATGCAGAGATGGCGCGTGATTGCTTATGCTTCGCGACAGCTGAAGCCCCATGAGGCGTGATATCCTATTCATAACCTAGAGTTTGGATAGTGGTATTTGCCCTCAAGATTTGGATACACTAGCGTTCAGACCACGAGCTTATTGAGCAGATCAAGCAGAGATTGCAGACAGCTCAGAGTCGGCAGAAGAGTTATGCAGACCGGAGCCGATCTGAGTTGGAATTTCAAGTCGGCGATATGGTATTACTGAAGATCTCACCCTGGAAGGGTGTGATACGCTTTAAGAAAAGGGGGAAATTGGGTCCTTGGTATATTGGACCATTTCGTGTGATAGACAGAGTAGTTAGAGTGGCCTACCGGTTGGATTTTCCGAGTGAGCTCAATCAAATCCATAACACTTTCCATGTTCCGCGGTTGTAGAAGTGTGTGTTGGACGATGGGGTTGTGGTTCCCATGGATGATATTCAGGTTTATGAGCACCTGAATTATGTTAAGAGACCGGTGGCTATATTGGAGAGAAAGATGAAGGTTATGCGCAACAAGGAGATACCTTTGGTAAAGGTTCAGTGGCAAGATCGGAGAGGCTCTAAGTGGATCTGGGAATAGGAGGAAGATATGTGGGAGCATTATTCGGGGTTGTTCGAGACGGTCGACTTCAAGTACGAAGTCTAGTTCAAGTGGGGGAGAATTGTAACATCCTGATGATGAGGTACTTCTACTTCCGACCCTATGTTGAATAATGTTGCATCTTGGCCCATGGGATTGAAAATGATTACAAAATGGCCCATAGTGGCATTGTTATAATTTTGGATGAAACACGTGTACGCTCGGCGTACCAGCATGTTACGCGGAGTGTAAGGCCTCTTTAAGGGAATGACACCGTTTTGAGTATGTTGGGCGTACTCCCAGAGTATGTAGGGCATACTTTGTCGGGACAAAAACCCTAATCTTGAGGGTTTGGACCCTATTTATTGATCTGTAAGTCGTATTCCCAGCCTCCATCATTTGATACGTCCCCTTGCAAACCCTAGCCCTCTTTATTGCATTTTGAGACCTTTTAATGTGTTTTTGTGTGTTCCAAAGAAGGAAGAAGGTGGTGGTTAACCCTATCATCTAGAAGAAAGCTTGGATATGGAAGTCTTGCCTCATTCTCCATCTCCAGAAGGTAAAAAGTTATCACCTTGATGATTAAGTTTCTAGATCTAGTTACATGATGATAATATGATCTCTTGTCCCCAAATATGGCCTTTCTTGTGCATTGTATGCTATAGAACATTTAGGTTGCCCATTTGGACGTATTTCCATGTCTTGAGTCATAAAAATATGATCTTGGCCCTTGAGATTCCTTCATGCAAGCCATTAAGAGCTTTAGAGGTTAAGATAAGTTAGGTTTTCTGTTGTTGGGCTTGATCTATACATGTAGAACCATAAAGTTGGAAACTTTATGGTTTGGGATGCCATTTGGGGCTAAGACTAAAATTTTAACATAGTGACTTAAGGAAATAAGTCTTCAAAATGAAGTTGTTAAGCCATTGCGTACGTTGGGCATAGTTTGTCGTACGTCGGGCGTACGTCTAAGGGAGCCCCGATCTGGATCGTGAGTACATGGGGTGTACGAGCCAAGTAAGCAGGGCGTACTCGGTATAGGTTGACTTTTCTTGACTTTGATCTAGGGGTATTTTAAGTATTTTGGATTGTATGTGAGAATTGGTCATTTGGATGGATAGGTGACGGGTAGAGTTGAGATTTGGATTCGGGACACATCAACTATTGTTCAGACTGTGAGGTGAGTTATCCTCATTGTACTTACGGGTCGAAGGCACCAAGGCCGGCCCATTTGACTGATATCCTGTTATACATTGATATGTTGATTATGGATACATATGTATGATTATATGCAAGTTGCTGATATTCGTAGACCGGTATATTTGTAGGATTATATGTTGTTTCTAACTACATGATTACTTGTCTATTGATTATGTTTGTTATATGTTATATGTTGTCAAATTGTGTTGGGTTGAGACTTTCCTGCTTTGTGCGTGACTCAACAGACTGGGGGTATTCCAGTCTGATGACTGACTGGATCTGTTGTATATTGGTATTCCAATCTGATGATTGATTGGACCTATTGTATATTGGCATTATGGTCCGTTGATAGGGCCAATAGGGGGTAATCCAGCCCGATGGCTGTGGACCCGAGGGTATTCCAGTCCAATGACTAATTGGACCAGCATGTTTGTTCGTTTATGATATGTGTTTTGTATGGTGGTACTTTGGGGAAACTCACTAAGCATTGGCTTACAGTTTTGATTATGGTTTCAGTTACTTCTAAGGATCGTGGGAAGGCGAAGGCATGACCGTACACATCCTGATTTTATGTTGTTGATCTTGGGAAACTCTATTTTGAACTGATTTGAAAACAATGGTTTTGTAGACACTTTTATTTGTATCTTGGTTGATTTAAAAAGTTTAAATTGGTTGTGATTTTTGAGATGTTACATAACATACCTTCTTAAAAGTAAATTAAAAAAGAACTAGAGTTAAATTAGAATCCTAAAACACAAAGTAAGTTAGGACGGATAATTATCCAAACAGCATCACAGAAAGATTTTCCTAAAAAATTAAAAGAATCTTTAAGATTAAAAGATCATATTAAGGCAGAAGATCATAAAGACCTGTGAACTCACAAACATTATGTTGAGGTTTTAAAATACATGTATTCTCAGGGAGATGAGTGTGGAGGATAGTCCCAAAGAGGAGGGGATCATCATGGAAGCTTGTTAGAAGTTATTTATGTTTATCTTGTGTATCGTATGTTTTCCATGAATGTTTAAAACTTTCAATGTAACCCCAAATTAATATAATGAATAAAATTATCTTTTGTTTTATATTCTGCATACTCTTGAATTGTGATTGTTTGCTGAGAATACAATCATCCCTACGTTACACCGGCGTTTCTGCCATCGTTCGGGCAAAGCGTGACAAATCTAGAAACACATACCCTTGTAGTCTATTTAACCTTCTTTTGATCTTGATGGAGAAAGTGCTAAGAGCCCACCATAGAGCTCCTCTTTCATAGTCGTACCCAAGATAAGATTCATCAACACTTGACACCATTCCTAGCTCTCAAACGTAATTAACATGAATCATAAAAACCAATCTGAGGTGGGATATGTCGTGCAAGGGGCTCGTAACATCTTAGTTTCCTGCGGAGTCGCGGAGGGTTTCGAGAGAATCGGGGTTTTGATAAATTCTGTGTGTTTTCCAACCATTTCAAAGTCACCCAAACACCTGTATTTATAGGTGATGTTAGGATTTCCATAAAGTGGTTGCTTAGTCACAAAGAAACTATATTTCACTTTAAACACTTAAAGAACTAGTTTGTATTAATTTATTAATCTCTAATAAATTAACAAACTAAATCGTCTTTATTTTTGTGTTTTCAATTGTTGTTTAAATTTTTCTTCTGTATAATCCAAAACAACCCTACTATTAGTAGTAATATTACCAACTTGTTGTGACCGTGAACACTATCTTCCAACAAAAATTGTGTCAATTTGGAAAAAAGAAAAAAAAACACAGTGTCTTTTGTGTTATTTTTTATTTTTAAATTTCATTATGTCACATCAACGCCACATAATGAAATAGATCATGTCACATCATCAATGACCGACATATTAGTATGCCCGTCAGTAGGTATCGATTAAATGGTCAACATTGCAAAAATTAGAAAAAATAGTAACTAAATTGTAACAAAAAATAGCACGGTATCAAAATAAAAATTTTGTTAAACATAATGAATTTTACCCTTACATTAATATTGTGTTCTCGAGTGCAAAATTAATGAGGGGGAATGGAAGGGAGGGATATGGAAAGAGAAAAAAATCATTAAATAAATTCTCGAGTTGCAGTAGGAGGGAAAGAACTTTCAGAGTTAATTGACATTTTTACTCTTGGTTGGTTGGGGTTTATCAACTTCATTAGAGGGGGAGAGGAAGAATATAAGGCATCGATGATAAGGCTAAGGTAGAATGATGTTTCAATAGGAGGGGGTCTTGATACGATGATGTTGTGAGAATGAGAGAATACATGTTTGTTTCAGGTGGGAAGGAAGATTCTTTGAGAAAGAAGACGAGGAACATGACAAGGGTAAAATTGGTCATTATTTTGTTTCCTTCCCAATCCACCCAAAATTGTGTTGATGATTTGGTGTGTAAAATAGCTCAGATTTCCCACTTCAAATCATTCCCTTTCTTTTCTTTTTACTTCTTAAAAAAACTAAAGCACACCTTTTCAAAACATGTCATCATAAATATTAAGTACCTTATCAAAACAAAAGTTGTATAGTTTTAAAATGTAGAACTAAAACTTGTTTGGTTTTTTTCTCACTATTTGGTTTTCACAACTAATATCCCACCAATTCATCACTCAACAAACATGTAGAAGAAAACTCACAATATCTTCAAAAACAACAAAAGAACGTTATAGTTAAGCTTACAAGAAGTTAGTTACCAACTTAGTTATTTGTATCTTGTTAGTACATGAACGTCCTAAAAATACCCTTAACTTAGTGGTGTCCATAGATGATACGACATGGAAAAAATATGTGAAACAAAATTGGGACGAAATCAAAATTCGCTTTGTGTTTGTGTCTTATTCATGTCAAGTGTAAAAACTAAAAACCACAACATCACATTGTGTTGTGCTCGTGTTCAAAATGCAACACAAAATTAACATGATTTGCATGTGTTTGTCGTGTTTTGCGTTATATATGATTAAGTATGAATTATATAAACTAATAATTTTTTTATTTTATCTTTCTCGTGTCGTGTTTGTGGTGTTTTAATCAGCTTGTTTTTGTGTTAATGAAAATAAACACACATTGTGTTGTGTCGTGTCGTGTTCATGTTACATTAAACTTTGTTGTGTCGTGTCGCATCATACAAAAACACGATATGATAGTCCAGTTTGACACCCCTACCTTAACACAAATATTAGGATATTAACATCTTAAAACATCTACTGGGTCGTGGGGTAGTCTGGAGGATGGCCAGGGCCTCCAAATTTCTATGGTACCATTTTTATATAACTTATTATGTTAGCATAGGAAAAAAATTGATATATCGTGTATAGCGGCTGAGCGGAAAAGTTAAAGAAAATTGAGCCAAAAACAAAATCAGTAGAGAAAACTAAAGGGCGTGCACATTTGACCTCTAACCACCATCAATTGAAGGACTCTATGTATTGATTCTGATTTTTTTCAACGGTAATAAAAAAATTGATTCATAATAAACCGATGTTGGTTTTTGTAATCAACGTTCGGATTTTCGATTTTAATATTTGTTTTTTAGTTTTCGATTTCAATCTTTTTTAATACATCAATTATGATAATATAGTTTAACGCATCCTTCAAAAAAACTGATATTATATTCGTGTTAATCTGATCAGGCACGCAGCCTCACGAGTTCTAATTTTTTATTTATGATTCATGTTAATCTGGCTTTTGATTCATTTAAATTTTAAGATTTCATTATTGTTCTTCACCTCATTTATGCTGACATCATAGAATGTAACAACCTGTCTTTGTTGTGAACATGATAAGGTAGAGGGTGGTTCTTGGTGTAACGCCCCGTTCCTAAAAGTACTTATTTGTGAGTTCCCGGGATTTAAGAGGAATGGTATTTTGGTCCTTTGTGGGAAAAGTGGAAAAGAAGGCCAAATATGAAAATTTGGGACACGCCAAGTACGCCCTTTACGCTGGGATTACACCCAGCGTAAGAGCGTAATTGGACGCGGGTGCAAGGTTGAGTATGCCCAGCGTACTCTTAGAGTTCTAAAACCCTAAAATTAGGGTCAGCCACTATATAAGGAACATGTTGGTTCATACCCTATCCTCCATAAGCTCTCTCTTAACCTCAAAAACCCTAGATAGCCGTTCCACCTCCATTGTTGGGTGTGTTTGGCCTTGGAAAGCTCATTTTGGCAAAGGAGAGGCTAAAAGAAGAAAGAGGAAGTTGTCAAAGAAGGAGTTGAGTGGCTGGAGCTTATAGATCTGGAAAGATATCATCATTTGGAGCCTATCTGAGGTATAAAGCTTCTTGCTTGTCATTTATATTGCATAGATCTAAGTGTTGTGAAGTTTTGACATCATTCTTGTCCCAAAAGTCCTCATCTTGATGCATGTTTTGAGTTGGTCGAGATTATCTGTCCTTTCAGACCTTTGGAGAGGTCTTAAGTGAGAAAAATGAGGTCCCAAGGGTTGTGGTTGTTCCATGTGTGAGATAAGTAGGTCTTAATGGATTAAGACCTTGGATTAAGAGCTTTATGGACGTCCCAAGTGATAAAGTTTGAGACTTTATGAATCTTAGGCATATTTGGCCTAAGGATCTGAAGTTTGGGCTTAAGAGCTTAAGCCATTAAGAAGTTATGAGGATTTAATGATCAGCGAAGTTACGCCCCGCGTAACTTAGGAGTACGCCCCGCGTAGCGAGTCAGTGCCCTGATCCCCAGTTGCGAATCAGCGTGTACGCCCAACGTACCAAGGAGGGTACGCCCAGCATACTCCCTCTGTTGTGTTTTTCATTTTGGGCCTTAGGGATTGGGCTGTGACTGGACATATTGGATGGAGTATTGTGGACCCATTAGTTGTTATGGACCATGGGTCTAGGCCCATTTGGTGTGGTGGGCCCAATTTAGTAAATTGGGCCAATAGTGGGCTTTGCTTTGGGCCATTAGTGGGCTTGGGAGCTTACCTAGTGTTGGGCCGGATTGAGTTAAGGGTAAAATGGTCAATTTACCCTTGGAAGAGTATTGTGCTAAGCCTAATGATTATTTGTGCTATGTTGGCTAGTTCGGGATTTTCGGTGAGTCGGTGATTCGAGAATTTGCTTCTTCAGTTTAGAGTTTCGGCAGTGGCGAGGTGAGTTATCGGATTGAGATCCGGGTATTTGTTGTTATGTTATTGCTTTGATATGTTTGCATCCTGGTAGCTAGGATGGTATATGTTAGAGACCCGGTTAGGTCGATATCCTGGTTAGGATGATGATATGTTATGTGATCTGTTAGATCGGCTTGTTGATTGTGAATTGATATATGATTGTATGTTTATGTGCACATGGTTGTTGGACTAGGGTTGGGTTGAGGCGGGTTCTGCTTTGTGTTGTAGGCCAAGATACCCAGGGCGGACCGGTTGTCCCGAAGGCCCAGCGAGCGGTCCGGATAGGCTGTAGGCCCCAAGAGGGCGGACCATACGTGCCGAGGCTCGGAGAGTGGACCAGGCCGATTGAAGGCCCGGTGCGGGCGGACCAGTTATATTGTAGACTCGGAGAGTGGACCAGGCCGACTGAAGGCCCGGTGCGGGCGGACCAGTCATACTGTAGACTCAGAGAGTGGACCAGGTGGATTGAAGGCCCGGTGCGGGCGAACCAATCACACTGCAAACTCGATGTATATGGCTAGACTCGGAGGGTGGACCAGGTGAACTGTTGGCCGGTGCGGCGGACCAGTCACATAGTAGACCCGAAGTGCATGGTTGTTCTGTGTTCTGATATGATATGGCATGTTATGCGTGTATGGTATATGTGGTTGGTATTTTGGGGGTATCTCACTAAGCTTTCGGGCTTACAGTTGTGGTTTAATGTTTTTCAGGTTCTTTAGGAGACCGTGGCAAGGCAAAGGCGTGATCGTACCGCTCCTCATGATTACGTTTTATGATGTGATTCTGGGAAGACTCTGATAATAATTGTATTGAAAACCTTTTTGTAATAACATTGAGAAAATGGGTTGTTTTTGAAAAGTTAAAATTTGTCGAATTTTTATGGTCGTTACACTTGGGAGGTGGTAAGTGTATTTAGGTGCTCAATAATCCAAGAATTTAGAGAGTGATGTTGGAGTGGAGAGGTGATACCACTGAGGTAGATGAGGGAGCCTTGGTGCCAGAAGCGCATTTCCTGAGTTTGCCAATTTGAAACAACATCCCCCAAAGTAGCGAGCCAAGCAACACCCAAAATAACGTCCAAAGAACCCAATTCATATACCAGATCATCAATTGTGCAAGAATAAGAGCCCAGTGAAATTGAAATACCTTTGCAAATTTGGGACATCTGGACTTGGGAACCATCACCCAAACTGATGGATAAAGGTAGACAAGAGGTGACCTCGAGTCCCTGATGCTAAAGTTTTAGAGATGAAATTGTGAGTGGCTCCCCCATCGATCAAAATGATTGTTGTTATACCACATAGTTGACCCGCTAGTTTGATGGTACGGATAGTGGAAGAGGAGTCAGCAGTAAATCCTCGTGAGCCGAGAGCATGGCATTCACCATCGATGAGTGGGTGTTCGTCGTCAATAGACTCCATAGGTCGGAACTCGCCGTTGTCATCGGTGTCTTCTCCCTCAGCCAACAATAGAACATGAAATTGACTATCTGTACATTTGTGTTGAGGGGAATATTTATGTCTGCAACTGAAACAAAGACCCGTTTGCGTCGATCTTCCCATTCCTGCTTCGTAAGGTTTTTGGTACCGACAGAACGATTGTAATTAGGGTTATGGCGGACCGGGTCGGGTGGTTTACCCGGTTGGGGCCCCAAATTAGAAATGGTACGAGAGAGTAGGCTGGAAGTGGGTTGGAAGTAAACGGAGTATCAGAGTTGTTACCTTGCCAAACATGGCCCACTTTTGGGGAACCCGGTCTAAAGGAGGTGGGTTTTTGGTGAATGCGGAGGTATCATCGCCGGTTGTAGTAGCAGTGGCGACGTGACGAGCCATCTCCATCACTTGGTCACAAGTGGTTGGACGAAGGGCACGCACCCAGTTTCTGATATCCAGTTGAAGGCCAGATAAGAACATCCCAAGGGCTGAGGCTTCAGGTTGCTCAGGGATCAAGGCAGATATAGACTCAAATTGTTCGATATAATCTCGATGTCTCCCTCTTGGAGTAACGAACCCAAAGCTTCGTGAGCATTGAGATAACGTGTTTCCCCAAATAGAACAAGAAGTTTAGATTTGAAATCGTTCCAGGTGGTTTGACAGTGTTTGAAAAACAGAGTAGTGAACCAATTTAGGGTTGTACCTTCCATACACATTTGAGAGAGCTTCAATTTGTTGGGTTCGGTGGTTTGATGGAGGGAGAAATAGAGTTCAGCTTTGGTTATCCAGCCTCGAGGGTCGGTGCCATCAAACACCGGTAGCTTGACCTTAGGAAGAGAGAGAGGGAATCGTCGGGGTGGTGAGGGTTGGTTGAACCAAAGCGCGGAGGAAGGTTATCGGATTCAAGGATGAATCCTGATGATGATCCTTCTTTAGGGTGTTTCTCAGATTTTGCAGGTGAGTTTAGTAACAATTTCTCCATAAGTGTCTTCATCTCTTGCATCTGGGTGGAGATCTTATCAATTTTGCCATCTTGTGCATCCATACGGGATTGAAGAGATTGTCATCGAGTAGTGACCTGAGCTTCTGTTGCTTGTACCATGGTGGAAGAAAGCAAAAGAGCGAGGCAATGGAACCAAATTGATAAGAAGGAATAACAGGTTGAACAATAATGATTGTAAATCAAATATGGGAATGAATGCTTATGATCACTGAATGTTCAAAAAGAGAATACAAAAGGAAATCAGAGAAGGAAACCAAAAGATTATCCTTCTTGCCCAAGCTATGACTAGCCAACCCTTCCCTAACACTAAAATGTTCTCTCCATGACATTTATTCTATGCACTCACTACTATATATAGTATTCCCATAAAACGTAACAGCATGCTGACATCATAGCCCTACACCTGTCTTCTTTTATTCTTACGTGAATAAACCTTCCAAGGCCTAGACCCATTGGACTCCATGAACTGATCTCTATCACTAGTTTTGTGATAAAAAGTTGATTTATGTGCTTCCTTTATGATATTCATGTTGATAACTTAAACTTCAACATCACAAATTTTGAAATCCTTGTTGCCGGAGCCTAAAAAATGATTCAAAAATCGTTATCGTTGTTGTTGAAAAACGATTCTGAAAACAATTACACAAGTTACCTAGAAAACATTTATCTGGCAGTGAAAAAAAACGAAAAGAAAAACAATTTATTGTTCCACTCAAAAAGATGGAATATAGACAAACTTACAAAGGAGATACAAAAGACATTAACATCCTTCACTTGTTATCCTTATCATAGAATTAACATAGCCAATAAGTTGAAGTGTATTCATTCATTTTAAATTTGTAGAAGGAAAGCCATTTGGGCAAAAGAGCCACCAACATCCTTTAGGTCATTTCAAAAAAACGAATTAATACAACTTAATCAAGGGATACTAAAGAACAATCATCACAAAAGTCAAAAAAAAAAAAAAATACAACTCAAAATTGTTGAGTGAATTGGTTTGTAAGGAGGAAATTAGCATATGCGATTTCTAGGCAGATACTGTGGCTTTAGCTTCTTCTGTTTGCAAAGAAGCATAGTACTTGACAAGAACATCCCATCCTCCAGGACACATAAAACCATTTGGAGGGCTTTCTCCTGTTCTTGCAAAAGTTCGCATCTGAAAATAAAATATAAAACAAACATTTCAAATGAATTGGAATATATATAAAAGAATCATTTCATATCATGTGTTTAGTTTATTAAAAAAAAATACTACTAACCTTGGTCCCAGAGATGAAAAGAAAATCTTTAGCACGTGAAGGGTCGAAAAAAGCCATTTGTTTAGCTACTGTGTCGTATGCTGCCACCTGTGACAAAATATTAATAGATTAAGAAACATTTTTATCATATGATAACAATAAGAATGGCTACAAATTTCAAGCACAAATAATTTTAAACATATATGTTCATGTATTCTTGCATAAATAAATATAGGCTCTTGCTTTTCTATAGTAAAAAAAATGACCATAATGTTGCCTTATAACATTACTACAGTTATAAATATAACTTGAACAAAATACATAAGGAATAATAAAAGTATAAAACCTCTATGTTATGGATATTTTAGTTGGTAAATTACAAAAACTAACAATATACTTTCCCTTTGATTCTAATTTGGTCATTTGACTTAAAATCATTAATAACATTTAATTTCGACTCAAAATCCCTAAAATAGTGGTGTGGTTGAATGTTTTTATGAAGGTTAAATGCTTTTTTACACAACAATGTTTCACCTTTTATCTCATTTAATGCAACAAGGTGATATTTTAGACTATAATATGCAACCATGTTTTTCAATTTAGGACCAAAAGTTGCAAAATGATTACTTCATGACTTGGCATTAGTTAAATGCTTATTTATACAACAATGATTAACGTTTTTACTAATTTTTGCAACAATGTTTCATTTTTTACCAATTCATGCAACCGACACGAATTATGCATATTTTGGTCCTAGAATAAAACGTTGCATATTTCGTCTAAAAACTCACTTTTGTTGCATAAATTGAGAAAAAAAAAATGTTAAGGCTATGGTCGGCATATTAGCTGAAAAGCTAGCTGTTAAATAAAAAACTGGTTGGTAGAAAAAATAACTTTTGGTAAAACTAGCTGAAAAGCTAGCTGAAAGATATATAATGCCATAAAAGGACATTTAAAAGAATATGTTTATATAATTAATTAAGGGGTATATTTGGAAAAAATTTAAAAAGCTTCTAAAAAGCTAGTCTAAGTAGTTTTTTAAAAAGCTAGCTTATAAGCTACTTTTTGGCTTGCCAAACATGACAACTTAAAAAAGCTCGAAAAATAATCTAGTTTATCAGCCAGTTGTGACGTGCCAAACACAGCCTAAATGTCTCGGCATAAACAAACATTTAACCATTTTCACAATCATTTTCGAAAACCGAATGTCAAATGGTCGAATGAAAAAGACAAAAATACCCTTGTTAAAAAGGTATCGAAAGGCATACATACCCTAAATGGCAAAATGTTCAACTTCTCTAAGCCAGGAGCCATGCTCAAGACTTTTTTACCATGATCCGGATCATACAAGTCCCGTTTTTCGGTCGGGTGACCCATGCCAGCTGGATCACGGCCCACAATGTAGAAATTAGCACCCGCGTTTATTCTTGCCTTAGCATGCCATTGTACTTCTGTGGGACCCGCGTAATGCATTGGAGATGGGAATATAGATACAATCGTTGTCTCAGGGTCAAGTACTCCATCTTCTAACACCTAAGAATGAATCAAATACTTATATAAATTGCAAATTTAGAAGAAAAAAAAATTATATTCTCATGATTGAAAAAAGTATATTGCCTCAAGTTTATGCTTTTACATTAATAGATGATGGTGACATTGCTTAATCAAGGAGGATTTACCATCAAGTCCTAACTTTTTTACAAATTTACCCTCGTTTTACGTTTTTTTTTTCAATTTCCCAAGTATGTTGTCATTTTCTCCAATATTTTTTGAACATCATTCATTGGACAACACTTAATGAGAATAAATGAGGTCTTATGTTAATAAGGACATAACTTAATGCGTGCAAATACAATGATAATAATTACTAACAACTTGTCAGAAAGTTCTAAAATAACCAATCCCAAACAGATATTGGTGCTTTATTTCAAATGCAAGCTTAAGGGACACTTGAACACATGTTTATTAATTAAGTAATGTGGTTCCATTTTGGTTTGTGTTACTTAAATGTAATAAATAGGAATTTACTTCCGTTGATTTGTTTAGCATCCTACCTTTAATTTTTCTTATTACAACGCTCTACTTTGAAAAATCTACCCAATTATAGCAATCTCATCCAAACACAAAGCAATTTGGATTGTTAACTGAGTAGATTTTTCAAAATGTAATTTCTTAACAAGAAGAAAAAAAAAACAAAACCACAATGTTACAATTTGGAAGATGTTAGAAAGTAGAATACCTTAAAAAAGAAAATAAACAAAAATGCAATTCAATAATAGAAAGAAAATGAAAGTGGAAAGTACCTTGCTATGTTGTTCCATACGAACATCAAGTGGCACATCATCGGCTTTTGTGTATCCCCCTAAAGGATGAAGCAAAAGAATAGGATTCTTGTATCCCATATCTAAAAGTCTCCTACGTGTGTCATTCATCAACAATGCATGCCCATTATGCACCGGATTCCTTAGTTGAAAAGCAAACACTGCATCCGCCTGACGTCTGTCAAATTCTTTCCTAAGTTGTTTAGGAGAAAGTCTGTAATTATCAAGACCATCATTGTATTTAATAGGTGATAATACTTCTAAATCTCCACCAATGAGCCAATTGCCACTTGGAGTTATTACTTCCTCAACATATGGTAATCCGGGAGCAATGGTTCCCCATGTTCTTGCAATCCGTTCTTCTTTGTTGTGCTTGTATATCTCAATGCTAAAATCATGAAGAAAGATATGTAATTTAGGTCATGAATCATGATGTGAATTGTACTTGGTAGATATGAGAAAAAAGAAGATAAAGTTATAAAATCTCCTATCTTGTAGATATATAAGTGAGGATACATACAAAACAGGGCTTTTTCATTTGCCATTGTACCAATTTAGCTACTTGAGTGTTTTTTGTAGTGATAAGAATAAGACAATTATACTTTTCTTGATTGATTTAGAAAAAGTCATTTTCCTCATTACCTAGTTTTGATGTTTTGATATTAGGACAAAATACAGAAAAGTACAACATACTTTCACCAATAAACTATTTAATCATATAAAGAAATGATAGTTCAATAGCTAAATCGATAAAATGGTGAAATATGTTTTTTTTGTATTTTAACCTTCTCAAACTAGATAACCATGGAAATTGATATTTTTTTAAGTTAAAAAAAATAGTATAATGGTTTGGTAACTACAGAAAATAGTTAAGTGGCTAAATGGATAAAATGATGAAAGTAGTCACTTTCTTATGTTGTTGTATATATAATAAAGATGTTGTGTGTCTTAATCTATTGAGCATTTTTAAACAAATGCATTTGAGGGACTAGTCTATCATCTTTTTCAATTTCTTAAAATTCATCAAATCTTTATTTATTATTGAATATTAAACTTGAAATTAAATTCATAATAATATATCTCGAACTCATGAAGCATGCAATCCGATTATGAAGACAAAATCTAAGGTACAACGTCATAGTTATTTTCAGTTTTGCAAAAGACTTCAAATCACTAATCGATTTAAACATATGTCCCAAACAACCACATAGAAAGTTATTATCTTTAGATATCAAATACTGAATTAATAACATAATCAAAAACGAGAAATGCAAACCTTCTTAGAATGGCGACTATCTTCTGATCAGGCCCAACCAAAGCCACGTCATTAGCACCACCAATCTTCTCTTTAGTCGCATCATCAATGGCCAAAACAATAGGTAAAGACATATTCACTATACTCCCATACCCATCATCGTTCTTCATCCTCAATGAATTAAAATGCAAACTTTGCAAATACTCATCTTCTCTCATGAAACCCTTCAATGGACTCGCCCATCCTTCGCTAATCACATGCACCCACTCCAAATCAATCTTCGTTAACTGCACTTTCTCCATTCCCTCCGCCTGTGAAGCTTTCAATTCCCTTTGATTTTCTGGAACAACCAGATCAATCAGAACGCCGCCGTCTGGTTCGATCAGAGAACTCTTGATTACATGAGACGCCGCCATCTTTTTGGTACGAAACAAGAGGGAAGTGGATAATTTGTTGGAATGGTAAATGGGTGTTCGTGAAATGATGGGATTTTTCTGGGTTTTGCGATTGAGGTCGAAATGTGAAATGGTGGGAGCGATTCGGAGCTTAATTGTGAGAGACATTTTGAAGAACTGTTGTTAGGGTTTTGGTGTTGTGACCTACAATGATTGAAGAGATTCGGGGGGAGTGAGGGAATGTGAAGGAATTGGTGGACGACATCATTGGAAACGGGAATTTATGAGCGACGGATAGGAAGCAATCAAAAGAGGTCCACAAATTTGATTTTGATTTGAATCTGTGAAATGGAACTGAGGAGAAGCATCAAAATTTTGATTTTTTTCCCTTTATGCCATCAAAAATGACATCTTTCTCTATAATTGTGACTTCTTTTGAACAAGAATCCTTTTATGGACCCACTGAGGAATGGACCCACTGAGGAACTATTAACACCATGCCGCCGGGATGACAATCTTGAATTATATTTATACACACTTATTCAAGAAAGGCTTCTTGCTACAGAAGTACATTGTTTTAGAACACTTTCACGTTTATTAACTTTAATTTAATAAAAATTTAGTATTCCGATCATAATTCATTTTCTAAATCGTTTTTCAGAGAACATATTACTGATATGTCTTTATTTAAATAAAATTTTATAGAACATTTTTATCGAAAAATATATTTTAGAACACTTTCACGTTTATTAACTTTAATTTAATAAAAATTTAGTATTCCGACCATAATTCATTTTCTAAATCGTTTTTCAGAAAGCATACTATTGATTTGTCTTTATTTAAATAAAATTTTATAGAACATTTTTATCGAAAAATATATTTTAGAACACTTTCATGTTTATTAACTTTAATTTAATAAAAATTTAGTATTCCGACCATAATTCATTTTCTAAATCGTTTTTCAGAAAACATATTACTGATTTGTCTTTATTTGAATAAAATTTAATAGAACATTTTTATCGAAAAATATATTTTAAAAATACATATATAATTATAAAAACAAAGTTGATAAGACAAAGCAATGACTTTAGTGAGTAAGGAAGTATGACATTTTTATCTCAGCAGCAATGAGTTACTAATGTCTCTGTCATGTTGTGTATGGGATTAATCTTACATACAATTATAAAAATAAAAAATAATTAAAATATTATGCTATCTTCATGTTTTTTTAACAATCAATATTGATATTATTTTTATTATTTTGACAAATATTTTCTAAAGATATTTTTGACTATAAATAACATTCTATCTTAATATATATATATATATATATATATATATATATATATATATATATATATACATAACGTTGCTTGTTTGGCTGAACACACTGTTTTACATGATTATAAAAAAAATAAGATAAAGTTATAATTAGTATCACGGTTTAATAAATAATATGTATGTATGAGATTTTGTAACTTTATCTTTTTCGCTAGAAATAATTATTTATCTTCTTTTTTCTTGTATCTACCATGTATGATTTACATCATGGTTTAACAAATCACGTAAAGCGTCGAACTATTCAGCAAAGGAATCCATAGCCAAAAATGGAAGAAAGTAAGAAAGAAACAACAATGGAGGAAACATAGAAAGGCTAGAGAGGACGAAAAAGATAAAAAGAATATAAAAATCCCTATGTGCGAAAGATTCAAAATGTTGGGTAAAACATGGATACATGAAATAGTGGGTATGATGAAAGGTGAGTTGGATAGAGGAGATGATCAATAATATTGATCATGAGTTGAGGGTGAATGGTGAAATTTGAGAGAATCACTTAACCAAATTGTTGGCCCCCATCATTCCGCAGAGTATGAATGAAAACCATGGACTATTCTAGACAGTCTATGGAACACTAGCAGGCCCGCAACCTATAGGTGTAATGAACTATATGTTCATTTGCTGTACTCTAAAAACCCATTGATATGTATTGCAGGAGAGAATACCTGTAAATAATATAGTCGATAAATGAGACCTATGGACTTAGCACATGTTGAATAAACCTTGGCAGCTATGGAATTAGCGCCCGTTGTATAAACCTCGGTCACGAGGTGACTTTGTGTCTATTCCTTAGGATGAATCCTTAGGAAGGAGTGATAGTTGATTCTTAGGGTAAACCCTTAAGAAATAAATAAAATAATGGGGGTTAGGGCAATTCGGTTGATTGATTGATGTTTAAACATAATAAATTTATGTATTGTGGGTTGAAAACCCTATATGCTCACCATGCTTCCAAGCCTGACCCACTCAGCTGTTTATATTACAGTTAGAGGACCCTGAGCATAGTCAGATGATGATGATGGGTGAATTTTAGATTATAGACCAATAGTTACAAATAACTGTCTTAAGGTTTATAATGTCTTGTTTATGCTTTTGATCTGTATCGGAACATGACATCCCGAGGTTTTGATATAAAAAGGAAATGATATACTTCTTAAAGAAAGGTTTTGACAAACTTTTATCATATTTTGTTTTGGGGACCAATTCCGCAACATCTTTTATAAAGATTTCTCTGATTTGATTTTAAAAAACATAAATTAAATCGGTATTTTCTGGCCGAGAAATTAGGGGATGTCACAAATTCCACCACCAGTCGTCGTGTCGTTTACTTTGCTTAGTGTAGTGTGTATGTGCTTTTATTTTAGTATTTTCTTTGTAAATTGTAAAATGGAATAATGAAAGGAAATTCCACCGCCTTAGGGTGGTGGCCGCCGCCTCCTGCCGCCACCGGTCGCCGTGTCGGGTGGCGGTGTGCCTTGTTGTATGGTGACTCATTTATGGTGTTTGGACAAGGGACATAAACCTTAATGGGCCCAATAAAGCCCTAATTGACATTAAAGCCCAAGCATGTGTCTAATAGGCTTAATGGACCCTAATGGATCTAAGGACTTAGCTAATGGGCCTAGCAAAATCCTTAATTGATCTAAGGAAACCTAATGGGCTTAAGGACTTGATTTTGGGCCTATTGGGCTAAGATGGGTTGGAAAACCCTAATGCAATGAAATCCTAATTTGGGATAATCAGGACATACAATAAATTATTTAATAACTTGAATTATTAAATAATAATCATTGGCAAGATTAATCTAAGCAATATTGGACTTAATGGATTAAGTCCTTAAAGGATTATGTCCTTAATGGGTTAAGTAGGAAAATTAACCCTAGTCATCATTTTATGTGAAACCCTAATTTCACTTGGGTATATTATCGGGCCTTTATATTGGGCCTAAATGATTAAGATAATAATGGACCATCCAAGAGCAAGCAATTGAACTAGAATAATTTAATGGGCCTAGGGTAAGGCCCATGTAAGGGGTTTAGGCCCAATTTGGAAAATTGGGCCATAGATGGGCCTAGTTTGGGCCTTAATGGTTATATGATGTTGGGCCTTAGAATGAGACCGTGTATAGGCCTAGGACCAATTTGGAAAATTGGGCCATGTGTTGGGCTTTGATTCCTAATTGTCTTTGGGCTTATGGATTGGGCCTTGGGCTTGAATACGCCAAACTTGGGGTAATGTAGTAATTATCCAAGTATGTGTTATGGTTATGTAGTGGAACCCGATTATTAATTGGGTGTTATTTTGGTATTGACAGTTCGGGAATCTGTCATCCAGCAGCTGGGGTTGAGTCTGCGAGACTTCAACAGTGTGGGTTATGTCTACGGGACTTCAACAGTGTGAGGTGAGTTACCTTCCAGTAGGGGTGGGTCTAAGGCCACAATGTCGGCCCACCAACAGGGGTAGTTGGCAGATAATTGTCTTTGTGATAATTATCTTGGTATGCTTATGTGATATGCTATGTGTGTCAGTGGTAGTAGCAGGGAATAGTTCTTCCCTGACTCGGTCGTTAGGATCGAAGGGTAGGTCAGTACCCCAGTAATGTTTGATTGTATGATTATATCATGTTATTATATGATAGTGGTAGGGGTAAAATAGTCCCCGGTTACCGGTTGAAAGATACCGATGGCAGATACCGGTTGAAAGATACCGAAGGGGTATACAAAACCCATGTAATATAACTATTTTATTTATTCAAATCAAAATAAAAAAAGTTACAAAAGCCATAAATAACCAAAATTATTAAAAAATAGAAAAACAAAAAAATTATAACACAAAAATTGTAATACACTCTAATATATTCATATATTTTATACTTTTTGGAAAAAGGTAAAAAAAGTTATCAAATTGATAAAAAATAAAATGAAACAACGAAAATAATTAAAATAGGAAAAAAAAATTAAAAAATAATACGAAAATATCAAAAAAATAATATGATTTTTTTTAAAAATACGATAAAAACCACAAAAGATGAAAAATATAAAATGTATTAATATATTAGAGTATATAATATTTTTGGTGTTTGAGTTTTTGTTTTTTGTTTTTCTATTTTTTATTACTTCAATCAAAATAAATAAAAACAATAGAAGAGTAATAAATAACTAAAATTATAAAAATAAATAAAAAAAAAAGATGAAATATAATGATAAATACAAATATAAAGTTGCTAACGATATTAACTATGAAACATCAAAGTTAAAAAAAACACATGAACCGTAATAACATAAAATAAAAAAAAAAATTAACGCTTCAATTCACAAATAAGAAAAATTAAAGAAAAATGATATCGACATGGTTTATCGAATTTAAGTTTATTTACTTGAATCAAAATAAAGAAAAAAATTAAAAAACCATAAATAACTAAATTTATAAAATAAAAATAGAAAAGAAAATGTCAAAAAGAAAAAAAAAGCTATCAAATTCAAATTATATATATATATATATATATATATATATATATATATATATATATATATATATATATTCACACACCAAATTTATATTTATAATTTATATATATACAAAATTTTAAATATACAAAATTACACAAATGGTCCTTGAGGTTTGTAGTATATTGCAAATTTGATACAAGAGTAAAATAGTATATTTCATTAAAATCTAACAGTTGAAAAGTTAGATTTAACGGTAGGAGGACCTTTCATGTAATTTTGCAAACCACAAGGACTAGTGGCGTGACGTTTTCTTTGAAAGTCCTCAAAGTGCGATATTTTACAACCATAGGGATCAATTATGAAATTTTGTCTATATTATATGTATTATGTGGTTTTTTAATTTTAAAAATTAGAAAAACATAGAAATTGACATGTAGATTATATTAATTTCAAAAATACTACAAAATGACAAGTGTCAAAACTTATGAGAGATTGATATGTGACAAAATGGATTTTCATTTATTATAGTAGATTTTTATAGAATAATAAGTAGGTGTAAGACTCATATATTATATGGATTTATTTAAAAGAAAAATTAAATATGAAATTTTAAACATTTGAAAAGTTTGAATTTATAAGAAAAATAAGAAAAATATTGAATTAGTTAAAATTAAAATGTTTTTTTCTCTTTTAAATTTAAATAATAATTTAGATAAATAAATAAAAGAAACTAATGAGGTTTTAATTTATAAAATTTTGAAATTAAAAGGAAAATCAATTAATAAAATTGATATACATTTATTATTATATTTATTCCAATTATTACATTTAGATATTATGTGAAATTTAATAAAATGAAAAAAACCACAAAATGACATATAAAAAATAATTAAAAATAACCACAAAATATGACATATAACCAAATCAATAAGGTTGGACGGAGTCGTGTGCTACGCGACCCTCGCTACGACTCGCTACAGTCGCTGTACACCGCCCCATGGCCCTCGCCAGGAGGCTTGCTAAGGGATTATCGCTACCGGCTAAGCGAGAAGAGAGAGAAAGGGTTGCAATGATTTGATTGACTATTGAGTTTTGACTTTGTTCACCTCCTCTTCTTTCTTCTCCGTCTGCATTTCCGCTGCCGTCGTTCACATCTCTGGTCAAACAATTGATCGAGCTATTAAACCCCTCAACACTCAGAAGAATACAAAAAATAGGACCTTTTCCTGTCGAAAGCAAATTCGTGTTTGCTGAAACCCTATTTATTAAAATCCAAATTTGTGTTTGCTGAAACCCTATTTATTAAAAAGGGGATTTTACTGTGGAAGCAAATGAGCCTCTTTGAATTAAGGATAATAAATCTCAAAACTAGTATAAAATAAGAGAAAGGGGAAGGACCGTCCAATTTTCAATCCCAATTCCACATATTTGTTACTGTTTCCAATGTTATTTTTTTTTTTAATTTTTTTTAAACTTTTTTTTTCTCTTTCTTTAGAGTCTTTGTGTTAATAAAAAATAAAAATTATTTAATATAAAATGTTTATGTATTAAAAAAATATAATTTATTTAAGTTTAAAAAAATGAAAAAAAAAACAAAAAATACTAAAGATGTTACCACTCCTTATAAAATGTTTAGAAAAAGATACTAATCGATGTGGCAGACAAAAAAATAACATGACAGAAGTTGCTAGGAGTGCTACCACTCTCAATAACCTAAGAATATGACGTGGAGCAAAAATATTTTCATTTATTTATTATTTATTAGAGAAGATGTTTTTTTTTTTTTTTTTTTTTAAATTTTATTTTAATTAATTTATCAATTTACAATATTGGTTAAATGAATAGGGTAAATGAACCCTTCTGCAAATTTCTTTTCGCGTCGATACTCGATAGCATTGTTCTAAACCCTCCTGCAAATTTCTCAAATCTAGTTAGGGTTTAGTTATCTAGTGGGTATAGCAAGGCTGGTTTGAGATGGGTGTGCCGGCGTTTTACCGGTGGTTAGCCGAGAAGTACCCGATGGTGGTAGTGGATGTTATAGAGGAAGAACCCGTTGTAATCGGTGGCGTTAAAATCCCGGTGGATACAAGTAAACCTAACCCTAATAAGATCGAGTACGATAATATGTATCTCGATATGAATGGAATTATTCACCCGTGTTTCCACCCTGAAGACCGGGTAACGAATTTCGAATGCATTTTTTTTTAATGTTATTTCTTGTTTGGTTTATATGTTGATTCGTATTAGTTTCTATACATGCTTTACTGTCCTTGAAAATAATTAATTGGGAGCTTCATTGACTAAATATCAGATTCAAGGTTGATGAAATGTGGCAATGTGCAATTATTCAACCGAATATGACCATTATAGTTTTCAAGAAAAGAAATATGATTAGCTTTAAGCAACCTTGATCTGATTATGATTTTCAAGTTTATTGATCCTTTCAATATCACTGCTTTCTACTGTTTTAAAACTTTGATATATGAATCTGTTGTTATCTGATTAAATAGTGTGTAGATGAGCCTTATGCATTTTTATACTGCGAGAGTTACATTATGCAATGATATGTTTGATGTATGCTTAGTATGTTGAATAAGTATAGGTGTTATCAATTATCATTATAAATGTTTTACCTTTTAGATAAATATACATTGGAATTAAACACTTAATTGTATCAAGTGTACAATATACTTCTAAACATTCATATAACAAAGTAATAAACCATGCCTGAATGCTCTTTTCACATGATGTTATATATATATTTTTCATATGTTTATAACCTTTATGATTGATTATTTATTTTCCCATGTATACAGCCTTCTCCAACCTCTTTTAGTGAGGTGTTTCAGTGTGTGTTTGACTATATTGACCGGTTATTTGTAATGGTGAGACCACGAAAACTGCTTTACATGGCTATTGGTAACTACTAAATGCACTCTTATTTATTTTTTTATATTTTTTTATGAGTTTTTTGGTTTGGAAATATTTGCTTAACTTTTAAATATTTATTAGATGGTGTTGCTCCAAGAGCAAAAATGAATCAGCAACGTTCAAGGCGTTTTAGAGCAGCTAAAGATGCAGCTGAAGCAGTATGTACCTTTTTCTTATATCCACTTCTTTAAAAATTCCACATATAATAAATATAATCACAAAAATGACCAAAAATATGTGGGCCCCATTTAAAAAATTGACTTCCTTTTTAGAGAAAATATCAAATAACAACCACCTGTTTCATAATGGATCCATTGCAAATTTACTTTTACTTACAAAAGTCTGCAAAAAGTTTTTATTTTTTTGTTTCAAAATTACATCATCTTTTCACAAGATATGATTTTTTTTGACCTCTTTAAGTTTTTAAATCGTTTTCCACATCCTTTTTAGCTGAATTATACCCATTATGAATAAAATATAACTCAAATCAACCCATTATGAATAAAATATAACTCAAATTGCCATATTTTACCTCAAAGATTGAATCTTGATACTTGTGACATATGTTTTGTAGGCAGCTGAGGAAGAAAGATTGAGGGAAGAGTTTGAAAAAGAAGGAAGAACACTTCCACCAAAGCAAGAATCACAAACTTTTGATTCTAATGTCATTACACCAGGAACAGAATTCATGGCTGTTTTGTCAATTGCTTTACAATATTATGTTCACAAAAGATTAAACAATGATCCCGGATGGAAGTCTATAAAGGTATTTGACTATTTGACTATGAGTATTTTCTATTTTTTGATTTATTTTTCATTGTTGTTGATCTGATTATGATTTTTATGAAGGTTATTCTTTCTGATGCAAATGTTCCTGGTGAAGGGGAACACAAGATCATGTCATATATTCGTCTTCAAAGAAATCTCCCAAGTTTTGATCCAAATACTCGACATTGCTTATATGGTTTGGTAATAACTACACAAATCTTCTTCTTCTTCTTCTTTTTTTCTAAATTTTTTTTCTTTAAACTCAATGTTACATAAGTTTGTTAATTTACAGGATGCAGATTTGATAATGTTGGCTTTGGCTACTCATGAAGTTCATTTTTCAATACTTAGAGAAGTAAGTGTTGTATAATTAACTTACAAAAACTAGTGAAATTAGCATACACATGTTGTCCAATTTATGTATGTATGTATGTATGTATGTTCTCATTGTTTTATGTTTTAGGTTGTATTTATCAAAGGAGAACAAGGCAAGTGTTTTGTTTGTGGTCAATCAGGTCATATGGCTGCTGGTTGTAAAGGGAAGGTGAAGAGAAAGGCAGGAGAGTTTGATGAGAAGGGAGGCACTGAAGAGCCTAAAAAACCATATCAGGTACATATAATTGGATAAATTTTCTATGATGAGGGCATTTATGTCTTTTGCTCAAACAAGAGATCAAGTGCAAGTCCATGTCCCACCTTACCCAAAATTTCAATTTTTGTCTCAGTTGACATTATTATTACAATTAGAGTAAATTACACGAATGGTCCCTATGGTTTGGGGTAATTTGCACTTTGGTCCGAAACTTATCTTTTTTATCTCGGAAGGTCCCTACAGTTTGTTTTTGTTGCACGCTTGGTCCTTGTCTTACCTTAAAAGACTATTTTGCCATTGATTTTTTAATTTATTTAAATAAGGTGGGTAGGTTGGGGGTGTGTTTATTTAAATAAATTAAAAAATCAAGGGCAAAATAGTCTTTTTAGGTAAGACAACGACCAAGCACACAACAAAAACAAACTTTAGGGACCTTTCAAGTTAAAAAAATAAGTTAGGGACCATTTGTGTAGTTTACTCTTACAATTATGTAGTACAAATTGGGCTATAATGACTCATAATTCTTTAATAATTGTTTATGCTTTTTTGCAGTTTCTCAATATTTGGACTCTTAGGGAGTATTTGAAACACGAGATGCAAATTCCTAATGTTGAGATTGATTTGGAGAGAATAATTGATGATTTTGTGTTCTTGTGTTTTTTTGTTGGAAATGATTTTCTACCACATATGCCTACATTGGATATTCGTGAGGTGTGTTTTTAAAACCTCTCTTGTATCTCCCATTATTTATAATTCTATTTGTTACATTTCAAATTGTGTAAATCTTATTATTTGCTTTTTCAGGGTGCCATTAATTTACTATTTGCAGTATATAAAAAAGAATTTAAGGCCATGGGTGGATATCTGACTGATGCAAGCAAGGTGATTACTGATTACTGATTACATGTTCTTTGCTTAATGCATCTTTTTTTTTTTTTTTTTTTGACTTAATAAAGAAAGTTATAGAAATTTTCTAAAAATTTGCCCTTATTTTTTTTCATTCCCATTTTCTATTTTTATTGTTGCAGCCAGATCTTGTTAAAGTAGAGCATTTTATTCAAGCAGTTGGATCATTTGAAGAGGCTATATTTCAAAAGAGAGCTCGTATGCTTCAGGTATAAATTCTCACTTACACATCTTTTTCATTCAATCATTCATGTTCATAAGCAAAACAAAAGACAATATAAAAGAAAAAAAATGTTTTAAGTTTAGGTATAGGTCATGATTTTGTCTAAAAGAAGAAAAAAATGAAAGAGAAAAAGAAATCAAGGCTAAGGGGTTAAAATGATAAATCCTTTTCTTTTAGAAGCAAAGGGTTAATCTCAAAAAAGACCTTATATTTTGTGTTGTTTTTTTCTGGATTAAACTTCAAATTTATTTTTTTGCCTGAAAACACCTTGTGTTTTTTCATTGTTTCCAATCTGGCCCTTTTAGTCATTTATTGCCATAAAAAATTGTAAAATGCGAGGGTCTTTTCAAGAAAAACTAATAAAGTTGAGGGCTTATTTGGAAACCATTTAGAAGGTTGAGGGTTTTTTTCGGAACAAATTAAAAAGTTGAGGCCTTTTTTTCGGAAAAAATGAAAAATACAAGGTCCTTTTCAGACAGAAAATAAGTTTGAGGTTTAATCTGGAAAAAAACACAAAATATAAGGTCATTTTTGAGATTAACCTAGAAGCAAACAAGTAAATTTAACCAGTTACACTACATATCTTTCAATCTTGACATTTTTGGCCCAAAACTTTTTGAACTTTGACATTTGTGGTTTTTTTTTTCTTTTGGTGCATTGTGCCACTAAACTTTTTCATTCTTACACTTTTGGCCCCTTATTACAAAAGTTTGTGGTCTTCAAAATATGGCGACAATATTTTCCACAGTTTGGCAAGTTTAGTCCCTTAATTCTCAAAAGCTTAAGGAATAGTAAAGTTCTTTTGTTTTAGACATTTGCCACTCAACTTTTTGATTCTTACACTTCTGGTCCCTTATTACAAAATTTTGCGGTCTTCAAAATTTAGCCACAATAGTTTCCACAGTTTGGCATGTTTAGTCCCTGCCGCCTTCTATTGTAAAAAAAACTGACCTGGGGCAAAGTCCGTTTTTTTACTAGTTGTTAAAAATATAAAACAAGGGGTACAATCGTAATTCTGTATGGTTTTAACTTTTAACATTCAAAGTTTAACAACATAAACCAAATATGTAACTTAATACCATTACAAAAACAGCTGATACTCACATTAAAAAAAACTGGACTTGATTGATAAAAACCATAAAACTTGAAGGACCATTTCTGTAATTTCCTATTTTTGTTTTGTTTAGAAACAACTTGAGAGGGTGAAACGTGACAAGGCACAAGCAAAAAGAGGAGACGATGGTCAACCACGTGTTGACCCGGACTCATTGGTCCCGATCACCCGGTTCGATGGTGCACGGTTAGCATGTGGTCCTTCACCTTCACCTTACAAACAAAAACGTTCAAGAAAAGGTGTGAAGAAAAATGAACAACAAGTTAAGCTTGCTACAAAAGACTTATCTGCCCTTGAACTTGATATCCAACACAAAAGACCAATGCAATGTGATGATGAAAAAATCGATATTCGTGCTAAAAAAGTTGCACGTTTGTCTTCTGGGAATACTGTTGGAGCTGCAATTGTGGAAGCAGAAACAAGTCATGAAAGAGAAGTATAAATCTTTTTTCAACAAATTACAGAAAACCCCTTATATTTTGGGCAGTTTTGTGGTTTAACCCCTTCAACTTTATCTTTTCCGATTAAGCCATAAATGTTAAGACATTTTTCAAAATTAATCATTTTGACCTGATATAAAACAGGTAAAAATGGTTAATTTGGAAAAAGTTACTAGTGAAACTTGATATAACATGTTTAAAGGGTGAATTTAGCTGACTTTATTTTGTGAGCAATTTACAGAAAAAAAAATCATTATATAGTATGAAATTCTGTGGTTTAACCCCTTAAACTTTATTCTTTTCCAATAAAACTATTTTTCCAATGTAAACTTTTTTGACCTAATAATATAACAGGTGAAAATGGTTAATTTTGAAAATTAGCAGTGAAATCTGATATAAGCAAGAGGTTAAAATGTTTGCAACTTCTATTGTGTTTATTTGAAAAAAAACAAAGTTTACTGGTTAAAACTGCAAAACTGCCCAAACTATAATGATTTTTTAATTTTTGTTATTTTTATATAATGGTTTATGGAAGTTGGGTGGTTTAAGTAACTCCCGTTGAAGTCAAGGGACCAAATTGTATTTAATTTTGTTAAGTCTTATTTGGTTTTAGGCATTTGAGAACAAAGAAGAACTAAAAGTAAGGTTAAAGGGTGTACTTCGTGAAAAGTCTGATGCTTTTAACTCTGAGGAGCTGGAAGACAAGGTTAGATCTTAAAATCATAGTATTGATTATGCTAAAGCAAAAGGGTATATAAGTAATTTCACTTTACTCTTTCGATAATCAGCATCATTTCAACTAAATAATCCAATAACCAAACCGATTATTTGACCTCTAAATAATGGAAGAAGTAGTTTACGCAAACACTAGAAACTGATTATTGAGATAATACAAGTACAAGGGTATAAAAGTAATTTCACTTGTGTTTTTTTTTCAAGATTAAATTGGGTGCCCCTGGGTGGAAAGAACGGTATTATGAAGAGAAGTTTTCAGCCACAACTATTGAGGAGATGGATGCAATAAGGAGAGATGTTGTAAGTCTTCTAAAATTTTTAAAAACTCTCAATTATTTACAATTTTTTATGATATAAAATCCTTTATGACAATTTATTTGATACAATTCTTTATAGGTTTTAAAATATACAGAAGGCCTATGTTGGGTGATGCACTATTATTATGAAGGTGTTTGTTCATGGCAATGGTAATTTTTCCCCTTTAAGGTTTTGTTGTGTATATATATATTTTTTATTTTTGATTTTTGATTTTTGATTTCTATTTTTTTTTCAGGTTTTATCCTTATCATTATGCACCATTTGCTTCTGATCTCAAGGATCTAAATAAATTAAATATAAAATTTGAACTTGGGTCGCCATTTAAACCGTTTAATCAGCTCCTAGGGGTTTTTCCTGCTGCAAGGTTAATATCGTCCTTTTACCTTTTTTTGAAGATTAATATTTTCTAACTTTTTTTTTTCATTGGTTTCTTTTTCACCTTGAAAATGTAGTGCACATGCACTTCCAGAACAATATAGAAAATTAATGACAGATCCAAACTCGCCAATTGTTGATTTTTATCCAACAGGTATGTAAAAAATAAGCTTTTTTTTCTACTTTATATTTTTATAAATAGATTTGAATTTTTTTAATTTCTCGATTAATTATTTTTTATTCTTCAGATTTTGAAGTAGACATGAATGGAAAACGGTTTGCATGGCAGGTTTATCATCAATCTTTTTAATCTATTAATCTTTTTTTTTTTAATTAAAACAAATTACAACATGAAGCCTTTCTGATTGTTTTATTTTTTTTTACTAAAAAATGTTTTATTTTCAGGGTATAGCTAAGTTGCCTTTTATAGATGAAACTCGTCTTCTAGAAGAAGTGAAAAAAGTAGAACACACTTTAACGGTATGTTATGTAATTTAATTTTAAATTAAAAAAAAAAGGTTAAAACACTTGAAGATTTCACTTCTAATTCTAATTCTAGCTGTAATTTTTGCTTTATGAAGAATGAAGAAACACAAAGAAACAGCAGGATGTGTGACATGCTTTTTGTGTCTATATCACATAAGCTTTCTCCATACATATTTTCTCTCGATGACCAAACTATTAAATATGGATCCAAAAAGCGGGCCCAAATCAACCAACAAATCAAACCTGAATCAAGGTTTGTTGTGAAATTACCAAATTGCCCCTTACACTTTAACTATTTTTCTGATCAAACTTTTTGTCATGTGTAGCGATGGAATGAATGGCTACTTATCTCTTCCTTCAGGGGATCCATGCCCTAAAGTTTTCAGATCACCTATTGAGGGATTAGAAGATATCAAAGACAATCGTGTCATGTAAACTCCAAAAAATTAATTAATTATTTAATCATTTCCTTAATTTGGTATATGCGTGATTAATTACTATATTACCCTTCAGTTGTGCAATATACAAGCTTCCGGATCCTCATCCCCATATACCTCGCCCCCCTCCAGGGGTTAAATTACCAAAAAAGGTAAGGCTTATATCAAATGTCAATTCAAATAAAAAGTCTTTTTTTTTTTTTTTTTTTTTTAAATTTTTAATAACAGCTTTATTTTTTTATGTAGACTGTAACGAAGGATGATTTGACAGAAACACCTGCCTTATGGCATGAGGACAGTGGGCCCAAACATTGGGAAAATAGAAGGTGTGTTTTTTCCATTTTAATTTAATATTAAAAAATCAAATATTTGAAAACCAATGCTAATTTTCAGAATGATCTAATTTTTGGATTAATAATTGTAATTCAGGAATTCAACATTCCGATCCAACGGGCAGAATACACACAAGAACCCGCCCGGATCTATTTCCGGGCAGCGGCTGGCTGTGGCGGCTCACAGACTTGTGGTCAACAGCCTACAAGCCAAAACCGCCGCCGCACCACCGCCTTTTCAACAGACTGGACCCCATAATCATGCCGCCCAAACAAACCGCCACCATCCGAGCGGCAATGACTCGGGTGAGCCGTGGTCGGGGCAGCCTCAGGGTGGTGGAAGGCGGAGAAATAGGCGGAACCGTTACCGAAGTGCGGGTGGTGGTGGTTCTCATCAGGACAGTGGTTCTAATATTGAGGGTAAATTGTCTGGTGGGATGAATCAGAATCAGAATCCGGTCAGAATGTGGGTGCCCCGGGCAGGTCAAAGTGGTGGTGGGGCAACCACAAAGCCGCCTCCGAATAAGGGTGAGAAATTTACAAAGCTGCCACCACCACCACCACTACCGCCACAACAACCGCCACAACCACCACCAGCTCATGAATGTAATAAAGTTATTTCAAATCCACCACCACCTTCCGTAGGAAGTAAGAAAGTTAAAAAAAGGGGGAAGAAAGTTTACAAAGCCGCCAACACCGCCACCGCCGCCACCACCTCCACCACCACCATGAGCTCATGAAAAGAGGCATCGAGTTAATTACTCCCCATGTTGTTTTAGGTTATATCATATAGTTCTTCATTTATTCATAACTTCATTTTTGTTGTGTCTTGTTATATTCGTTAGATGCTAACATTTTGGTTTTATTTAGAACACCATTTTCATTTTTTTTTGATCATTTTTTGTATTGTATGTTTGTTTTTTTTTATGATATTTGAGAAAAGAAATATTTAACAGGAAAAAAAATTATAGACCCAAAACTGTATTCATTGTTCCTTTGGTTGTTTCTGATAACTTTGAGGTGAATTAAAATTATTTCACAAACACACCACAATAAAGTTATAGAAATGTATTTCGAGTGTTTACTTCTTAAGTAGTTGATTATGAAAGTCATATAGCTCTTTTCTTATCAGAATTTATACAAGTCACCTTATATCTTATACAGAAGGTTTTCAGGTTGCTATTAAATTGAAGTTTGCAAAAAAATCCTTTAAGTTTACAAAATTTGTGTTTTTACTCAAAGTATTCTTTTTCTTATAAAAAACATATTTATATGCTTACTTGAATTTTTTTTGTGTATTAATATGTTTTTTTCTTTATGAACATATATAATATGAAAAAATATATAAATACTTAGAATAAAATCATTAAATATTTGCAAATTAAGGGGTTTGTTTGTTTGTTTTTGTTTTTGTTTTAAATAAATAAACAAAAAAACTAATGAGCTTTAATATTGAGAATTTGAAATTAAAAGGTAAGTTTAATAATAAAATTAATATTCATTTATTATTATATTTATTGCAATTGTATATTAAAATATTATGTGAAATTTAATAAAATAGAAAAACTCATAAAATGACGTGAAAAAAAGATTTAATTCAAAATAACTACAAAATAATATTTAACAAATTGAATAAGAGTGTGATAAGTGACAAAAAAACCTTTATTTATCAGAGTAAATTAACAAACAAAAACTATTATAAAAACAAAAGAAGTGATTCGTATTCATCAGTTTTTTGTAATATATAATAATTTATGTATTATATAGTTGTACAATACAACATTTTAAAATATTAATTGTTATTGTTACATATGAATAAAAATTGTTCACAATTAGTTCAAATTCTTTCAGAAGCGAATGCTATGGAATATTCCATTCTTGTATACAAACAACTCTAAAAAACAAAGTCAACAAAATAAATATAGGTGAAAAAGTTAAATATATTAACTATTTATAATATTAAAATAAATATTGGTTAAAACCCTAGGACCCATGTTTTTACGCATATTGATGTAGATTAGCTTTAACATGTTACTTTGGTTGTCATAGCTGATGCAATGGATGTGACTTGTGTCCCCCAAGAAGCCTTTCTCATTCCCAACTTGTGTATATCATTTTCTTCCTTTTCGTTGTAGAAGTTTCACATGCATGAAATTCAACTTTTGTTATCGAAGTCTAGTTGTTTCTATCAACATATCATGTCGTCATATGTCGATAGTCACAAAATGTGATACGTTTTGTACAAAATAATTTTTTTTGAATATTGTACCCTTCAATCCAAAATAATTTTTTTTTCTTCGAAAGAAACGGTTAACATATATACACACCTCTTAGGTTAATGAAAAGGAGACATTTAATTTGAATTTCATTTCTTTAGGTTAATGTAATAAATAAATAATAAACAATTTACTTTTATATGACATTATCATGTTATAAAATATCATAAATAGGTAGAGACTATTTATTTTTCACAACATACTATTAAATAATGCTATTTTATAAACACACATGGCTCGCTAGCTAGCTATTTATCTTGTGACAATTTTTTTTTTTGTTTTTCAAACAACAATATAATATATAAAATAATAGTTCATATTCTATTTATAATATTAACTTTTATTTAATATTTTCAATATTTTGATTGAAACCACTTCCATTAAAAATGCTCAAATGGTATACGTGTGAAGGGAATGTGAGAGTCAATAGCGTTTAAAGTAAAGTGGGGAGGAATTCAGGAGGATAAGAGGAGACGACATTACACGTGTGGATGACCCCTTTCGCACAAACTTTTAATTAATTATTTTATTTTTATTATTTAATAAATAATAATCCAATTTTCAAAGACTCTTTTTCCGGTCTCCACCTGCCGTCACAAAATTTGCGTTTGGGATAACTACTTTCACCCAATTCCCCGACAATCACCTTCTTAACTTGCACATTCATACTTCTAAAAAAAGTATTGTTTTATCTTTGAGTATCAATTCTTATTCATTTACTTATAAATATATCAAGTTAAATTATATGTGAATATTTAGTTTGATTCAATTTAAGCTTAAAATTAAATTTAAATTCTAACAATATGTTCTTTTTTAATATTTAAAACAGTCCGAGATTCGTTTTTCAGTGTTCAAATCTAAACGAGTTACTTTTTTCCGGCAACTAAAATAACTCATTATCAACACATTAGTTGTTTATGATATTTACAAACTAAAAATAAAATATTTATAAATATACCTAACCTATTTTGATTTGAATAATTTGACTGGTTTTATCTATCTTATCACCTTTAATTAAATTTTAAAGTTCTAGTTTCCATTGACTAATTCAATTATAACTCTTAGATGATGATTTCTCAAAGAATGGTTTCTTTTGTTAGTTAAGACTTAAGAATATATATAAAATACAATGAATATATGACATCATACATTACAAGTTCAAAGTTGGCTTAACTATACATCATATCTATACACTTTTTTACCGAGAGGAATGGTGAGAACGTTTAAAATGGATTGAAACTTGTGAAGTGGAGATGGTGGAATATCCTTAGAGCAGGCATTGATATGCCTAGTGCTAAAAGGTACATGAAGAACTTGATTGATCACAAACAAAATGGATGTAGATCTAAATATTTTGGTGCATTGATGTTGCATTTGGTTGGAAGACATGTAGACGATACTTACATCATTGCAATACAAAATTGTGATTTAAAATTTTTTAGGCCTTCTAACTACTAAAATGATAAGCTCACGGTACCACGCGAATCTTGCCGTCATTGTGATGACCTGAAGACTCGCGACAAACACCATAAGGGTCTAAAGCTACTTCAACCATCAATCCACCGACTTGTAGGGACCAATCAACACCGTCTCAATGCTAACCAAACACAGCACGGACCACACCCTTCTATCACACACAATTCATTTCACAGTACATACTGTTATCAATGCAAAAATCAGACGAAACTATAGTCGCACACAACCAAAGAATGGGATAGGCGGGTGCACTCTTGCTCCAAATCAAAGTCTATTAACCAAATAAGAACCATACCAATAAATTCGGACCAAGTGTTCTCATTCTATCTTACTCAGTCCACATACACCCCTCATGATCATACTCGATGAACTACCATAATATCCACCTTCAAGGGAACCCATAACCAACCCTAGATCTACTGCATTCCTTCTTCCTCACAACCTTACCCAAAGGGTGAAGTACCAGTAGATCTAACAAAACGTCATGAGAATTAATTCTCACCTCGTGAGAACGGATTTTCACCTAATTTCACTCTAACTTCAAACAATCATAACTTCTTCATTTCAACTTCGTTTTCGACGATCTTTATATCCACAGAAAGGTATTGATGAGCCCCACACTTCTATCTAGTTAATTTTGGCTTAACACATGTTGAACTAAAAACCATAATTCATGAAAGAATTCTAAAACATCCTCAAAATAGGCCTAAAAGTTTTTCCATTTTTATGCAACAACATTAGTAAGCCTATAATATCCAACTTAACACTAGACTGTAAATGATGCTCTGTCGCTTAGAAGACCAAGATAAAAGATTATTTCTCAGAAACTTCCTTAACATCCTCAAAATAGGCCTAAAAGTTTTGCCATTTTTAGTGATTTTTTTAAAAAATATAAATAAATTGAAATAAAAATAAATCAATTAAATGATTCAAAATAAAAATTAATTAAATAATAATGTTATATTGTTAATTAAAATGATTATTGAAGTCATGAATTTTGGTTAATTAGAAAATTTGAGAAAAAATGATTAAAAAAGTCAACTTATTGAAAGATGAGTTGACTAAGTGTTTTGAGCAAATTAGGTGAATATGACCTAAATGTCATAAGATTTGGTGAAGAAGGACCATAAGTGAAATATTTGTGATGTCTAGATAGAAGTTGGGATAATTGGTACCAAATAGTTAAATTATGTGACATTACAGATTAATTTTGACATATATTCAAAGTAGCGGGGTATTTAACTAGGCGTTCTCCTTCGTTTGAGAGGGAGATTGAATTCTATAGGGGGAACACCATGATTGACGAATGAAACTTGAATGAGGAGTTTGGGTCAATTTTTGTAAGGAATCAAGTTAGGGTTTGGAAGCTAACTGTCAACATCAAGTTTGACATCAAGTTTGGAAGGTAAAACTCTCATCCATCTTCCATTTATGTCGATATAGGGTGTGGGATTAGAGACCATATCCGAAAATTGTAGTATTATATTGTCACACCGTCACACCTTCGGACAGCGATAAAAACGCCAAGCTGTGCGACGTAGTGACATTGGATCATGACGACATGTATATTGAACAATACAAAAATATAACACACACATTTCTTTTATTTATTATAAATTATTTTGGGGTTACATTATTAGATTTCAAACACATGTATTTTGAAACGACTTCCTTCCTTCCACAACTACTTTCCATACGCATCTTCCTGAGAATACATGTATTTTGGAAATGTCAACATAAAGTTGGAGAGTTCACATGTTTTATAGTTTTCTGTTTTTATTATTTTATTTGATCGAAAACTATTTCAGTTTTAAAAGCCTTTCTTTCTTTTAGGATATATTTTCTATCCTAAATCTTTATAATTTTTATCGCATTAGATTATACAACTAATTGAAGGCGTCCCTTTAGTCAGTTAGGTAAAAATTTTCCAAACAATATTACCATGAACCCTATAATCGAACGCTTTGTGAATGTAAGGTTGTGGGTTCGATTCCCACTGCCTTCTAGTGTGGTGGAAAAGATGTGGCTTTGTGAATGTAAGGTTGTGGGTTCGATTCCCACTGCCTTCTTTTCATTTGCTGTGCCCTGAATTTTTAAGGGTAGAATTGGAAAGTCTTTAATCCTTTCTGAGTCAACTATCCACCCATCTCTTTCCCAGTCAGACCTTGCTGACCGAGTCATACACCAACTCAAACACTTTCAGCTGACTGAGTCAGCCAAAAATGTCTAACTTGACTCGGTCAGATGCATATCAAACAGGGCCTTAGTGAGTTCCCCAAAATACCACATCTCATACAAATCAATTAGCCCCGTCTTGGGGTATGTTTCAACTTGATCATGCCATAATGGGCGCCGCCCTAGGGCCTCAACCTTGGGTATATTTCAACCCAATAAACAAATATGGACCCCGCCCTGGGGTATATTTCAACCCAAACATGCAATAGTGGGCCCCGCCCTGGGGTTTATTTCAACCCAATAAACAATATGGTCCCCGTCCTGGGGTATATTTCAACCTGAACAGGCAATAGTGGGCCCCACCTTGGGGTTTATTTCAACTTGATCATGCAACACCAATAATCACATAACAATAATCATACCATGCAAGATTCACAAAGACAGTTAGCATATATAGATCCTAGTGGGATGACATTGGTGCCTTAGATCCACGGGTACAGTGAGGAGACTCACCTGAACTACTCAATAGAAGCCCAACAACTACCTCAACATAAGAACAGCCCACCCAAATTTACTAAAATCAAACTGGGACTAATCCTCCATTCTACCCAAGTTTGACCAAAAGTCAAACTCGTAAAAAAGTCAACGGTCAAAGTCCACAAGGTTAACATTCTGCTTAGACAAAGTCAACGTCACGTCGTGACTATTCCTTGGTTACGTAGTGAGAATGTAACAATCACGATTCAGGACACCGTCACGTCGTGACACATCCTATGTCACGTCGTGACTTCTGGTTAGAAGGCCAAAATTTCATTAAGTGCTTAATCTCTTCAGACCAAGGCCCATAACCTCAAATCTAGTTCCTAAATAGCTTCATAATGGATAAAGTTTCCAACTTTATCCATTAGGATGGTCCAAACAATCAAGATCTAGTATTTAAGTCTTAAAAGGACAAAGAATGCATATATCTCAGCTAAATCCATTAAGTTTAAGTCTCTAACTTTAGATCTGAATCAAAACAAAGTTTAGATGGATAAATTTTCCAACTTTATCCATAATAATGTCTCAAGCTTTCAAGATCTAATCTTTAATACACCAAAATGGCGTAATTGACCAAAATAACTTGCATGGTTGAAAGGGAAGGCAAAAGATCAAAACTTTTCTAGTCCATGAGGTGCAAGAAAACATTCTAAACTTGATCAAAAGGTGTTGGAGTCCAGATTTGAAACATACAATGCTCTTGGGATCTTAGAGAGTAATAAAGTTGCAAAATTTATTCCCAACTCTCACGCAAAACTCATTAAAATGGAACAAAACACCAAATACACTTAGATCCAAAGATGAAATGCAATAAAGCTTGGAACTTTATAACTTACAAAGTCTAGAAGGTAGATGAATGTTGAGATCTTCAATTGCCAAGCTTCAAGGATCAATCATGCATGAAAGCATTGCTCCAAAACCACTAAAAGCTCCAAAAATTAGATGAGAGATGAGAGAGGAGGTTCAAATCTTGAAAATGGAGGCTATGGTTTCTCCCAAGAGGTTCTAGATATGATGGAGGCTAAGAAAATACCTTAATACATGAATCCTTACCTTTAAATATCTTGAAAACCCTAAATATTTTGTGGGCTTTGGGCTGCACAGTTCTCATGTCGTGAGAATATATTCTCACCTCGTGAGCACTTGTTATGTCGTGAGAATTACTTCTCACCTCGTGAGAACGATTTTTCACCTAATTCCACTATAACTTCAAATAGTCATAACTTCTTCATTTCAGATCCGTTTTCGACGATATTTATATCCACACAAAGGTAATGACGATCCCCATATTTATATCTAGTTAATTTTGTCTTAACACATGTTGACCTAAAAAACACAATTTATGAAAGATGTCTAAAACATCACTTTTCCTGTAACACCGGGAATTTCAAAATAATTTTCGCAAAATATAAAAACATTTTTCATTTAATTTTCATAAAACATCAAGTTTAAATCTTCAATTCACATCATACAAAATCCCAAGATCATATCACATAAAAATCCCTTGCGTGTGTACAGATCAAGCCGGTGCCTTCCCACGGTCATCACTAGTACCTGGAACAAACAACACTAACACTGTAAGCACAAAGCTTAGTGAGTTCCCCAAAATACCACATAAACACATATTAGCCACACGAGGCTATAACTCTATGGGTCCGTGCACCCAAGCTCTGTGAATCCTCAGGTTCTAACTCTGGGAACCTTCCGGTTCCAACTCTATAAACATGCACAACATAAATCACATAGACATCATGCAGAACAACACATAGCATACACATAACATACACATACTCTGACATATAACTTTGATTACCTACTCAAGGTAAAGTATAGTGAGAAGACTCACCTCGTATATCTCGATAATCCCGCGAATCCTGGAAATCACTCGTGCTCGATCCTCCGAGCTATAATCCTCCTATAACATCATACATCTCTAATTAACACTTTTGCCACTAAGGTTGACTACCCCTATCAAGTCAACTCTGGTCAACGGTCAACGGTCAACAGTCAACTTTGACCGGACTCGGCGAGTGCACTAGGGCGACTCGGCGAGTCTATACGTATTCACCAACTCTCTAGGATTCTCTTTTGACACGTCGAGTACTCCCCTGACTCGACGGGTTCCACCTGGCATGAATCGCGGGGCCACCACGACTCAACTCGCCGAGTCTCAAGAACAACTCGGCGAGTCCCAGGTCGACTCAGTCCAACTGTCAACCCTCTCTAACTCTCCCTGACTCACTGAGTCGACCCTTAACTCGGCAAGACCACTCGCAGAGTGGTTAAGGACAATCTTCATGCTACTCGCCGAGTCTGTTCTTCAGACTCGGCGAGTCCATGCCATGCATCAACTCAAACTAGCTTTTGAGGTCAGATCCGCACCATCCACTCATAGATCTGGCCGTCTTAACGGGTTAAGTGCTTAAAATAGAAGGTGAATGATTTCGTTGAGTACGCTGTGTGTACAAGCTTGTACGCACAACGTACAAGCCCTCGAGCTAGTACGCTTAGTGTACAAGCTAAGTACGCCCTGCGTACTCAGTCAGGTGGCCTTTCGATGTTGGGCTTTAGGGTTAGGCTTCGTTTTAGGCATACAAGGTTAGGATTTAGATGAGCCATCTAATTGTGGAGATTTTTGGGCCAGGTATGTTATTGGGCCTTGGGCTAAGGACCATGTGAAAAGGATTGGGCCCAATTAAAAATTGGGCCATATTTTGGGCGTTGATGGATTGTTTATCTTTTAGGCCCGTTGGATTGTGGTTATAGGCTTCATTCTTAGACTAAGCTAGGTTAGGGGTAAAATGGTCTTTTTACCCCAAGTAGGGATTTTTGGTTATGATGCAGATCCCAAATGTTAATTGGTTTTTATTTGGTAATTGATAGCTCGGGGAGCTGTAGGACCAGCAGCTAGGGATCATTTGTTTCATTCAGCTTTTCGAGGTGAGTCTCCTCACTGGGTTTAGCGGGTCTAATGCACCAAGGACGAACATTGATTGGTTATGTCTATATACTTGTTGTCTGTGTGATACTTGTATGCGTATGTTATTAAGTGGGGCCCGTTATATGAAATGTTTGGTATGCGGTATCTTGGGGAACTCACTAAGCTTTGTACTTATGGTTTTTAGTTTATGTTTCAGGTACTTCCGGTTCCAAGGGGAAGAGCTCGGGTTGACTACATTGCACACACCATATGGATTCTATTTATGGGACATACTATGATTCTTATGATGTTTGACATATTTATTTGATTGAGATGTATGAACAATGTTTTGGAATACTGTTTTTACTTAAATCAATAATGAAAATTTTGGGTCTTAATTTTTGGATGTTTCATTTGCGTATGTATTGTGGTAAGTTCATCAGATATTGTCGTGAAGGGTTTGTGGGTTGGTCAAGATAGAAATGGAGCACATGGTTTGAATTATATGCATGGTTCTTATTAGGATTATAGCCTTTATATTGGATCAACAATATGACCGTTTATCCCATTCTTAGGTCATGTGCGACGATGTTTTCATCGGATTTTGCATTGGTGGTAACTTGTACTATGAAAGGAATTATGTGTGGTAAAATAGTATGGAATTGTTGCATTCAATTAGCGTTGATAGGGACGTTGATTGGGTTCCTGCAAGGCGGTGGAATGAGGTTGAGTATCTTCAGGCCCCCACAATGCTGGTCGTGAGTTTCCAAGTGAATGATGGAATGTCGACAAGATCGGCGTAATACCGAGAGCATTCCAGACATAGTCTGTGGTCCCAGTGATCACGATTGTTTATTTCTTATGTATGCGGCACTTTTAGTTTTCGTGCATTGTTGGAAGCCGGGAGACTCACAAACCAGTTGGTTTGGATAAAGTGAGAAGTTAAGGGTTGTTGGGAGTATCAGTATTGCATCATAAAGTCTATGCGGAGTGTTTGCATTATAAATCCCATTTGTTTGAGAGCAGTTATTAGGGGTTTGGTTACCAATGATGAGTATCGGTTATTGAGTGTCGAGTCATGAAGTTCATTGTGAATGTATTGGGTGATTTTCCAGGTGGGGGTATACTTGAGCTGATAAGGAGAGATGCAATGTGAAAATTCTTGGATTGATGATCTTTGCTTGTAGGAGTAGTGGTTGGTTATGGCGTGTCAGGGAGTCAAGGGTTTATTTAAGGTTTTTGGATACATCTTATAAACTTGGAATTGGTTGAAATTTGCGATCGATGTGTTTTGAATACTTTATTCCACGTCTTTGGTGGTGTTCTTAGTCAAAGACAAGGGGTATGTTCATCAAATGGATGAATATCAATCCTGGAATATGGGTTCTGAAGTCTAGATCTGATGGGTTCTCGGTCTTAGGAAGCATATTGATAGAGTTGATTCGATGATTTTAGCTTTGGGAGTCCCTGATTTTGTGGTTCTCACTCAGAGTTTGGTCTTAAAGCTAGGAAGTTGTGGAAGATGTTGGTGTTGTACGTACTTCTATGCAACGGTTATATAGATGAGACTCATGTTGGGAGACGCCTTGTTTTCCAGCTGGTTCTCATCGCAGTGGTGCACTTATGTGAATGATTAACATGACGACGACTGACTAAGGAGGTTTAGAGTCGATCAAATTTGCGGGTTTTCGGCTAGGGATTCCATCGTGAAGCGGAAGCGAGAGATGATTTCGAGGACAAAATCTAATTTAAGTGGCGGAGAATTGTAACATCCTGCTTCCAACCATTTCTAAGCCATGGACTGGAAGTTGATTGTGTGAGGCTTTGGGCCTTAAGGAGGCAAATTTTAGTCTTTCTGGAAGGAGGTAATGCTAGTTAAGAGATTTTTATCCTTGAATTGTGTTCTGGGCAGCAGAGTAGAAAGGGAAAAATGACTCTCCCATAAAGGTTAATGAGAGAGAAGGAGCCTGTAGGGTTTGAGCCAGAAGCAACATTGTTGGAAGACATCTGAAAAGAAGAAAGACAATTTTAGATTAGATATAAAGAGAGTCCTTAATAAAACGCCCAAATGTAATATTAAGGCTAGGACCCAACACAATATTTTATAACTTAGAAGAGGGATGCCGTAATCCAAGCTATAAAATATTTGAAGGTAGGTGAATGACGATTCACCAATTTCCACCATGAAAAATGAAATAAATTATTAGGTTTTAATTGGTTTAGAAACTCCTAGATTCTTTGAGATTCATTGAACTTTTCAATGGCATGTTTCAATCTTGAGTGTGCCCTTCAGTTTTGTGACTGGGATGCCGAGGATCACAAATCAAGGTGTGAAGTAACCATGCAAATTACTTGGTACCCTTAATATTTACCCCTCAATCGATGTGCCAGTTAGCCAGACGCATTCCATCGATACTATGATAAACATTAAGTTACCCTTTGCCTACCTTGTTAAGTCCAGGTTAGTGTACCGGTTAACCACACACGCTCCATTAACGACTTAATCAAAGTGCAAATTGTAATTTCATGGGTTAGCACCTTATTCACATTTTCCTAAAGTAACTAATATTGGGAATTTATAAAAAACATTTAGCTACTTTATATTCGTCATACTTTGAATGAAGATTTAAAGTCCTTGTCTTACCCGTTCAGCTAACGACCCTCCACCGATAAAGGAAGCGGTGGGTGAGAGTGGACACCCATTAAGATGCTATTTTATAGGTAGCAACCTTATACCCCCCTTATAGATCGACTTCGTGAATGAGGCCTACTAATGGTAAAACGACTTTTTCATATACATATATAATTATTATTAAACTTATAATATTATAAAATATAAGGGTTGAATTTTAACTTTTTAAAATTCTAGGGGTTGGAACTAAAGTTTTTAAAGTGACTTTACATGTTCCAAAACTTGAGGGCAGGTTTTGTAACTTTCAAAACTTTTCATCTTTCATAACTTATGAGTTAATGGTTTAATAAAATGAGAGACTTTTCATTTTATGTAACCTATGTGTTTCTTTAATGGACTTTAAAAGGATGACTTTTGGTAATCCATAACTTTAGGACAAGTTATGGATTCCAATAAAACACATAATGATCAAGAATTAAACTAACAGACAAGTTACAAATAATTCATATGATCCTCTAAACTCATAAGTTCATGAACATGCATATCAACAATTTCAAGAATCATAAAATAACCATATAAAACTTGAAATTTTGATAATAGCCATTGAAAATGGATTAGCATAACCATTACACCATCTAAAACAAGTTTTATATTACCAAAACAGTTTAGGGTAATGTTTTTAGTCCATTTCCAGCAGCAAAACTCGAAAATCTGCATTCTGGGGCTCCTACTCGTCGAGTGCACGAACCTACTCGGCAAGTAGGATGAATTTAGGCATGGACTCATCGAGTCCCCCCATGGACTTGGCGAGTTCATGCTGCAGAATGTAGAAAACTTGAGTTTTTTCAACAATTTGCATCAAGTATCAAATAAACAAGCCTAGGCTCTGATACCACTATAGGGTTTTGAGCATTCTAACACTCTTATGGTGTACATGCAATCCTTGAAACCTTGGATCTATGTTTTACTATGATACATGAAAATTTGTTTTTCTAAGGTTCTTAACCTAACTAGCATGGCATGGGGAACTTTAAAACATAATAAGCTAGTAGAGTTACATACCTTTTAGTAGTGGATGATTGCTCAGAGATTGAGAGCCTAGCACCAATAATGTGGATGCCTCAAATGGAACTCACAAATCATTACAAACCTTGGAAACTTGAGAGAATAGTAGCACTCTTCTTGAAATCGGCCCTCTTAGTTTTCACACCAAAACTAGTTCTTTTTTCAAGTGCCAAGGACACCTTTATATAGTGTGGTGGATTAGGGTTACATCCATGTACACCCTAATACCCATGACTTTTCATTTCCATGAGATCCATGGGTTAAAGCTCCATTGACTATCCATGGACTTACCATGCAAGCCTAGCCCATTCTAAATAAGCACTTAACCCACACTATATAAATACAGGAGTCCATATTTAATTAGTCACACTTTTGATCACTAAATTAATTCTAAATTAATTTTAGATCAATAATAATTAAATAATATGATTTCTTATTAATATATTAGAACTTATAATATATTAATAAATCATAACTTTTACTATTCTCAAAAGATTATCCATATAAATTGTTCGGGTGAAGTTAAACCCAAATGGATCATGCCGGGTTGGGTCAAGTACATCTCAAATATAGTTATGGACTTAGACACCTTATCCAACAAGGAGAGCTAGTGGCGGCGCATGCTGCAACGACCCTACGGATCACGGATGGCCGATAGGGCAAGACAGATGCTCTAGTGGTGGGGAAGCCTTCCAGATGACCGCCAAGGAGGCGTGTGCCACACAGGATGTGGTGACAGGTATGTTTTCTTCTTTGTAACTGTTATTACATGTCAGTTATGATATTTATGTGCTATGTTTATGTGTTTTGTTTAGGATCGTTCCATGTGAATGACATCCTAGTACATGTGTTATTTGACTCGGGGGCTACCCGATCATTTGTCTCTCTTGCTATTGTCCTTTAGAGGTCGAGATTGCTGACAATTGATCTGTCCGGGCATCAGAGGTTTTCAGAGATTGCGTTTTGAGGTTGTATGACGAGCGTTACCTCATGGATTTGGTTCCCATTCCATTGCGTGGGAACAAGGTTATCATCGGAATGGATTGGCTGAGCCCTAATAGGGAGGTGATCGACTGTGCGCAACAGTTGGTGTGTGTCAGGACCCCAAGTGGGGGAGAGTTGGTGATTTAGGGTGAGAGGCCGCATCATGGATTAACTTTGTGCTCAACAGCGAGGGCTAGGCGCTATCTTTAGTAGGGTTGCGTAGGGTATGTCACCTACGTTATGGATACCCGGGAGGCGGGTAAGGTGACCGTGAGCGACGTGCCGATTGTGCGAGAGTATGCAGACGTATTTCCTGAGGAGTTGCCTGGGATACCTCCAGAGGAGTTGCCTGGTGCAGTTCAGGATTGACTTAGTCCCTGGTGCGGCTCCGATAGACAAGGCACCATATCGGTTGGCTCCTCCCGAGATGTAGGAGTTGTCTACATAGCTACATGAGCTGTTAGACAAGGGATTCATTAGGCCGAGCAGTTCGCCTTGGGGAGCCCCGATCCTGTTTGTGAAGAAGAAGGACAGGTCGCACCAGATGTGTATAGATTACATGGAGCTGAACAAGGTAACAGTGAAGAATCGTTAACCACTCCCGATGATTGAAATCTCTTCGACTAGCTACAGGAGTCATCTTGGTTTTCCAAGATAGATTTGTGATCAGGCTACCACCAGATGCGATTCAGAGATGAGGATGTATAGAATACTGCTTTCGAGACTCGCTATGGCCACTACGAGTTTGTGGTGATGCCCTTTGGGCTCACCAATGCCCCTGCTGCGTTCATGGATCGGTCTTTGATAGTTGTTATCGATGACATCCTTGTTTACTCTAAGACGCTAGAGCAACACGAGGAGCACTTGAGGGAGGTGTTGGATACCCTAAGGAGGGAAAGATTGTACGCCAAGTTCTCCAAGTGTTAGTTCTGGTTGCGTAAGGTGTAGTTTCTGGGGCACCTTGTCAATCAGAACGGTATTTTGGTCGACCCGGACAAAGTGGAGGCTGTGATGAGATGGGAGGTTCCGAAGTCACCATTTGAGGTTCACAGTTTCCTTGGGTTAATAGGCTATTGCCAGAGATTTATACATGACTTCTCCAAGATAACGGTATCCTTGACCCGACTGATGAAGAAGGTCGTGGTCTTTCGCTGGGGGCCTGAGCAACAGGCAACGTTCGAGACATTGAGACAGAGGTTGTGCGAGGCGCCGATCTTAGCCCTGCCAGAGGGCGTGGAGGATTTTCTAATGTATTATGATGCATCCATCTTGGGTTTGGGCACAATGTTGATGCAGAGAAGGCACTGTTGGGTTTTGAGCATTCTAACACTCCTAAGTGTACATGCAACCCTAAATACCTTGGATCTATGTTTTCTCTATTATACATGCAAATATGAACTTTCCAAGGTATTCATCCTAACTAGCATAATAACATTGATTCATAAGAATATATCAAGTTAGAATTACATACCTCTTTGATGTAGAATGTCTTCATGAAGCTTGAGTGCCTAGTGCCCCAAGTGTGATACCTCAAATGGTTCACACAACACCAAATGCACATGGAATGACTTGAGGGAAATGGAACACTTCATGAAAATCGGCTAGCCCTTTTTCTCTCACATAGTGGCCGATTTTTCTCCAATAATAAGATCATTATATAGTTAGTGACAATTAGGGTAAACCCTAATTGTCATGGCTTTCCATTTCCTTGGATCCATGGGTTCAAATACACCATGGAGCATCCTATGGGTTTTAGCCCAACTTAACAATCCATGTAGCATTAGCCCACTATACAAGTATGGATGATTTACACAATCAACCCATATATTTAGTTAGTCTTCTTTTGATCACTTAATTAATCCTAGATTAATTCTTGATCAATACTAATTAAATAATCTTATTAATATATTAGAACTTATAATATATTAACAAACCTTAAGTGTTATTTCTCTCATTTTAGTGTATCCAAATGCATGATGCCATGCAACCCAAATGAACCATGCCTGGTCGGGTCAAGTCTTACCAATTATAGTTATGGAATTAGACATTATTCCAATAGTCTCCCACTTGGATAAGTCTAAAACTATTATTGCGTATGACTTTAGGAACCGATCAGCAATCATAGCTCTCAAAAGCTTCTGTCGAACTCTGACCTTGTCAATGAACTCTGACCTTTGTCAATGACTTGTCCATTAGATAGGGGGTCATATATTCCTCCATTCTGGATATCATATGGACTGAGTCATGGATTATAATCATTCTCTCTGTCCATTTGTTGTATCCCAATTTCCGATTTATGATGATTGACTAATTGAACAAATTAAATCAGTCCAGGCCCGGCCGAGCACTTACATTTTTTCATCACCAAATCATCGAGGGGCCCATAGATATCACTTTTATCCCGAAGGTAAAAGGAATGGATAAAATTCGACTCATATGGCTTGTTCTGCTACTTGTTGAATCATATACACAAAGACACATTTTATAACATCGAGTTACCGAATGCGTTTTCGTGCAATCAATGTACAACCAACTCATAGTAACAACTCATATCTCTAGGTTTGAAGAATATAAGATATTATCGTCTCATGATCACTCGTGATAAAATCCATGAAGTGATTCCAATGAGCGCGGGTTGAATCCAATAATCAGAACTTATGAGCACTCATGAGTGTTGTAGCTCTTTTTCCAACATCTTAGACCTCTACAAGCCAACCCATGACAGTCTTGATTCATATCTACTTCCAACATATGACCGACTGTGGATGGTTTGAATAACTTAGTTAATCAGGAAGAACGACCTAGTTATTCTGGAAGTCAAAACATGCAAAATGAAACACAATAATAATCGAATCCAATATGGTCTCAGAACTTATGAATATAAATAAAACACCTTTTGTTTATATCCATATGATTACACATTATTCATTGTATACTGTTTCAGCTATCAACTTTATTCTTGAATTAAAACACTAGTTGTCCCATGATCCAAGCATGTACACTATGTTTTTCTAAACACTAGTCATGCCACACACCAAGTATGCATGCTATGTTTGTCTATGATCTTCACTTTGTGAACTAGATTGATTGAACATAACTTCAATGATTCTCATTTCACAGCCCCAAACCCTTACTGCAAATGCAAGAATTCCACATTCATGCCATTTACTAAAATATGTTAGATTCTAAACTTATATGCATTGATCATCTTGTAATGATTATGCACAAAGTCAGAAAGACTTGACAACAACCATTACAAAGCATTCCAAAGGATATTAGCTCCTTGGAAACATCCTTCTTGCATTAAGTCTCCTAATCTTACACATATTGAATAATTTCTAACTTTGAAACATTTCCATATTCCATTTTGACTATCACTTCTGAACAAGAGTTGCCTCCTTACAGATTATGTCAATATGGTCCTTCCAGAATTATCACTATACTTCCAACTGTCCTTGAGCAACCAATCTTTGGTAAACCTTAGATTGTCCTCGACAATTGTTTAATCTTTTTTAGTCATATTCGATTCTATACCTTTTCCATTCTTAATGCCCCAGGCATTTGGAAAATTTTAGAAAGGATGAATATTATAGCACATGATTTGCCAAGTTCTCATAATTCAGATTATGAAAAGGGATGCCGTAATCGTAATCGAATTTTAGAACGCAAATAATGGACCCATATGTTAGAATTTTATTATGTTGAGCCATTCCAACATAACATTCATATATATACTTGACTAAATACGATTAAAACCTCAATATAAGCTTTTAGATTTGAGATGAAGTATAATTTCCTCTCCCTTAATTATAGTAAAACAAAATTTTCCCAATTGAGACATTTTGTTTTTTATAATTAACATTGTTAACTTGCAACCTTTATCATAATTATCATGCTCCCACTAACATGATGATTATTAGCATAACACTTATGCTCCCACAAGCTTTGACATGTACTCAGAAATTAGCTGGACTTCTAGAAATCAATACTTTATTGACTTTCTTACCAAAGTTCAGATTTCTGATACTAGATTGCTTTGATAAAACTTATCAATATCATACACCTTATCTTAGATAGCTCACAGGTGTGTCTAAACAACTATGAAAAGGGATGCCGTAATCACAGTCTCGATTGTTTAGACCTTTGCCACTTCTCATAAGTCCATGTTAGTGTTCCGGTTAACCACACATGCTTCACTAACGACTTTGAGAATGTAAATATCACAATTGCTATCTAGCTAAAATCTACTTAGTGAAAATGTTTCCTCACCATCATTTTCGTGAATCGGAGAGAAACCTTATGACACTTAGATTTAATGGTGTATGTGTTCTTATCCATGTGAATTTTCAAAACCTTAGTCACAAGACAAGGATAATGACAAATCCAAACTCATATGGACTGAACTCAATCTTAATTTCTTGCCACCTGGCAGCTCAAGGGCCTGCCATTGCTTCCAAGTTGTTGTGCAACCAATTGAGAACTCTAAGAACTCATATGCAAAGCCAACTTTAATTGGAATGGGCACAGAAAATGTCAACCCGATAGGTTATAAACCTCAAGTCGTGTGCTAGTGAAGAGCTTCAGGTTTTATTGTTGATTAGTTCTTGAGACTTTCAAGACCTTTAAGACTCCCACTGTCCTCTTGACATATAAGACTCTCTTGTCAAATATTCAAGAGACAGTGTGGATTCTAATCAAGAAAAACACTTCACACAATTGGCCTTAGTTGGTCTTTGTTTTTATCCAAAACATCACAACTTACCAATTTCAAATGTACAAGAGTAAAAAACTTTTACTCTTACATTTGACAAGTGTTTTAAACCTTCTTAAGACATGTCACTCAAGTTACATTCTTAGAGTATAACTCTAAGAATTGTTTTTGGAATGAAGTATGAATCATCTTGTTGATTTAACCAGTTCAACAATTCATAACTCCTCTTCTTAACTATTAGAATGCACTTAGATAATGAATTATGATAAGGTCTCAAAATCATTAAGATGGTCTTAAAACATGATACTAAAGTACTCTCCCATCTTTTCAGATTTGAGAAACTTTTATCTTTCTACCTAAGTTGATTCTTCTTATTCGCTCTGTCATACATTGGAACCTTTTCCAATGTCTCAGAATTACACTTAAGCTTGTAAGTATAACCATATTTACTGAGCTATAGTAAATTATGACGAATAGTCTTATCGATCTTTTGTGGTTGACTTAACCAGTGCACAAGAATGTGTACTCGATCCCTTAGTCCTTTACTTGACTCACACATCCATGTGAACAAGTAGTTAGTCTTAAATTTTCCAATGCTCGAAAGTTCTCATCCATCATGCTATACAACTTGCATGATTCCAAGTTTTGGTCTAATTGAAACCTTGGGTGATGAGGATCTATCCTTATTTGGTAAATTTAGACATTACCACAAATGAAAGAATCAAATCCACTTTCCGATATTGTTATCAGTGGAATCTTATAAGCAACAATTTTCCACAAACGCCATTGTAAGGATACATAAGATAAATAAAATCAAAAATTTCCTTTTATTTTAAAACTTTGCGGAAAAAATTATCCATACAATCCATATGAAAACTTGTTGTTATCTATTCCTAAGCAATATCTCATAACTCCTAAGAATTAGCTCAAGAATCCAATCTTCAAACTATGTGATAGAAATCCATCTACGCGATCAGATTCAGCATATTCTTTCTTTAAGTTCCTTCACTTTTCTTTTATTCTTAAAACATCACCATGTGACCCAGTCACATCATGTATCAAGAATCTCAGAATAGAAACTTAACATTGTTAGATATTGGACTTTACGTGAAGTAGAGTAAAACTTATTGACTTTAACACCCTTAGGTAAATTGGTAGCTTCGCAACCAATGCCCATTCCTTTGACAATTCAACATATGGACACTTTGGTAATGGAACATGGGACTATCACACACTTATCCTTTCTCTTTACCATTTGGTCAACTGAATTGACTATGGCTGACCCCTTTCCAGTGGGAGGAGAATGCTTTTTCTGGATTTCCAGTGTCATCATTGTCAATGTCCATAAAGTTCTTGGTAGTTGATCTTAGCAAATAGATAAGATCATTAAGGGTCTTGTCATAGTCTATTTCATAGGAGTCCCAAAGAAACTCACTATGTGACTTAGAAAGTGATTGAACCACCAACTTTCTCAAGACTTTGACACCCAACTCTTCCGGCTTGTCAATATGTGACTTCATCTCCCAGATGTGATCACACCTAGACCTTGCCTTGCCAATAGGGCTTGAGTGACCTTGAACTTGTGGGTTAGGGAGAATAATTGGAGGAGGTGGAGGAAGTATGAAGTTCCAAGAGATTTTGGGAAGATCATAGGTGTCTGAATTAGACATCTTTTTGGGAGATATTCAAGATAGTTGATTTAAAGTCCTTAATATGACACCCAATATAAAATGTTAAGGCTAGGACCCAACACAATACTTTTATAACTTGGAAGAGGGATGCCGTAATCCAAGCTATAAAATATTTGAAGGTAGGTGAATGACAATTCACCAATTTCCACCATGAAAACGAAATATATATTATTAGGTTTTAGTTGGTTTTTTGAAACTTCTAGATCTTTTGAGATTCATTGAACTGTTCAATGACATGTTTCAATCTCGAGTGTGCCCTTCAGGTTTTTTGACTGGGATGCCGAGGATGACAAAACAAGGTGTGAATAACCATGAAAATATACTTGGTACCCTTAAGTGTTTACCCCTCAATCGATGTGCCGGTTAACCACACGCGCTCCATCGATACTATGATAAACATTAAGTTACCCTTTTCCTACCTTTTTAAACACGAGTTAGTGTGCCGGTTAACCACACACGCTCCACTAACCGACTTAAACAAAGTGCAAAGTGTAATTTCATGGATTAGCACCTTATTCACATTTTCCTAAGTAACTAAGATAGGGTATTTATAAAAGTTTTTGTTACTTAGTATTTATCATTAATACTTTTAATGAAGGGAGAATTATAGTCCTTGTCCTACCCGTTCGGCTAACGACCCTCCACCAGTCAAGGAAGCGGTGGGTGAGAGTGGACACCCATTAAACTGCCATTTTATAGGCAGTAATCTTATACCCCCTTATAGACCGGCTTCGTGAATGAGGCCTACTAATGGTAAGACTGACTTGCTCTTATACATATATATATAAATATTATTAAATTATAATATTATAAAGTATAAGGGTTGAATTTTAACTTTTAAAATTCTAAGGGCTAACTTGGAATTAAAGCATTCATAAGTGAAAACTTTTCAAATTCCAAAACTTGAGGGCAAGTTTTGAAACTATTCAAAACTAATTACTTCCACAACTTATGAGTTTAAAGTAGTTTTAATTAAAAAACTCTTCAAGTTCCATAACTTGAGGACAAGTTATGGAAGACTTTAAACTAATAAAAGAATGACTTAGTTTATTTTCTAACTTATGGATTTAATTATGGTTACACATTTTATTACTTAATGAAGTGACTCTTGAACCTCCATAACTTTAGGACAAGACTCTTCATTTTTGTAACCATTGCCAACTTTTATGAGTTTCATGAAACTTAAATGTGACTTTTCATATAACTTGAGGACAAGTTACAAAAACACATTTTAGAATCAACTCTTAGATTAAAATGGATTGAAAACACATAATCAATTAACTTATCTATTAATCTAAGCAACTCATATGAACAAAGATAATTCACATCAAACTTTTTCATGTAATTAGCATAATTTTTTAAACTAATACAAAACATGAATCTATTGACAATTATCTTTGAAATTGGATTAGCATGAACATTACAACATTAAAAACAAGTTTATAAGGTCAAAAACAGCTTAGGGTAATGTTCCTAGTCCAATTCTAGCCAAAACAGCAAACAGCAAGCTGTCCGCACCCAAAACTCGTCGAGTTCATGCACAAAATGATGAACTCGTCGAGTTTTTGGCATAAACTCGTCAAGTTTTATGGTCTGGATAGATTCAACTTTGAAAAAACACATTTGCATCAAGTATAAGAGAAAGCAAGCCTAGGCTCTGATACCACTATTGGGTTTTGAGCATTCTAACACTCCTAAGTGTACATGCAACCCTAAATACCTTGGATCTATGTTTTCTCTATTATACATGCAAATATGAACTTTCCAAGGTATTCATCCTAACTAGCATAATAACATTGATTCATAAGAATATATCAAGTTAGAATTACATACCTCTTTGATGTAGAATGTCTTCATGAAGCTTGAGTGCCTAGTGCCCCAAGTGTGACACCTCAAATGGTTCACACAACACCAAATGCACATGGAATGACTTGAGAGAAATGGAACACTTCATGAAAATCGGCTAGCCCTTTTTCTCTCACATAGTGGCCGATTTTCTCCAAGAATAAGATCATTATATAGTTAGTGACAATTAGGGTAAACCCTAATTGTCATGACTTTCCATTTCCTTGGATCCATGGGTTCAAATACACCATGGAGCATCCTATGGGTTTTAACCCAACTTAACAATCCATGAAGCATTAGCCCACTATACAAGTATGGTTGATTTACACAATCAACCCATATATTTAATTAGTCTTCTTTTGATCACTTAATTAATCCTAGATTAATTCTTGATCAATACTAATTAAATAATCTTATTAATATATTAGAACTTATAATATATTAACAAACCTTAAGTGTTATTTATCTCATTTTAGTCTATCCTAATGCATGATGCCATGCAACCCAAATGGACCATGCCGGGTCGGGTCAAGTCTTACCAATTATAGTTATGGACTTAGACATTAATCCAACAGGCACGCCACCGTCTACGCCTCGAGGCAACTGAAGCCTTACGAGGCAAATAACTCGACGCACGACTTGGAGTTAGGGGTGGTTGTTTTCGCCCAGAAGATTTGGTGACACTACCTCTATGGGGTCCATTGTACTATTTACACGGACCACAAGAGCTTGAGGTACCTTATGGATAAGCCAAATCTGAACATGAGGCAACGTCGGTTGCTAGATGTGATGAAAGATTATGACTGTGAGATCCTCTACCATACGGGGAAAGCCAATGTTGTGGCCGATTGTTAGGTCTAAATTTATGGTTTATACTTTCCGTTTCTAGTCATTTATGGTTTTCGGTATAGGGATGAAATCCCCATGAGTTTGTTTGAAGATTAATCATCTTGTGTTCTTGCTCTTCTTCTATATTCTATCTTGCATCATTCACTTGATTGGGATTCCGCACCATTAAGTGAATCTGATTGATACTTCAAAGCGAATTTTGGGACTTACAAGTGGTGCTAGAGCTTGGATCGTATCAATCAAATTGGCAATATATTAAACGTTTTTGGACTTTTTCTTGGAGTTTTTGGCATTGTTGAATTGTTTTGGTCGAAATTTTGGATGTTTCTTCTTCACGTTCTTCATAATTTTGAGTTTTTGATCGAGTTTGGCGTTAAAAGTTGAAAAAATTCGTGTTTTTGGACGATTTTTGCGAGACCCCGACGGCTATTCTTGGTCTCGGATTAGGGTTTCAGCAGCATTTTCGGTCAGCAACGAATTTTCGGCCAGCAGAGATTTCGGTGGAGCGTCTGTGAGGGTTTACGGTGTGTGGTTCTTGGACTCAGAGTTCTCGGCTCGCATGTGTTCGGTTCAGATTTCAGCTTCTGATTTCGGTCTACTGTTTTCGGTGCGAGACTTCTCGGTGTGTATGAGAAGCCTCACGATTTCAGTCTAAAAATTAGATTTTTGGATTTAAAGCCTCGTTTTCGGCCTAAAGTTTTAACTTTCGAGTTTTGATTTTCAATTTTGACCTTTGACTTTCAAAGTTTTCTTTTGACTCTCAAGTTTAATCTTTGACTTTTAAGTTTGACTTTCAAGTTTTTGCATTTGATCTTCAAACTTGACTTTTAAGTTTGACTTTTTAAGTTTGACTTTTAAGGTTGACTTTTTAGGTTTCAAGTCAAAGGGTATTTTTCTTGGTTTCACAATCAGTTCTATTTTTGATAGATTATCCTTTTTGGTGAATATTGAGTTCTACAATCACCAAGGTTAATGAAGTCTCATGCTCCCAGTCCTGTGAAGCTAAAATTAAAGATTATCGTAATCAAAATGAACTATTAATTAGGGAAATTGAGGACCTTAAATATGAAGGATATACTCTCAGAAAGGCTAAAAACACCTTTTAAAGAACAACTAGAGTCCAAAACCAAGGATTTTAGAAAACTTCAAGAAGAATATAGTAACAAATGTGAGAACTATAACTATGTTAAGAGACAGTTTGCCAGCTTGATTGAAGAGCTTGACACATTAAAAAATAAATTTGAAAATGCAGATTTTAACTTCAAAAAGTTTGATGTGTCAAGTAATAAAGTTGAGACTATGATTGAAAAATAGTTCACAATTAAAGATAATCAAAATAAGTGTCTAGGGTATCACATCGTTCCACCTCCCTTCAATGACAACTATACCCCATCCCTTGAAATCATTGAAGAAGAGACACCTGCTCAGTTTGGTTTGCTCCCTGTACCAACTTCATTTAAGACTGAACAATCAGGCCCAACTGAGAATATTGAGACGAAGGATACTAATGATTCTACTTCTTGTGCAGGTAAAGTAGTGGAAGATGAGAACAAGGAGAACATAAATAATTCTAGTTCTGTTGATTTTGTTGATTGTCAAACCAATTTCTCCTTGAACTTTGAATCTTGTGCTTCTAATTAATTTACTTATAATAAATCTGTTGTTAGTTAATATAGGCCACCAAAACAAGCGAAATAGACTGCTTGCTGTAAGTGTGCTTGTGTGTAACATCCCAAAATTCAAGCCCAAAAATTTCATTTTTGATTAATTAAATCATAAAACATTCATTAGGAAATATTGTATAAACACGTCATCTCAAAACCATGTATCATGGTTGAAACCCACAACTATGAACAAATGACATATCAGAGTACAATCCCAGAAAACACCGTGCGGAAATCATATGTGAGGGTGTGTGATGCCATGCTACGCTGCCGACTCCTTCCCCTTGGATGAAGAGGTACCTGAAACCAAGAACTGAAACCGTAAGCACAAAGCTTAGTGATTTCCCCCATCATACCACATACCATACAATACCATCGGTATCTTTCAACCGGTAATCATCATCGGTATCTTTCAACCGGTAATCGTCATCGGTATCTTTCAACCGGTAATCGTCATCGGTATCTTTCAACCGGTAACTGGGGACTATTCCACCCCTTACCACTAGCATTCGATAGCAAGATAAAAACACACATTCAGACATATCCGGGTACTGACCTACCCCTTGGTCCTAAGGACCACTATCAGGGAAACTATCCCTATCATGTAACATATCATGCAGATATAACTCATAACCAAACGCATACCAGACCAAGATAAATTATCACAAACACAATTATCTCCTAAATACTCCTCAATGGTGGGCCGACATCGTGGCCTTAGACCCACCCCTACTGGAAGGTAACTCACCTCGTATCTGCTGAACTGTGCGGGAATCCTCTGACTGCTGCCACTGCTGCTCCGGAAATCCACCAGCTAAAATTCCCACAAAACACTTAGTCACACACTGACATCTACCCTTAGGGTAAAATGACCATTTTACCCCTTGACCAAATCATAGTCAAAGTCAAAGTCAACTTCCAGTTGACTTGACTCGCCGAGTTGACTCGTCAACTCGTAGAGTCCTTATCCTTCCATCGGACCTCATACCCGTCTCTACTCGTCGAGCTAGGCGATGACCGACGAGTTTTCCTTCTAAATGAACACCAGCTGAATCCACATCCGACTCGCCGAGTTGTATGAACAACTCGTCGAGTTCATCATCAACTGATACTCATGTCCTGACTTGACTCGCCGAGTTGTATGAACAACTCGTCGAGTTACTCTTCATCCTATGAATACGTTCTGTCCTCGACTCGCCGAGTTGATGAGCAACTCGCCGAATTCCATGAAGATATTCTTGGGCTCGCCGAGTCCGTTCATGCACTCGCCGAGTACCATGAATTCCCATAACACCTTGCTTAGTCCAGAACATTGGGTCACTCCCCGGGACTCCTAAAAACCCTTCCACACTCAACTGGTCCTTATGACTCTCACTGATATGGGATCAAAACCCTTGGACTCGCCGAGTCCAGAAATGGACTCGCCGAGTCTATCACATTCCTTACTAAGAACTTCGATTTCTGATGTACAACACTTAACCAAATGATAGATCCAGGCCCCTAAACTCGATCTAGCACGTAAAGTTACAAACTTTACGTGCATGCATGGGACATTAGAGCTTAAAAGGCTCTAAAATGGTTCTTTTGTTGCATGGGGCCTTCCTTGGTGCAAAAAGCAACCTAGATCTGACTTGTGACTCATAAAATGACATGATACAGAAGCCCAAGTCCAATCCGACCCCTTCCGGTGCTACCACTGCACCTTCACGAGTTCTACTCTTTTGTTCCTCAGATCCTTCGACTTCTGGTCAAGGATCGCCAAGGCTGCTCGATGTAATTCAGGCTGCCATCAACCTGAATGTCCTCCAAGGGTACCACCGCCGTATCATCCACTAGGCACTTCCGCAGCCGAAAGACGTGGAAGGTGCTTTGGATCTGACTGAGCTCGGCTGGCAAATCCAGCCGATATGCCACCTTGCCCACCCAGGCTACAACCCTGAATGGTCCGATATACCTTGGGCCCAACTTGCCTCGCTTCCTGAATCGGATGATGCCCTTCCATGGCGACACCTTTAGGAGAACCATATCCCTGACCTGGAATTCCAGGTCTGATCGACGCTTATCGGCATAACTTTTCTACTGACTCTGAGCAGTCTGATGCCTACTCCGAACCTGTTGAATCTTCTCTGATGTCTTGAGCACTACTTCGGTGCTCCCCATGACTCTCTGGCCAACCTCGCCCCAACATATGGGGTTCCTGCACCTCCTCCCATTTAACATCTCGAAGGGAGGACAGTCGATACTCGCATGATAGCTGTTATTATACGAGAACTCCGCCAACGGGAGATAGGTATCCCAATTACCTCCGAAATCTAAAACGCATGCCCGAAGCATATCCTATGGAGTCTGGATGGTCCGCTCGCTCTGGCCATCCGTCTGTGGGTGAAAAGCATTGCTAAAATGCAGACGAGTACCCAGGTCGTCATGAAACCCTTCCAAAACCTGGAAGTAAACCGCACGTCTCTATCCGAAATCACCGAAACTGGCACTCCGTGCCGTGCCACCACCCCCCTGATCGAATCCATCCCCCGTGCGGTCCTGGGAAGTTTCGTGATAAAATCCATCGAAATATCCTCCCATTTCCATAGCAGGATATCCAACGGCTGCATCTTGCAGTGTGGTCTCTGATGCTCGGTCTTGACCTTCCTGCAGGTTAAGCACCGCTCCACGTACCATGCCACATCCCGCTTCATGAAGGGCCACCAATAGTCCAGACGAAGATCCCTATACATCTTTGTCACCCCGGGATGAATGGAGAATCGGGATTTATGTGCCTCCTCCATCAGGACCTGGCGCACTCCTCCATGATAAAGGACCCACACCCTACGGTGAAGAGTCAATAAACCCCGACTATCATAGTCGAAAGAGGAAACCTGCCCCACAATCCGCTCACTCTTCCGATGTTCCTCCTTCATGGCCTCCTGCTGAGCCTCCCGGATCCGCTCCAGAAGCGGGGTCATCACTGTCATCCTTAGACATATATCCCTGATCGGCGCTGCCTTGTGGCTAAGCGCATCAACCAAGACATTGGCCTTCCCCGGATGGTAGAGGATCTCACAATCATAATCCTTCACCACATCAAGACACCGACGCCGCCTCATATTTAGATTTGGCGGGTCCATGAGATACCTCAAACTCTTGTGATCCGTGTAAATCATACAACGAACCCCATGAAGGTAATGACGCCAAATCTTGAGGGCGAACACAACAGTCCCCAGCTCCAAATCATACGTCGGTAGTTCGCCTCGTGAGGCTTCAGCTGCCTCGACGCGTAGGCGATGACATGCCCTCTCTGCATCAATACCGCTCCCAATCCTGCGATGGATGCATCGCAGCACACAACAAAATCTTCCATGCCCTCTGGCAGGGCTAAGATTGGCGCCTCGCACAATCTCTGTCTCAGCGTCTCAAATGCGGCCTGCTGCTCAGGCCCCCATCGATACACCACCGACTTCTTAGTCAGTCGGGTGAGCGAAAATGCTATCTTGGAGAAGTCCTGAATGAATCTCCGATAGTAGCCTGCCAATCCTAGAAAGCTCCGAATCTCAGATGGAGACCTCGGAACCTCCCAATTCATCACGATTTGTACCTTGGCCGGATCTACCGAAATCCCGTTCTGGTTGACAAGGTGCCCAAGAAACTGCACCTCACGTAACCAGAACTCACACTTGGAGAACTTAGCATACAAGTTCTCCCTCCTCAAATTCTCCAGAACCTCCCACAGATGCTCCTCATGCTGCTCCCGCGTCTTGGAATAAACCAGGATGTCATCAATAAATACTATCACAGACTGATCCAACATTGGTCTACACACGCGGTTCATGAGATCCATGAACGCGGCAGGAGCATTGGTGAGCCCGAAAGGCATCACCACTAACTCATAGTGGCCATAACGCGTCCAAAACGCATTCTTCTGCACATCCTCCTCTCTGACCCTCATCTGATGATACCCTGAACGCAAATCAATCTTGGAGAACCAAGATGCTCCCTGAAGCTGGTCAAAGAGATCATCAATCCTCGGGAGTGGGTAGCGGTTCTTCACCGTTACCTTGTTCAGCTCCCGATAATCTATACACATCCGATGCGACCCATCCTTCTTCCTCACAAACAGAATCGGGGCTCCCCAGGGTGAACTGCTCGGTCTAATGAAACCCTTGTCTAACAACTCCTGTAGCTGTGTAGACAACCCCTGCATCTCAGGAGGAGCCAACCGATACGGTGCCTTGGCTATCGGAGCCGCACCAGGAACTAGGTCAATCCTAAATTCCACCTATCATTCTGGAGGTATCCCAGGCAACTCCTCGGGGAATACGTTTGTAAACTCTTGTACCACAGGTACATCGTCCACCGTCGCCCTACCCGTTTCCCGGGTATCCATAAAATACGCGACATAACCTGCGCAACCCTATTGGAGGTAGCGCCTAGCTCTCGCTGCTGAACATAAAGCTGGTCCTCGATGTGGCCTCTCGCCCTGGATCACCAACTCTCCACCACTTGGGGTCCTGACCCGCACCAACTACTGCGCGCAGTCGATCACTGCCCCATTAGGGCTGAGCCAATCCATGCCTATAATCACCTTCTTCCCACGCAATGGAATGCGAACCAAGTCTACCAAGTAGTGCTCCTCAAATAACCTCAACACACAATCTCGAAATACCGTCGATGCCCGCACCGAATGGTCGTTTGCAATCTCTACCTATAGAGTGCAATCCAACATGCCCGAAGACTCAGAAAATATCTTGCTAAGAGCAAGAGACACAAATGACCGGGTAGCGCTCGAGTCAAACAACACAAGAACTGGGATGCCGTTCACATGGAACGATCCTAAACAAAACACATATCAATAACATAATCACAACAAAAGAAGATCAGAGGGAAAGAATCATACCCGTCACCACATCGGGTGCAGCGCGTGCCTCCTTGGCTGTTAGCTGAAATGCTCAGCTCCGCACCATTGAAACCTCTGTCTTGACCTTCCAGCCATCTATAACCCGCACCGTCGCTGAGACCGGCGCTGCCGTTGGCACTGCTGCTGACGCTGCTGTCAATCTCGGGTAGTTGGCCCTTTTGTGGCCCTTTGGTTGCAATGGAAGCAAATTAGGTCTGTCATTTGTACCGCAGGGGCAGGGGCAGTACAATCCCTGCCAAAATGCCCCACCTTGCCACACTTATAGCAGCCCGAACCTGGCCCAGTGCGACAAGCTCCCTCGTGTGATTGACCGCATTTCCCACAGCGGTCCCGTCCTGCCTGGCCTTTCGGCCTACCATCAGATCCCTTGGGCTTCTTCCCCGAAGCCCCAGTCGCCAGCCCCTCCACTGCCTTCCTCTTCTGGACGTGCTCCGGATCAATCTCCCTCTCCCTAGCCCTGGCAATCATGGAATCCAAGGTAGGGAAAGCTGAAAAACTAACATGCTCCCGAATGTCAGCTCATAGCATGTCATGGTAGCGGGTCCTCCTCATATCCTCATCGCCCGCGTACTGGGGCACCAGCAATGCCCTCTCCCGGAACTTGACGGTGATCTCGTCACAGTCTCCGTAGTCTGCCTCATATCTAGAGACTCCCTGTCCAGCCACTGAAGCTCCACAGCTGGCGCAAACTCCGCCCTGAATCTGGTCACAAAATCTGACCAAGTCATAGCCTCAACAGCCAAGGCCCCCAATGAGTCGCCAACAGACTCCCACCAATCCCTAGCCCTGTCTCGCAAGCATCCTACTGCATATCTCACCTTCGACCCCTCTGGGCAGAAGCTCGTCAGCTGTGCAGACTCAATGTCTGCGATCCATCTCCTAGAAGCAATGAGGTCTTTCACCCCATGGAAATCGGGCGCACTACACCCACGAATGTCCTTAAAGGACACACGTACCCATCTGGCTAGACGCCATATCACTCCTGAATGATCGGAGACGATCCTCCATCAACTCAACAATCCCCTCCTTGATCGACCCGAAGATGATAGGGGTCGACTCAAGGATGCCCCTCGTGATCTCAGACACAATGAACTCGCGTAGCCCGTCATCAACCTGCTCGAATCCCGAATCCGAGCCCGATCCAAATCCTGATCCAGAACCTCCTGCTCCAAGTCGTGTGGTCACCATACTGAAAATGCACGCATAAAGGTTAGGATCATTCACATACTCGAGGGATCTAACATATTTCCCAAGGTTCCCGATTTCGTCTAGGCCCTCCTTGATTCGAGTATAGGTCCTCTACTTTCAGTAGTACGGGCCCATACTACCTTCCACATCTACCCGTGCTTTCCTCAAGGATGGCTTCAACTTCACCAGGTCCCTTTACCGATACCCTTTTCCACTAACCTCATCCTAGGCGTCCCTAGGGCACTCTCCGACCTACTCTCCGCCATCAGCTGCACAGGATCCCCCTACCATTTCCCCCTAACTAACTTGCAGGTACTGTTACATATCCGCTCCTTAGTTAGTTGGAAATAGCCAGAACCCCATAGGACAAAGCAAGCAACATTCGTGCATCGAGTAACCAAATCAGGCATAACCTATACAGACCATGCTACTGCTGACTAAACAGCCCTAACATATAGCTCATACAATAGGCATATAAGGCATCCTCCTAGATCCTTAGCCCTAACTAGCATGCGATTATCAGAATCATATGTCAGGCACACAAGGCATCTTCCTAGATCCTTAGTCCTATTCTAGCATGCAATTCTGAATCAAGCCATATAACATAACATAACCTGTATGGGTATCTTGGGGAAAACTTACTTGAGCCCGGCCGGTCGCATGCATCACACACCTTGTCTTTCGTAAAATCCTTTCGCTTAGATTTTTAGAAAACCATTTTATTGTAAAAATCTTTTAGCCCCTTAGTTTGAGTCCAGACACCCCCGAGGGCGTGTCCGAATCCCTCAAACCAGGGCTCTGATACCAACTTGTAACATCCCAAAATTCAAGCCCAAAAATTTCATTTTTGATTAATTAATTCATAAAACATTCATTAGGAAATATTGTATAAACACGTCATCTCAAAACTGATGGGTTTTAGCCATAAGAACTTTCCTATGTGCGCATGCAAAACCCTAATGCTTGGATCTAGGCTTTCTAATTAAACATGCTTTGAATCCAAGACTTCTAATGGCTAATTAGGTTAAATAACAACATTGAAACAGATCTAGAACCATACCTTTGAATTCCTTGTTGATCTTGTTGTCTTGGAGCTTCTAGAGTCACAATTGTCATTCCTCTAATGGCTTACAAACACCAATAGCAAGGAAGATGATTTAGGAGAGAGGAGAGGGGAGGAAATCGGCCAGGGTTCTCTTACTTTTTGTGAGGTACCGATTTCCCTTGCCCATGGGGTCTATTTATACTTGTAGATTCCTTAAGGGTTACAATCTAAACCCTAATTGGATAATCTTCTCTTAAGGCTATCCAAATCCTTTCCCTAGATAACTCATTGGACGATTTTGAAGCTATCCTAGCTTCTAGAATCCATCCACTATATATCTATAAGGATTTATAGTCTAAAGCTTAACTATCAAACAATTGACAGTTTATACCCCTTTATTTAATTAACCTCTTTAAGTCACCCAATTAATTCCAATTAATTCTATGACTTATATTAATCAAATAACAATATATTATTCTTTATATTATTCCCATAATATATTAATAATATTTACTCTCTTTAATAAATCATCCTATCAAGTTGCTATGGTGAAGGCAACCCAAAAGGACCATGCACAACCGGGTCAAATACTTGCCTAATTTAGTTGCAGCCTTAGACACTATTCCAACAGTCTCCCACTTGGATAAGTCTAGTAACTGTATGCACAAGTACAATTCGGTTTACAATCATAGCTCTCCAAGACGCTGTCAAACTCTGATCTAATCAATCTTGTCCTTTAGATAAGGGATCGTACAGTCCTCTGTTAGATATCATGCTGACAATCCTATGGAATGGTTAGTCAAGCATTTAGGTTTCTTGATCTCTGATTTATTCGACATAGAACTTAATCGAACACATCAATTCAGTTCTGACCGGGCCCGACACATAAGTCAAATCAAATCATCGAGCGGCCGAGATATCACTTTTACCTTCTTAGACAAAAGTTACAGATAAACTTCGACTTATATGCATTTACTTATTCATTAATCAACTATACACAACAATGCGTTTTATAACACCGAGTTACTGATGCGTTTTCGTATTATCAATGTACAATCAATTAACAAATAACAAACCATATATCTAGGTTTTAAGACTATATGATATTATCGTCTTGCGATCACCTTTTTATATCATATTCCATAAGGTGATTCCAGCAAGCGCGGGTTTGTTCTAATGCTCAAAACTAGTTCATAAGCACTCATGAATGTTGCAACAATCCTTTGCTATGTCTAAAACCATTTAGACAATCTACACACCAATTCATGACAATCTTGATTCATATCTACTTCCAACATATGAACGATTGTGGACAATTTGAACAATTCGATTATTCCTAATAAACTCAATTATTCTGGAAGTCAAAACATGCAAAGTGAAACAATAGTTAAACAATTAACATAAGATAGTAACATTACTCATAAATAAAACTCCTTTATTTAATCATCAAATGTTAATTACATTTATCTATTACACGTTTCTAATACTATCTAATCTATGCTAATATCATCCTTCAGCCCAATACTCCTAGCATGCTGCAAGTGCTTAACCCTACTCAGTCCCTTTGTAAGCGGATCTGCTGGGTTATCTTCTGATGATATCCTCTTCACTACGAGTTGTCCTTCTTCTACACGATTTCTAATGAAATGATATTTTCTGTCGATATGTCTTGATCTACCATGATCCCTCGGTTCCTTGGTCAAGGCAACCGCTCCTTCGTTATCACAGAAAATCTCTATGGGCTCCTTTATGGCAGGTACAACTCCAAGATCACCGATGAAGTTCTTTAGCCATATTGCCTCCTGCGACGCTTCGCTCGCTGCAATGTACTCTGATTCGCACGTTGAATCAGCTACGGTTTCCTGCTTGGAACTCTTCCATGTCACTGCTCCTCCATTTAAGGTAAAGACCCAGCCCGACTGCGAACGATAGTTGTCCCTGTCTGTCTGAAAACTGGCGTCACTGTACCCTCGCACCTTCAAGTCATCACTCCCTCCGAGGACTAAGAACCATTCCTTCGTTCTCCGAAGGTACTTAAGGATATTCTTCACCGCAATCCAATGTGCTCTGCCAGGATTCCTCTGATATCTGCTAACCATGCTCAAAGCGAAGGCTACATCAGGGCGAGTACAAGTCATAGCGTACATGATTGGGCCAACTGCGGAAGCGTATGGTACTCGGCTCATTTCTTCTATCTCAGCTTCGGTACTCGGACTTTGAGTCTTACTCAATTTGGCATTGCTCTATATCGGTAATTCTCCCTTCTTCGAGTTTTCCATACTAAATCGTTTTAGTATTTTATCCAAGTAAGTATTCTGACTAAGTCCAATTAGTCTCTTACTTCTTTCTCTTACTATCCTTATTCCCAAAATGTAAGAAGCCTCTCCGAGGTCCTTCATAGCGAAGCACTTCCCGAGCCAGGACTTAACTTCCTGCAGAGTCGGGATGTCGTTTCCTATGAGTAATATGTCATCGACATATAGAACGAGGAAGCTTACTATACTCCCACTGGCTTTAACATATACACAAGATTCGTCTTCGCTTCGTACAAATCCAAACTCTTTGACTTTCTCATCGAAGCAAAGATTCCATCTGCGAGACGCTTGCTTAAGTCCATAAATGGACTTCTCAAGCTTACACACTCTATTCGGATGCTTCGGATCCACAAACCCCTCTGGCTGAGCCATGTAAACATCCTCAGCCAACTTTCCGTTAAGGAAAGCTGTCTTGACATCCATTTGCCAAATCTCATAATCATGAAATGCGGCAATTGCTAGCATCACTCTAATAGATTTAATCTTCGCAACTGGTGAGAAGGTTTCATCATAGTCAACTCCGGGAGTTTGAGTAAAGCCCTTCGCAACCAATCGTGCTTTATATGTGTGTACTTTTCCATCCACGTCGGTCTTCTTTTTGAAGATCCATTTGCACCCAACGGTCTTACATCCGGGCACATAATCAACCATATTCCAAACTTGGTTGTCATACATGGATTGGATCTCGCTATCCATTGCCTCTTTCCATTTCGCAGACTCCGGGCCTGCCATGGCTTCCTTATAACTATTAGTGTACCATCACTAATATACGTGTCCCATTCGGTAGTAATATGAAAACCATAAAACTAGGGATGAACTCTAACTCTATCGGAACGTCTAAGAGGTAACGATTCGTCAATCGGTTCAACCGGAGTTTCCTCCTCGGGTTGAGTGCCAGCGGAAGAGGTTCCTTCATCTATCGACTCTTGAATTTCTTCAAGTTCAATTTGCCTCCCACTGTCTCCTTGGCTTATGAGTTCTTGCTCTCGGAAAACTCCTCTCCTCTCAACAAAGACAACATTGTCCTTCGGTCTATAGAAGAGATATCCAAAGGATGTCTGCGGGTAGCCGATGAAAATACATCGCTCACTTCGAGGTTCAAGCTTGTCGTGAGTATCTCGTCTTACGAAAGCCTCGCAACCCCAAACCTTGATATGTGCCAACGAGGGAGCTTTCCCTGTCCACATCTCGTGAGGTGTTTTGGCAACCTTCTTAGTAGGGACTCGGTTAAGGATATGGGCGGCAGTCTCTAAGGCATACCCCCAAAAAGAGATAGGTAGTGAAGAACGACTCATCATAGAGCGAACCATATCCAATAAGGTTCGATTACGCCTTTCTGCCACACCATTCAACTGCGGTGTCCTAGGAGGTGTCAATTGCGAAACTATTCCACACTCCTTGAGATATTCGTGGAATTCAAGACTTAGGTACTCTCCTCCTCGATCGGATCGAAGCATCTTGATTTTCCTGCCCAATTGATTCTCCACTTCATTCTTGAACTCTTTGAACTTTTCAAAGGTTTCTGACTTTTGCTTGATTAAATAGATATACCCATATCTACTATAATCATCGGTAAAGGTCACATAGAAGCGGTTCCCATCCTTCGTGGTTGATCTAAACGGTCCACATACATCGGTATGTATTAGGTCCAATAGACCTTCACCCCTTTCACATGTACTCGTGAAGGGTGACTTAGTCATCTTTCCAAGTAAACAAGACTCGCATGTGTCATCTTCCCTAAGGTCGAATGACTCCAACACTCCATCCTTTTGGAGTTGGGCTATGCGTTTCTTGTTGACATGTCCAAGACGACAATGCCACAAGGATGCTGTATCCATACTAGTGGAAGAATCTATATTCAAAACATCATTTCCTAAGTTATCAACAATCATAACAGTTTCATATATTCCATTACATGGTATAGCTTCAAAGTAAAAGACACCATTTAGATAAGCCAAAATAGAACCATTCTCATTATTAAAAGAAAATCTAAATCCTTGTCTATATAAACCATGAAATGAAATGATGTTTCTAGCCATTTCTGGCGAATAGCAACAATTGTTCAAATCTAAACACAAATTATTCCTAAGCACTAAAGAATACACTCCAATCTTGGTCACAGGCGACGATCTTCTGTTCCCCATGATTAGATTGATCCTTCCTTGCTCCACATCCCTACTTCTTCTTAGTCCCTGCACATTAGAACAAATGTGGTAACCACAACCGGTATCAAGAACCCAAGAAATAACATGATTAGAATCGTTAGATTTAATTGTGTATATACCTGTGAAAGATGGCTTGATCTTTCCTTCTTTGATTGCTTGCAGGTACTCTGGGCAGCTTCTCTTCCAATGTCCTATCTTGTGGCAGTGGTGGCACTCTGCCTCCTTCGGGTTAGGACAGGGCTTAGCGGGATCAACTTTGGTCCCACTAGAAGAGGCACCATCTCGGGCTTTGACCTTGCGATAGTTCTTCGATGAAGCCTTCCTCTTCTTTCCCTTTCCTTGACCAATAGCCAAGACAGGAGCAGCAGACGGATTGGGAGTCGGTGCAACAGACTTGTCTTTGAAGTTGCTCTCAGCAACCCTCAAGAGACCTTGGAGTTTGCTTAGGGTGACCTCTTCTTTGTTCATGTGGTAGGTCATCCTAAATTGGTTGTACATCGGAGGCAAAGAGTGAAGCACCATGTCGATCGCCAAGTCTTCTCCAAAGTCAACATTTAACTTGCGAAGGCGGTCGACATACCTTTGCATCTTTTGCAAGTGCACGGTAAGAGATTCTCCATGACCCATCTTAGCGGAAATCATGTTGGTGAAAATCTCATAACGCTCTTGTCTCGCGTTCTGGTGGTATCTCTCCAATAAGTCTTGGTGCATCTCGTACGGGTACATGTCCTCGTAGGACTTTTGGAATTCGGAGTTCATGGTGGAAATCATGATGCAATGTACCTTCGTTGCATCTCGCTCATGAGTCTCAAAAGCGGTGATTTCGGCCGGAGTAGCGATTTTGGGGTTGATTTTCTCGAGCTTCTCATCAAGGACATACTCCTTGTCCTCATAGCGATCAATGGTGCGAATGTATCTTATCCATTCGCTAAAGTTCGTTCCATCGAAGGTGACCTTTTGGCAAAGGCTCATCAACGTGAAAGAACTCGCAGCAGCGTTGTTAGCGTTTGACATCTACAAATAGAAAGGACAAAGACAGATTAGAATAAGAATCCCTAATTATCACCCAATAAGAAAATTAGGGCTAGGATCCAACAATAACATCTACATACTAGAAAAGGGATGCCGTAATCTAACATGCAAATAAATTGAAGGTAAGTGAATGACGATTCACTAATTCTCCATCACAAAACTTAACTATTAGTCCTAAGTGTATTGAGAATTCCTAGGTTCGAATGAGATTCATTGAAACTATTCAATGGCATGTTTAAATCTCGATATGCCCCTCTTGTTTGTGACTGGGATGCCGAGGATCACAAAGCGGTTGTGAATTACCATGCAAATTCACATGGTGCCTTCATTGTAACGATCACCTATTCGATGTGCCGGTAAACCACACACGCTCCATCGAACTATGATAAACAATGAATCACCCTTTGCCACCTTTGCTTAGAAACAATTAGTGTGCCGGTAAACCACACACGCTCCACTAACTTCTTAGCAAGGGTGCAAAGTGTAATTTCATGGGATTGCATCAATTCACTTTTCTTAAAGTAACTAAGATTGGGAAATTTAAAAAAAAAGTGTAGTTACTTTGTATTACTTATTATACTTTTAATTAGAGGATGAGGTTGCCCTATCCTACCCGTTCGGCTAACGACCCTCCACCAATCAAGCAAGCGGTGGGTGTGAGTGTACACCCATTAAGCGCCATTTTATAGGCCGCAACCTTATACCCACCTTATAGATCGGCTTCGTGAATGAGGCCTAGTAATGGTAAGACTAGCATTTAGTTATACATATATATATTATTCTAGTAATATCATATTAGTATAGGGTTGTATTTTAAACCTTTTAAAATCTAGGGTTTTTGAAATTTAAGTTGTCTAAATTAAACTTTTTAATCACAAATATAAATTTCAAAACTTGAGGGCAAGTTTTAAAACATTTAAAACATAGAGGATCAAATAACAAATAATTCCAATTAACAATTAATATCCTAATTATCTATATTTGATTTTATTCAAGATTTCTTTGAAAGATAATTACCAAAATAATTAAAATAATTAATTAATTATCATATAAGAAAATTAAATATTTTATTAGTTGATAAATACCTTTACTAGATCAAGATAATAGTCATATATATCAAAAAATCGGATTTAGGTTGATCTATTATGATTAAGGTAAGTTTCCATAAGATAAGTATGAAAAAATCCCGAATCTGGCCTTTCCTGACGCTTGAACTCGTCGAGTTCCCAACTGGACTCGTCGAGTTAGGCCAACTCATCGAGTCCACCATGGGACTCGTCGAGTTTGCGACTCAGAAACCAAAAAAACGAATTTTGCAGGTTTGTTTCAGTTAATCAAGCAACAATTTAAAGAAAACCAAGCTAGTCTCTGATACCACTGATGGGTTTTAGCCATAAGAACTTTCCTATGTGCGCATGCAAAACCCTAATGCTTGGATCTAGGCTTTCTAATTAAACATGCTTTGAATCCAAGACTTCTAATGGCTAATTAGGTTAAATAACAACATTGAAACAAATCTAGAACCATACCTTTGAATTCCTTGTTGATCTTGTTGTCTTGGAGCTTCTAGAGTCACAATTGTCACTCCTCTAATGGCTTACAAACACCAATAGCAAGGAATATGATTTAGGAGAGAGGAGAGGGGAGGAAATCGGCCAGGGTTCTCTTACTTTTTGTGAGGTACCGATTTCCCTTGCCCATGGGGTCTATTTATACTTGTAGATTCCTTAAGGGTTACAATCTAAACCCTAATTGGATAATCTTCTCTTAAGGCTATCCAAATCCTTTCCCTAGATAACTCATTGGACGACTTTGAAGCTCTCCTAGCTTCTAGAATCCGTCCACTATATATCTATAAGGATTTATAGTCTAAAGCTTAACTATCAAACAATTGACAGTTTATACCTCTTTATTTAATTAACCTCTTTAAGTCACCAAATTAATTCCAATTAATTCTATGACTTATATTAATCAAATAACAATATATTATTCTTTATATTATTCCCATAATATATTAATAATATTTACTCTCTTTAATAAATCATCCTATCAAGTTGCTATGGTGAAGGCAACCCAAAAGGACCATGCACAACCGGGTCAAATACTTGCCTAATATAGTTGCAGCCTTAGACACTATTCCAACAAAAACCAAGTATCATGGTTGAAACCCACAACTATGAACAAATGGCATATCAGAGTACAATCCCAGAAAACACCGTGCGAAAATCATATGTGAGGGTGTGTGATGCCATGCTACGCCGCCGGCTCCTTCCCATTGGATGAAGAGGTACCTGAAACCAAGAACTGAAACCGTAAGCACAAAGCTTAGTGAGTTTCCCCATCATACCACATACCATACAATACAATCGGTATCTTTCAACTGGTAATCATCATCGGTATCTTTCAACCGGTAACCGTCATCGATATCTTTCAACCGGTAACTGGGGACTATTCCACCCTTTACCACTAGCATTTGATAGCAAGATAAAAACACACATTCAGACATATCCGGGTACTGACCTACCCGTTGGTCCTAAGGACCACTATCAGGGAAACTATCCCTATCATGTAACATATCATGCAGATATAACTCATAACCAAACGCATACCAGACCAAGATAAATTATCACAAACACAATTATCTCCTAAATACTCCTCAATGGTGGGCCGACATCGTGGCCTTAGACCCACCCCTACTGGAAGGTAACTCACCTCGTATCTGCTGAACTGTGTGGGAATCCTCTGACTGCTACCACTGCTGCTCCGGAAATCCACCAGCTAAAATTCCCACAAAACACTTAGTCACACACTGACATCTACCCTTAGGGTAAAATGACCATTTTACCCCTTGACCAAATCAAAGTCAAAGTCAAAGTCAACTTCCAGTTGACCTGACTCACCGAGTTGACTCGTCAACTCGCAGAGTCCCTATCCTTCCATCAGACCTCATACCCGTCTCTACTCGTCGAGCTAGGCGATGACTCGATGAGTTTTCCTTCTAAATGAACACTAACTGAATCCACATCCGACTCGCCGAGTTGTATGAACAACTCGTCGAGTTCATCATCAACTGATACTCATGTCCTGACTTGACTCGACGAGTTGTATGAACAACTCTTCGAGTTACTCTTCATCCTATGAACACGTTCTGTCCTCGACTCGCCGAGTTGATGAGAAACTCTCCGAGTCCATGAAGATATTCTTGGACTCGCCGAGTCCGTTCATGCACTGGCCGAGTACCATGAATACCCATAACATCTTGCTTAGTCCAGAACGTTGGGTCACTCCCCGGGACTCCTAAAAACCCTTCCACACTCAACTGGTCCTTATGACTCTCACTGATATGGGATCAAAACCCTTGGACTCGCCGAGTCCAGAAATGGACTCGCCGAGTCTATCACATTCCTTACTAAGAACTTCGATTTCTGATGTACAACACTTAACCAAATGATAGATCCAGGCCCCCAAACTCAATCTAGCACGTAAAGTTACAAACTTTTCGTGCATGCATGAGACATTAGAGCTTAAAAGGCTCTAAAATGGTTCTTTTGTTGCATGGGGCCTTCCTTGGTGCAAAAAGCAACCTAGATCTGACTTGTGACTCATAAAATGACATGATACAGAAGCCCAAACCCCAACCATTTTTGCAAACATGGTTGGCCACCAAAAATGGCTTATAAAAGCCCTAAATCACCGCAAAGAGGGATCTAACAAAAGAATGAGCAAGGTTCAGACTTTATACCTTCCAAAGACTGCAAATGATGAACCAAAATCGAATCCTTCAGTCCCCTCTTGATCCTTCTATGCTCTTCCTTCTTCCTTGAGATCAAAACTCACAAGAATCACTCAAAAAGCCTTAGATCTTCATAAAAACGGCCAGGGTTTGCTATGAGGAGTGTTTGGGAGCATAAAGGGGGAACAGAGGCTGCATATGGTCGTTTAAATAGGGTGCAAACCCCTGGATTAGGGTTTTTGGCCAAACAGCGGCTACTCGCCGAGTCCGGGACTCGACTCACCGACTCCGCAACTTAATCCTCGCGCCTCATCTCGCTTCTACTCGGCGAGTCAGTCCTTCGACTCGCCGAGTCCAAGGCCAAAAATGCCAAAAATACATGAAGATTTAATAACAGAATACATACCAAGAACCAGGTGCTACATTGTGGGAACAATCAGAGACAAGGCATAGGCAAGCTACCAGGGGCAGGCAGAAACAATTTCTACATGAAGAAGCATGCATGTTTTCACTGTGGAACACCTGGACACATTACCAGAAATTATCCAAATTATGTATATGTTCCTTACTATGCACAAGGTTGGCAGAACACGTCAAGAGGGAGATTCTCCAAAAGAAACCCTTCGATATCACATTCAAACAATGGTGACTGGAATGCCAAAAAGGGAAAGAATCTAACTTCCAGAGACAAGAAGGGAATGTCGGCCAAGAAGCCAAATTCAAGTGATGGTCCAATTAAACCAAGATCGGTTAGGTCAAAGTCATCTCGATGTTCGGTTTCAAGGTCTAAAGGATGTGATAAGGCATCCATCCGATCAAACAAGAAATGGGTTGAACCTCACTACAGATGGGTACCAAAGGTTCATACTCCCAAATTATCTAATGATTCTAACATTTCTTCATCACCTGTGTGTGATAAACAGGATATGTCATGGGAGAGAGTACCTTGTGTAGATGATAAAGGTCAACCCAGTTTCAAAATGGACTGGATTCCAAAGACCAACTAATCCCGCACTATGTGCTAGAGCAACTATGGAGGAATATCTTCAAACTTTGGTTTGTTGATAGTGGCTATTCCAAGCACATGATAAGGGACATCTATCAACTGTACAACATTCAAAACTTAAATTAAGGGTATGTGTCCTTTACGGGAAAGGAAGAAAGAAGAGGATCACAAATGGGAATGTACTTAACGAAGTGAAGAATTTTTGAATCTATTCCAGAATTGAGACACAACTAAGGCTAAACATGTTGTTGCATTTGCTTGATGTTATCAAGTCATCTGGATGCAACTTCAATTGGTGAATTACGGTTTGCATTTTCTCAATTCTTCTGAGTTTTTTTCTAAAAATGATTCGTTTTGATTTTTAAATTTGCGCATTTATTTTATTTTCTTTCTTCCCATGCCCAAATTAAAGGGGAGAAATCAAAATACAAAAAAAAAAAAATAGAAAATTCTAAACTTCAAAAAGTTGTTTTCTTTTGTAAGCGCTTTTGGGAAGTGATATGAAGTTTAGTGCTAAAGGGCAATATAAGATGCGTGTAATGCACTGAAGCTGAATTGTCTAGACTCTGTGTTCAATGTGCTGGTAGGCATGAAGGATTCAAAAGGAATAGACCTAGCTAACAATGAAAGGACTTGACTATGTTAACTCATCTAGACTTAGATAGATTCATTTGAACTGACTATAGATGCTTGGATAGATTGAGCAGTGAGATAAACAAGGGAGCCTACAAGATACATTAAAGTTACTTATTATCTAGAAATGTGGCTCAACACTTCTTTGATGTATGGACTTATGTCCTTAATTCTGGTGCTGATAGGGTGACTGGAGGGTTTCTGATAAAGTAGGTCTGTGTGAAATTGTTTTTCTTTCTTATCCTCTCTGTCTGTCATATGTTGCCCACTTTGCGTGATCAGATGATCCGACCTGGGACGCAACATATGCACCTCTATCTCTTTACATCTCTATCTATGCTACTTTCTATCTATCTATATCAGTCATATGCTGTCCCCTTTGCGTGATCGGAAGATCCTTGGGACATAGCATATGCCCCCTTCTATCTCTCTAACCCTCTCTATCTATGTTAGTCATATGTTGTTCCCTTTGCGTGATTGGAAGACATCCGAACTAGGATACAACATATGCATTTCTATATCTATCTTCTCTCTCAAATAATTAAGCACGCACGTATAGTTAAGATCTCTTTGGAATTCCTTGATTGCTAGGGTATGTCGGGAAGTGGGGAACACATTCTAGTGCACTTAAAATTGAATTAACTAAAGGTTTTTTGTAGATACCGCAGCTAAATTTAAGTGGACAGCAATATCATTGGTCGTTGTCAGCTAAATGGTCTATTTACAAAATATAGGTACAATGTCTTGTCACTTATAATTTGTCCAACTTACAAATATCCTTTGTGTTTAAGTGGACCACAATATTGGTGATTGACCAGAGCTAAACATGCAAGTGTGTGCTGATAAACGATATTGAATTGCTTGACAACTTTGATCCCAAAAGTCTTAATTTTAGTCATTATTTTTTGTTAAATTTGTTCAAAATTTTCCTTTATGCACAAATTTAGGGGGAGAATTAAGAACATCAAACAAAAATCATAAAAGTAAAAAAAAAAAAAAAATCCAAAAATATGTTTATTTCTGTTTTTATTTCTTTTTCAGAAAAATCAAAAATCCAAAAATATTTTTGTTTTACTTTTGAGTGTATTTTATTTTTATTTTTATTTCTTATTTATTTTTATTGTGTGCTAAGTTTATTTTTAGTTTTGTTTTTATCTGAAAATTTCATTTGTCTTAAAACGAGAACTCAAAGGAAGAAGAGACTCAAGGAGAATTCAAAGGAAGAAGAGACTCAATGAGACTTTACTTTCACACAGATACTGCAAGTAGTCTCTTTCTGAGCCAAGGTTACATCCTTGAACAACTATGTCGAGAAGGGTCTTTATGATTCTGTGATCCATAAGGACTTTTTAGTCATTTGTTACTTTTCAAGGCGCAACGGTGATCACTGAAGAACGTTCATTCGAAGGAACAAGAAGTTAAGATTATTTTTCAACATTCAATCTTTCAACCCCAGAAGCAAGGTGTAGCTGTACTTGAAGTTATGTGACAGATTGCATTGACGCCTCCTTAATCAATTTGTTGCTATCTATGAACCCGTGGAAGTGATCCAGAAGAATTGGTCTCTTTGTTATTGTCTCGGAAGATTCTCAAAGTTGAAAGTGATGATTTTCAAAAATCCTTTCAAGAAGCCTCCACTTCCAATGTGTGTTCAAAGTAAATTTTTTGAGAGACTAGTCCAATTGTTCAAGATGAAGTCATCCAATTGTTCAAGATGAAGTCATTCATGTAGAAATTCATTTGCTCATCTTGAAGTTGTGAAAAATAGAAGATAAAAGCTGAAGCCAAGCACAAAGCGAAGATTAAGAAGAAAAGAAAGCTACAAACCCAGGGGGAGCTTGTTAGGTCATGTAACGTCGTGATTTTTACCATAATTTTTTTCTTTTTAAAACATTTATTTAACAGGATACATTAGCGGAAGACTTAGTTGTTTTTTTTTTGTTTTTTTTTTTATCAAAACATTTTCAATAACACAACGTTACTTCAAAAATTCAAACATAATTCTAAACCATTAAACTGTAAACAAAAGTATTTTTAAAGTAATAATAAAAAACGTGTGCAAGAGTGGTATCGCTAATATAAATCTACTACCTATAGGAACCCCTCTCACCAAGGCCAATCTTCTAAACTGTCTGTACCAATCATAAGACACAAAAGAGAAAAGATACAAGTGTCAGCCCCTGCTGAGTGAGTTCATAAAGTTGCACATAAAACATACAAACCCCAAATGGGTCAATCATTCATTTTATGATGAAGCATAAAAATGATAGACAAATACCACTTAGAAAACAACCGCATATCATAATTATCCAACCGCATATATGTTTAATCACAATTCTACCACATAACATATATGATCAATCAAATACCACATAAGCAACCGCAAAGCATATAATTAATCACATTTCATATATAAGCAACCTTTAAATGTTCAACCTTTTATTAATAAGCAACCTTTGATATATATGTAACCTTTTAATATGCAACCAACATTTTGTTACATGTTCAACCTTTTGTTAATAGTCAACATTTGTTATATATTCAACATTTTAATATGCAACCAACCGTTTGTTACATGTTCAACCTTTTATTATATCTATTCAACCGATTAATAAAAAAGTGTCTCTTAGTGCTACCTAACCCAAGAGAAACACCCCGTTCACTACTTGTGTGCACGGCCAACCGAATGCTCTAAGTGGCTCATGACTTCCATCCGAAACACCAACCCCGTGACTCCACTTTCGCTACTCCGAATTTGCAAAGTACAAGTACCCCGCGGTGTCGTTCAGGATCGGTACAAACGGTGCCAATTCCAACGATACACCTCCCGATTCCCACGTGATGTTTGCGCTGGCCGCGAACGAGGGACCAACATCACTCCAGCCCACGAACACCGAAGTGCCCGCAAACCATGTGTCACACGGCCATCTAGAAAGACCGGCAACTAATCACTGTTGTGACTATAACTCTTCCTATAGGTACTCTTTCAACCTAGTAGGCACCCTCAATGATCCGGATAAGGTTTTAGTCAAAAATCATGAACTACCCAAACCCACTACGCATAACCCCGCAATGTCATTTATACATTAAGTAAAACATGTAATGCATACCATATAAATGTGTATTAAACATGCAATGTATTCATAACCAACACATCAAAACATAACCATACATCATATTTCAAGTAATTTAAGCTGACATGCCGTATACATCAAGTACATCAAAGTGTAAGCAACATAGCAATTAGGTCATATCATGGCATTAGCACAAATCATATATTAGCATCACAAATATCATATCATCATCAAGCACAAGTAACGACATGGTTATCCTAAAGTGAATTTAATCACCATCTACGGATTGCACGTTTCAATAATGCAACCTTAGTGAGTTAAAACTATGAACTCACCTTAGCGGTTCGCAAATCGATTTATCTTTCACTTCAACTCTCATGCCCCATAAGTTGTCAAGATAACCTAAACAAAAGTATCAATATATTTAGTTTATTTTATCTTGTGCCTTTGAATCACGATTTAAGAATCCTAAAATAAGTTAGTGTATACTTAAATACTTTAAGATATAATTTAACAACTTAAACCACTTACCAGTGATTGACGCTAAAAATAAGGTCTTAAACTCCATTATCTTAGGTTTCCACTAATCTAAACCTTGCCACTTAAAATCATATACTTTTAATTAGACAACCGAATTACATTTCTTGTTAATTTAAGTCCATTATAATAAGTGGAGTTAAAATCATAAGCTTCGCGTTCTGTGTACATAAAAAAATAAGCTCTCCCACTCACAATAAAAATTATTATTCAAGTACTAACGTATCTAAACTATAGGCAAAATATATTAATCAACTGATCTCTTAAATCAATAATACGTGGCACATTAAAATGACTACCTATGCAATCCTTTTGAAACTCCATATTCTGGTTTCGAAAATAACTCTATGAAACGATCAATAAGACATGAAATAGTATAATTTACCTCATTATCTCGTCCACACAGCATCCACCAATGCCTTCATGTTCCTTAATATCGGTTGTTAACACTAATGCTCCAAACACCATAAAGAAACAAAAACTCCGAACATCATGCATGAACGATCAACTTTATGATCAACACCATACTAAAGCTAATCATGAAAAGAGGCTTAACAAACTCAATAAACCGTACCACATACCAGCCATTCCACTGCTATCTAGAGACATTGGTACTCCATCGCCCGTAATTGGATTCGGATTACTGAATGATACCCAATTGGCTTGACTATGATTGCATGTTATTTTCTTGTTATCGTTTCTGGATCACACAAATCACAGCTTTAGGTGATTCAACATGAGCCCATTCATTCCACCACTGCAAGGGGCTTCACCAGAGACACGATTAAAATTCACCAACCGTAATCGACATCTTCCTCCTTGCTAAAGTTCTGGCATGGCCGCAACCATAACTGACGGGGTAAATTCCAATCAAATCTCTTTATCCCGTCATTTATCAACGAACAAAATCACATAGATCTCTCCTTAATCTCCCACTCTCACTCTCATGCTCTCTCTTTCAGAAATACAAAATAATGATCAGCAGGTTGTCTCACCGGAACATCAGTCCCTACTCAGTCACGACCCTCTTTCTCTCTCTCTCTCTCTCTCTTTTTTTTTTTTTTTTTTTTTTTTTTTTTTTTTTCTTACGGATAACACCCGGTTGTCCGGTTTCTCAATCTACTCTGCCATCGCTGGAGATGAGGCCCCTTTTTCTTTCGTTATTCTTTCATACGACAATAAATCTCCCCAAAACTCTCATGAGTCCGTATCTAGATAACGCATATAAGTTTCTATGTTGAGAGAATACGGTTATGGAACCCAGGAGGCGTAACTTACACTAAAAATGAATGCTTATTCTTAAATTACACCAATTGTCCTTGATCTTTCTTTATTTGTTCATAATATACCCATCTGCATTACTCTTTAATTATTGAATTGCGAATTTATCTATTTACCCCTTTAAGTTTTATCTTTGGTATTATTTAATCGTATGGAAATTTCTTTCATTTTAGTCTTCATTATGAACTTCAACGAGACTTTATATATATATATATATATATATATATATATATATATATATATATATATATATATATATATATATATATATATATATATATATATATATATATATATATATATATATATATATATATATATATATATATATTCTGAAAGGTACCGACATTAATTAAATGTCGTTAATATATGTTTAATTATTGGTTAAATTAAATCATATAAATCATATCATTCTCACAACATACGGACATAAAGCTTAATCATGCATAATAAGAAATTTATTTAATTAACGAAAAGAATTTGGGTCGTTACAGGTCATAAGAAAAGAAAGCTATAAAATAGGGGGGGGGGGGGATTTTTAGGTCTAAATTTATGGTTTATACTTTGCTTTTCTAGGCCTTTATGGTTTTTGGTCTAGGGTCGAAATCCCCATGAGTTTATTTGTTGTTCGGACCGAAATCACATGTGATTTCGGTCAAGCTATTGGGTTTTGGGTTTGGGTTTTCTCCATATATATATATATATATATATATATATATATATATATATATATATATATATATATATATATATATATATATATATATATATATATATATATATATAGTGCCAAAAAGGTGTGCAAGAGTGTGATTAGTGAGGGTGGGACGTTTTGGGGTTGCTATAATTGCAAGGGACGTGATTTAGGAAAGAAAAAAAGAGAGAACGTGTGTTATCATCATCTTATGTACCAGACTATATTGAATATAGTGTGCATTTGAAGATTAATCATCTTGTGTTCTTGCTCTTCTTCTATACTCTATCTTGCATCGATTACTTGATTGAGATTCCGCACCATCAAGTGAATCTGATTGATACATCAAAGCAAATTTTTGGACTTACAATGATGCGCTTAGCCGCAAGGCGGCCCGATCAAATACATTTGCTTGAGAATTACGATGGTGACTCCGCTTCTGGAGAAGATCTGGGAGGCCCAACAGGAGGCTATGAAGGAGGAACACCGAAAGAGTGAGTGCATTGTGGGCCAAATTTCCTCCTTTGACTATGATAGCCGCGGGCTGTTGGCACTACACCACAGAGTGTGGGTTCCATACGCAGGTGGTGTGCGCTATATACTGATGGAGGAGGCGCAAAAGTCCAGATTTTCCACCCATCCCAGGGCGACGAAGATATATAGAGATCTTCATCCTGATTACTGGTGGCCCTGCATGAAGCAGGATGTAGCCTGATACGTTGAGAGGTGCTTGACCTGTAGGAAGGTCTAGGCTAAGCACCAAAGGCCTCACGGCAAGACACAGCCGTTGGAGATCCCTGTGTGGAAATGGGAGGATATCACTATGGATTTCATCCTGAAACTTCCCACGACCGCACGGGGAGTATATTCGATTTGGGTCATCATGGATCGGTTGACCAAGAGTGTCCATTTCATCCCGATCCAGGAGAGCATTTCGGCCGGGAAGCTGGCCGACATCTACATCAGAGAGGTAGTAGCTCGACATGGAGTGCCAATTTTCGTGACTTCTGACCGAGACGTGCGATTTACTTCCAGATTCTACAAGAAATTTCATGAAGAGTTGGGTACTCGTCTGCACTTTAGCATGACTTTTCACCCGCACACTAGTACAAAAATGACCTACGGCCACACTTTCTGAAAAACAGTATGTGACACTTTTTATTAAAAGTGTGGCCAAAGGTCACTAAAAAAATTTAGAGACTGTTTTTGGATACATTTAAATTAGTTTGTGTGTCCATTATATAGATAATCAAAACTTTAACCCCACTTAATTATACCAAATGTGAAAAATATTAGTCACACTTGACCATTGAGGCCATAAGTCACAATCAGCCACAAGTAACAATTAAGATTGTCATACTTTTTTATGAGAGACAACAGGTTAACGTATCGTGACATGAGTTAGTTCTATGTGTGTTTGTAACCTGGTTCCCATTAAGCCACATAACAAACAAACTAGCTAAAAGGTGATACATATGGTCACACTAAATATATGTGTGTCCATAGGGCGGTTCTGTACTAGTTGTACTTAGTTAATGCAAGAAATTAAAACAAGTTAGTATTGGTTACTTATGGTCATGTATCATTTATTATGTGTGTCAAAATATTATGAATTGGCTTTAAGAAGAAACAAATATTATGTGTGTAGGTACCATTTAGTTACGATTACAGCTATTATATGTGTCTATATGTAAATATAGACACGTATGTAATGTTTATTCTGGTTGTAGTATTGTATTTGGAAGACTCTTAAATTTGACCATAATTATCTTTGATATCATTTGGCAGAATTAAAAATGAACAAAAAGTTCAATCATGGCATTTTACAAAAGTACATTGCTTATTTTGCAATTAAAGGGTTGTATAAAGTAATGAAAAAAATGAATGACAATTTTGGAAAATTAGAAACAATTTCTGAAGAAAACAAAAAAACTAAAAATAATAAAAACAAAAACAAATAACAATATAGCTGTATTGAATAAGAGCTATAAGAAAGGACCAAATTGCCCTTTTTGTCATCTATTCTTTTAATTGCACCAGATCCGACACCATTAAAAATGACAAGAATACAACTTATTTTAACAGAATAGTATGATAAATAAATGAAAAGAATACAAATTTGTCTAACATTGCATAACGAAAGTACATTACTATAACATGCAGTTTATGTTATAACATGTCATCCACCATTAGAGTAAAAAACTGAAAAAAAATAACTTTGAGTTATAACAGTATTACACCATAATAGTTTGATGGTATAATATGGTAAAAAAATATTAAGGAAAGTACATCGTCATTTTTAGTCATTTTCTTACTCTCCACGTAACGCTTGGATGAAGGTTTGGCCTTTCCCTTCTCCAAAAAAAAAAAAAATATAGATCATTAAATGTTAAAAGAAGGAAAAATATTATCGCTACAAATGTAATTCATGACATTAAGAAACACATACCGTACGTATAACAATACCAAGACAATTAGTACGAAAATAATCATTTTCCTTCTGCAACTCAAGTGTGTCTACACTTGGCAATATATTATCATTCTGAGAAACTACAGTACTAAATTCTTCATCAATATCTTCATATGTATCTCTGTAATTTTTGGGAGGTGTATTGAACACAATAGACATTTTTTGATCGAGTGGGTCTGTGACATAAAATACTTGTTGTGCTTGTGAGGCCAATATGAAGGGATCATCTTTATGGCCTAATCTTTTTAGTTCAACTAGTGTGTACCCCAATTTATCCCTTTTTACCCCATTTCTATTGTCAACCCAGTCACACATGAAAATTGGAATTCGTTTAAAATGATAATCTAGTACCCATATCTCTTGTAAAACACCATAATAACTGTTTTTGGCATATGTTACAACTTCTTTACTGATGAGTGTGTCAGTTGCAACGACACTAACCCCACTGTTTTGGTAAACTTTACCTTCACGAGCTTTTGTACGAAAAGTATATCCATTGATAGCATATACATCGTATTTAATAATGTTCTTATTGGGTCCATCTGAAATCCATCTCATTGTCTCTGTTATACTTTCTCTACAACCCCTAACTCTCTCTCTACATGAATTGTAATTAGATACTGAATTTAAAATATAAAGAACTACATAACAAAAAACACAACATATATGAAATGAATATACCTCCTTTCGTAACCAATGACCAAATGTATTACTGTGGTCTTGTTCTAGATATGCCTTTCGTTTAGTAGGGTGTTGATGTTGCAAAAAATCCATGTGTCGTCTGTCAATACGTTAATGTTAATATTATAACAAAAAAAACATTCATGTAAAAAAACTTACTTGATATACGGGAGTACTTCAGATGTATTTTGCAATACAAAGAAATGTGCTTTTCTGAATAGTTCTACAGAAACTTCTACCGATTTAGCAGCTGATAGAGGAGTACCGTCCGTAATTGAACTACTATCTACACCTATCTGAATTCCACATGTGTTATGATTGTCAGGTGGAATACCAACATTATCCATCTTTTTGAGGAATTCACTAAAAAACTCAATAGTGTATTCTGCAACATTTTCTTCTGCAATGCTTCCTTCTGATCTATTTTTGTTTCGTACGTGCCCCTTAATAACCTTCTTAAACCTTTCGAACGGGTACATCCATCTAAGGAATATTGGACCGCATAATTTGACTTCCCTAGTTAGATGAACGGTTAAATGAATCATCACATCAAAAATGACGGTGGAAAGTGTTTCTCAAGAAGGCATAAGGTTACACATAATTCCTCTTGCAACTTATCGAGCTCATCCAGTTTTGTCACACCCCCAAACCAAGGATGGCGGAAACGTTCGGGGGTGGCAGACTTCATGTATAGTATCATAACAACGAGTATAATAGTGATCAAAGCAATACAACCAATCATAAATATAATCGAAAAAGAATTACATGGTTTCAAGTGTTACATATTTCAATGATTGATTACAACATGACATAAAAATAGTTGTTCAACGCCGTAGCGTTCCATCCTCAAAAGCTTGTGGTTACCTGGTTTCGTTGATTTACTGAGAATACAAATAGTTTTGGAAAAGAGTCAACAATTAAGTTGGTGAGTTCATAAGCTTTTTAGATGAAGAGTTTGGAAACCGATCTTTGTATTGAGTTGTGTGTTACCAAGAAAAATCCAATATTTTCCTTACAAAAGTGATGTGTAGTCTTTAATTCCAAGACCAAAAGTGCACAGTAATATCCCTACTGCTTGATATAAAAAGTGATTTTACATCGACATAAAACCCTTTTTGATTTGAGGAAATCCCCGTAAACTTTATGTGTTGTTAACTCCCTATGTGAGTCGCTATAACCATACTATGACTAATGAACCTACCACGACGTTTCTCAGGCGTCGAAATAGATAATGACACTTTTCACCCCAGATCTTCCGGTCTAGCTGTTGCATGCAGCTCAGGTGTGGTTTGTCAAACCCAATATAGATCTATACACAACTATCACGTTCTCCCTACAAGAGACTCTGGCTATAACTACCAGGAATTTTAACCCGTACTCTAGGAGTACTAAGAAGAATGTCTCACAATTTACATTAACAAGCTTACGCGTAGTGTGCATGAGTGTAAAACCTTTTTCTGGGGGAATAAAACCTTCCGAAATGTGTTTGTTGTGTTAATTGAAACATAAACTATACCTATTATAGCTTATAGAAAACATTTTGTAATGGTAGAAATCCTCTTTGTATATGATGGAAACCTTTATAATGAGGTAAAAGACATGTAATATAACCAACATGTATTTATATATGATAATACCCACCTTGCTCAGCAAGTTACAAGGTGTAAATGAGTTATTATCGATTTGCTAGTTTTATCTTTTCAGTTCCTGTTCTTGGAATAATTATAGAAAAATCATACGAAGTCGAAAACTGATTCCATAAATTCTGTGGGTTTAGAAAATTTGTCTAGTTTGTTCATAATTTTTATTATGATTTTTAGAAGTCTCTAACTTGTGTGATAATGTTCATTTTTACAGACAGGTCCGAATTCGTTTTTGAAATGATAGGCAGTTTTGTAAAAATCACTATAAATTGTAGAAAAATTATATGGAGATGTGCAAGTAGTCATTTTAAAGGTATGACTTTAGATATGAACATCCTTAACCCATAACTTTAGATAAATTAGATGTACTGCATATAAAATGCCGGTGACACACTTTTCAACTGTCTTCATCTGATCTCTCTTCAACGCCTTCACCATAAACAATGGTCGGTGGTGGAGGCGATGCTCCGCCACCACCTCCAATAAACGGCGGCGAGTTCCTTCTCCACTTGCTAAAAAATCCACCTCAGCATCCCCGTTCGCACTCCCAACCACCACCACCACCACAACCTTCACAAGTACTCCCTCAAGATCCGGCCGTCGCCGCGGTTGGTCCGTCGATACCTTTCCCGCCACAATCATTCCCACCACATGGTACCGATTACCTCTCCCCCTCCCGTTCTCCGCTTTTCCCGCCTCATAATTACTTCAATCAAGGGTTAGGGTTCCCCCAAAACCCTAAACCTAATCCCAATCTGAATCCAAATCTTATCAATCCAAAACCCAATTGGCACTTGAATTTCATGCAGAATCACCACCAAGTAAGCAACCAGGGCGTGTTTGATGATCTGTCAAAACTTGGACTTATTTACGGCAACAACCAGCAGCAGCAAGATCGACAGAACAAGTTCATTTTTGGTACTTTGCAATCTGATATTCAAAGCTCTAAAGTGTCGAGAAATGGTAATTTGGATTACGATCTTGCTAATATTGAGAAACATTTAATGAAGGAGAGAGAACTGAGTATGGGGAATAGCAGAATGAACGGTTCAGAGGTTGATCTCCATCGCAATGCTGAGTTAAGGCAAAATCTCCAAATCAGTTCATTGGAGTTCGGTAATTATGGATCAAAGGGAGCTTCTTCTCAACAGCAAGTGAGGCGTATACCACCACCAGGGTTTTCGAGCAACCCAAGGAGTGTATGCAAGAGGAATATGGAACAGAGTATGGATAGGGGAAAGGGTAATCACAGAGATGTTATAAGTTCAGGAGAAAGATTGCACAGTGGGGAAAGAAGAGGGCTTATTCAACAGTTTGATGACCCAGGTCCTTCAAGAGGAAGTCATCTTCATTCAGTTCCTGCTACTGATGTTGAAGAGTCCTTGATGACATTACATGCTATGGATGAAAAAAAATCAAGAAACAATGACATTGACTCGAGGGAATTGGATGAGTGTGATGAACATCTAGATAATTTACCTCGGCCGCAACAGCAACAACCACCCTGGCCATCTCAGAACCTGTCAGAACCGCTGAGTCCAAGCGGAAGTTTTGGGAGGACAAAAAGAAGAAAAAGGCTGCCAAAAAGCAGCAGGTCGTGGCAGTCCATGCTGCGATAGCACATGCCGCTGCTGCTCCGGTAAGGCAGTATTCTAGGAGTTTGCCCAATTGCAACAAATGCAACTTCCATCACGTGGGAGCCTGCCGGGAAATGCAGTGTGTAAACTGCAACAGAAAAGGGCACACAACCCGTTTCTGCAAAGCTCCGGCGAGGCCAATCACCTAGGTCCCCGGTGATGGAGTAGGCCAAACTTGATACGGATGTGGCGAGGTAGGCCACTTCAAAAGAAACTGCCCGAAGGCAGGGTTTGCCGGTGGAGCGGCAAGAGTTCTGGCCATAGGCCATGAGGAAGCGGTTGCCGACCCCACATTGGTCACTGGTACGTTCCTCCTCGATAACTCTTATGCATGAATTCTATTTGATAGTGGAACGGAGAGAAGCTTCGTGAATCAAAAATTTGCTCTTTTACTTAAGCAAAAATCACGAACACTCAAATAACTGTTCACAGTAGAAATGGAAAATGGGAAGATAGAGAGCACTAGCTGCATATACATAGGGTGTACTTTAACTTTAGATAGTCATTGATTCTCGATCGATCTCATGCCAATCTCAATTAAAAGTTTTGACATCATCATTGGCATGGATTGGTTGAGTCTTCAACGTGACGACATCATGTGTTATGAAAAGGTTGTCCGCCTTAATCTTTCGTCTGGCGAAACCCTAGTAGTTTATGGCGACAAACCCGACACGAACCTTCGTATCATCTCGAGCATTCAAGCTTAGAAATTCTGGCAAAAGGAATGTCGTGCATTCCTTGCTCATGTTGTCGATGTGAGCCAAGAAACGAAGGACCTTCAGAACATTCCAGTAGTACACGACTTTCCCGACATTTTTCCAGAAGAACTGCCAGGATTACCTCCGCAACGTCAAGTCGAGTTCATAATCGACTTAGTTCCAGGGGATACCCCTGTAGCCAAATCGCCTTATCGTTTAGCACCTGCAGAGATGCAAGAACTGTCCGGTCAACTTAACAAACTGCTCAGCAAGGGCTTTATAAGACCAAGCTTCTCACCCTGGGGAGCTCCAGTCTTGTTCGTCAAGAAGAAAGACGGATCATTTCGTATGTGCATCGACTACAAGGAGCTCAACAAACTAACTGTTAAGAATCGTTATCCTTTGCCAAGGATAGAAGATTTAATCGATCAACTTCAAGGGGCGAACTTCTTTTCAAAAATCCACTGAAGATCCGGATATCACCAACTACGAGTGCTAGGGAGGATGTTCCGAAGACAGCCTTCTGAACTCGTTATGGGCACTATGAATTCGTAGTGATGCCGTTCGGATTAACAAACGCGCCCGCAATATTCATGGATTTAATGAATAGGGTGTGTCGTCCTTACTTGGATCAGTTTGTCATCGTCTTCATCGATGACATACTTATCTACTCTCCAAGTAAGGAGGAACATAGCCAACATCTGCAATTAGTCATGGAAACCCTGCGCGCAGAGAGGCTTTATGCTAAGTTCTCGAAATGCGAATTTTGGATCCGCCGAGTCAAATTCTTAGGGCATGTGGTTAGCGAAGAGGGAATACACGTGGACCCTTCCAAAATCAAGGCCATTGAGAACTGGTCAGCACCGAAGACGCCTACAGAAATTTGTCAATTTCTAGGCCTCGCTGGCTACTATCGTAGGTTCATTCAAAACTTCTCCCGCATAGCGAAGCCTCTTACAACACTCAACCAGAAGGGCGTATCCTTTGACTGGGAAGAAAAGCAAGAAAGAGCATTCGAAACGCTCAAACGAGGCTTGTGCACCGCACCAATACTATCCCTTCTCGAAGGAATAGAAGACTTCGTTGTCTATTGTGATGCGTCGAATCAAGGGCTCGGATGTGTTCTGATGCAGCGAGGTAAGGTCATCGCATATGCCTCGAGACAACTAAAGATACATGAGGTCAACTACATGACCCATGATCTTGAACTAGGAGCAATTGTGTTTGCTCTGAAGATCTGGAGACATTACTTGTACGGAACGAAAAGCACTATCTTTACAGACCACAAGAGCTTACAACACATATTCGACCAGAAGGAGCTCAACATGAGGCAACGACGGTGGGTCGAGCTACTCAATGATTATGAATGCGAAATTCGTTATCATCCGGGTAAAGACAATGTAGTAGCTGACGCCCTGAGTCGGAAGGAATATTCTGGTCGTCGAGTCAAGTCATTGACTATGACTATCCATTCACACTTGTCCACACAGATTAAGGCGGCTCAGCTCGACGCTTTGAAGCTTGAAAATGTGGCGGATGAATCCCTGAGAGGGATGGATAAGAACTTGGAAGTTAAGGGTGGCGGAGCTTATTATTTCATGGACCGGATCTGGACCCCGAAACTTGGTGGTTTCAGAGACTTAGTCATGAATGAGGCGCACAACACTCGTTATTCCATCCACCCAGGTTCAGATAAGATGTATCTGGATCTCAAAAAGTTATACTGGTGGCCTAACATGAAAGCAGAGATTGCTACCTTTGTGAGTAAATGCCTTACTTGCGCAAAGGTCAAGGTCGAATACCAGAAACCCTCCGGTCTTCTACAACAACCGGAGATACCGGAATGGAAGTGGGAACGGATAACTATGGATTTCATAACCAAGTTGCCCAAGACAACGGGTGGACTTGATTCCATATGGGTCATCGTCGATAGACTGACCAAGTCTGCACACTTCCTGCCGATCAAAGAAACAGACAAGATGGAGAAACTTACAAGAACTTACATTAGGGAGATTGTAAGACTGCACGGTGTTCCCTTATCCATTATCTCGGATAGAGATAGTAGATTCACTTCGAGGTTCTGGCAGTCGTTACAAAGTTCCTTAGGAACTAGGCTGGACATGAGTACAGCCTACCATCCACAAACAGACGGGCAAAGTGAGAGAACTATCCAAACCTTGGAAGATATGTTGCGAGCCTGTGTGATAGACTTCGGGGAAGCATGGGATACTCATTTACCCCTTGTCGAATTTTCCTACAACAACAGTTATCACACGAGCATAAAGGCTGCTCCATTTGAGTCCCTCTATGGCCGCAAGTGCAGATCCCCTCTGTGCTGGGCTGAGGTGGGTGATACCCAGTTAGCTAAAGGATGAGTTCCTGAAAGCACTCTCACAGGTCCAGAGATCATACGGGAAACGACGGAGAAGATCGTTCAAATCCGTGAATGATTGAAAGCCTCCAGAGACCGTCAGAAAAGCTACGCTGATAAACATAGAAAACCGTTGGAATTCCAGGTGGGTGACCGTGTTTTATTGAAGGTCTGACCCTGTAAGGGCTTGATACGCTTCGGAAAGCGTGGAAAGCTAAATCCAAGGTACATTGGGCCTTTCGAGATTCTTTCCAGAATCGGCCCAGTAGCTTACAAACTCAATCTACCGAGTGAACTTAGTAACGTACATTCTACCTTCCACATATCGAACTTGAAAAAGTGTCTGTCCGAAGAGACTCTTGTAATTCCACTCGACGAGATCGAGATCAATGAGAGCCTCAACTTTGTGGATGAACCAGTAGAGATCATGGACCGAGAGGTCAAGCAAACGAAACGAAGTCGTATCCCGATAGTGAAGGTTCGCTGGAACGCCAAGCGAGGACCTGAATTCACATGGGAACGAGAGAATCAGATGAAACTGAAATACCCTCATCTTTTTACTTAGTTACTTGTAATTATATATTTGCTTAAATTCTAATTTCGGAACGAAATTCCTTCTAAGGAGGGGATGATGTGACAACCCAAAATTTCTAGCTTACATTCTTCACTTTTATCAAAGTTAGCTTCGTTTTGCTATTTTATAATGAAGATTTGGGTCTAAAAGAGTGCTTAAAGCTTAGTATAATTAAGATACGTGTCGGAGGATGGGTTAGAATGGGTGTAGCATAGAAAAATCGTGCCAAAAACACCAAACCAGGTGTGTGTGGCCGCACACTAGAGTGTGCGGCTAGCCAACCACACACACCTCCAACCGCACTCACCCTCCTATATATATACTATCCTTGGTCATTTTGATAATTTCTTACACTTCTACAAAGCAAGGACCCGAAAATCCTCTCAAGTATCATCCGGAAAGGTAACGTCTTTCACCAAGAACACCAAGAACACCAAGAACACCATGTTTTCTGGGAGCACACGCCTTCTGGCCGCACACATGGCCTCACACACGTGCTGGCAGCACACCTGGCCGCACATATACATATAGTGTGTATTTTGGCCATACACTCTTGAAACGACCCAAAAATACGACCCAAAAATTTCGTTTTTAATACCATCAAAACTATAATCAGAGTATCATATAGATAAACCATGCGTGATATGTCCCAAAAGATAATAAAGTACTGTGCGGAAAATGTAACATGCTATATCCAAAACAACAACTAAATCAAATCCAAACTAAAGCTGAACGGTGGTGTGTGCGATGCCGTCATCCAGAGCTCTTCCCTTTGCTTGCGGAAGTACCTGAAACCAAAACTGAAACTGTAAGCACGAAGCTTAGTGAGCTCCCCCAACTTACCACATACCATTCAACAACATATAAACACATATTGGGCCTTGCCCACTGCATCGGGTCGGGACCCGGAAAACTGCATCGGACCGAAGTCCGGAACTGACTGGGACCTTGTCCCCTGCATCGGACCGAAGTCCGGAACTAACTGCATCGGACCGAAGTCCGGAACTGACTGCATCGGACCGAAGTCCGGAACTAACTGCATCGGACCGAAGTCCGGAACTGACTGCATCGGACCGAAGTCCGGAACTAACTGGGACCGTGTCCCCTGCATCGGACCGAGGTCCGGGACTGACTGCACATAGCATAGCATATCATAACAATTTATACTGCATACTGCATCGGGCCGTGGCCCGGAACATAAACACATACACATAGCACATAAAACATGTCTGAACCACGAAGGCATCAAACATACTAACTACTACATCGGACCGAAGTCCGGAAACTACTATTAACTGGACGGGCCGGCGTTGTGGCCTTAGACCCGCCCCTACGGGAAGGAAACTCACCTCGTAAGCTAGCGGATGAGAGTGCGGCTCGGAAAGCTAACGGCTGCTGCTCCTGAATCTCCTCGGCTACAAATCCATAACACACTCAATCAATCACTAGCACTACACTCAGGGTAAAATGACTCTTTTACCCTTGGTCAAAGTTGACTTACTCAGGGCTGACTCGCCGAGTCGGGATACCCGACTCGCCGAGTCCTAGACTCTCCGTTCAACTCTTACCTGCTGTTACTCGTCGAGTGTGGCATCGACTCGACGAGTACCCTCTGGATCCAAGAACTCAGATGATCTTCATCCGACTCGCCGAGTCAGATGAACAGACTCGACGAGTTGTTCTTAATCCTCAAGGAGATTGCCTTGGACTCGCCGAGTTGTATGAACAAACTCGCCGAGTCCCTCCATTACTGAGTCTACTCTTAACTCGCTGAGTCCACTCCCTAACTCACCACGTACACTCGACACTGAAGAAACTGAAGAACTCGGGACTCGCGACCTGACTCGTCGAGTCGTTCCTCCGACTCGCCGAGTCGCCGCCATGCAACATATTTTTACTCGATTTCTCTTGAATCCAACACATGCAAATGATAGATCTAGGTCCATTAAGCTGTTTTACCACGTAAAGTTTCCAACTTTACGTGCACAACCACATGAATGAGGGAAATAAGACTAAAATATGCACAATAAGGGTAGATCCATGGCTAATAAGCAATGTAACTCCAAAAAGACAGTGGATCTGGACTCTTCAACACCCCAACATTCAGATCCAAAGGTATTTCGGCTCAATAACACAATCAAGCAAGCATAAAGCTTGGAACAAGCATCAAATAGCCCTTAAAAGAGCTCTAATGGAAGTTTAAGCATGAAACCAGAAGAGAACTCCGAAAATACCTCAATAAGTTCACACTTGATCTTGGATCTTGGCACTAGAACTCGTTTCCTTGCTTCCTTCTTCTTCTCCTTCTTCACCCCTTCAAAAAATGGAACAAGATCACTTATAAGCTCACAAGAGGAAGGTTTAGGGTTTCTCACAGTGCTCTCAGGGGGAAAGTGACGAGATGGAGGCTATAATGGGGTTTAAATAGTGAGCAAACCCGGGGAGTTAGGGTTTCACCCGGATGGACGGACTCGCCGAGTCCAGGATATGGACTCGCCGAGTCGCCGGCTCCCGCGTGCACAAGATGCGCGACCCGACTCGCCGAGTCAGGCTAGAACTCGCCGAGTCCCTCTTGAAAACTTAGCCCAAATCAAATTAATTAACATACCGGAAACGGGTCGTTACAATTCTCCCCCACTTGTTTCAGACTTCGTCCTCGAAGTCTGCTACGGCTGGATCTGCGAATAACTCCGGGTAGTGCGTTCTCATTTCTTCTTCAGCCTCCCATGTCCACTCAGACCCCTTCCGATGCTGCCACTGCACCTTTACCAGCTGAATTACCTTGTTCCTCAAGGTCTTGGTCTTCCGTTCCAAAATTGCTATCGTCTTCTCGATATAATTCAAGCCGCTATCGACCTGGATATCCTCCAAGGGAACGACCGCTGACTCGTCCACTAGACACTTCCTCAACTGCGACACGTGGAAGGTGTTGTGTATCAAACTGAGCTCCTCAGGAAGATCTAACCGGTAAGCAACCCGACCCACCCGGGCCAAAACCCTGAAAGGACCAATAAATCTGGGGCCCAATTTGCCCCTCTTCCGGAACCTGATGACACCTTTCCAAGGTGAGACTTTCAGAAGAACCATGTCTCCTACCTGGAACTCCAAGTCTGAACGCCTCTTGTCGGCGTAGCTCTTCTGCCGACTCTGCGCAGTCTGCAGTCTACTACGGACCTGCTGGATCAGTTCCGTCGTCTTGAGCACCACTTCAGTGCTCCCCATAACCCGCTGACCGACCTCGCCCCAACAAATCGGGGTCCTGCACTTCCTGCCATATAACATCTCAAAAGGAGGTCGATCAATGCTCGCATGATAGCTGTTGTTATACGAGAATTCCGCTAAGGGAAGATACGTATCCCAACAGCCCCCAAAATCCAGAACGCATGCCCTAAGCATGTCCTCGAGAGTCTGAATCGTCCTCTCGCTCTGCCCGTCAGTCTGAGGATGAAAAGCGGTGCTGAAATGGAGACGAGTACCCATCTCGTCGTGAAACCGCTTCCAGAATCTGGACGTGAAGCGAACATCTCGGTCCGACACTACCGATACCGGCACTCCATGACGTGCCACAATCTCTCGCACATAGATATCGGCTAACCTTTCCGCCGATATACTCTCCTGGATCGGAATAAAATGGGCACTCTTCGTCAACCGATCCACCACTACCCATATCGAATCTACTCCACGTGCGGTCCTGGGAAGTTTGGTGATAAAATCCATGGTGATGTCCTCCCATTTCCACACGGGAATATCCAACGGCTGCATCTTGCCGTGAGGTCTCTGGTGCTCCGCCTTGACCTTTCGGCAGGTCAGGCACCTCTCAACGTACCAAGCGACGTCCCGCTTCATGCAGGGCCACCAATAATCAGGTCGAAGATCCCGATACATCTTCGTCGCCCCTGGATGGATAGAAAATCGAGACTTATGAGCCTCGTCCATCAATACCTGCCGTACCCCGCCCCAGTACGGTACCCACACCCTACCATGAAGCGTCATCAAACCCCGACTGTCGTAGTCGAATGAAGCTACTCGACCCACTATCCTCTCGCACTTCTGCCTCTCCTCCTTGAGACCCTCCATCTGAGCCTCCTTGATCCGCTCCAACAAAGGAGTGATTACCGTCATCCTCATACACAAATCCCTGATAGGGGCTGCCGACACCTTGCGGCTCAGGGCATCGGCCACCACGTTGGCCTTCCCTGGATGATACAGGATCTCACAGTCATAGTCCTTCAGCACGTCCAACCATCTCCTTTGTCTCATATTCAAACTCGGCTGATCCATAAGGTATCGTAAACTCTTGTGGTTCGTGTAGATAGTACAGCGGACCCCATACAGGTAATGCCTCCAAATCTTGAGGGCAAATACAACTGCCCCCAGCTCCAAGTCGTGGGTAGGATAATTAGCCTCGTGCGGCTTCAACTGTCTCGAAGCATAAGCCACCACATGGCCTCGCTGCATCAACACTGCTCCCATACCTGTGATCGAAGCATCACAATAGACCACGAAATCCTCAACACCCTCTGGCAAGGTAAGGATCGGAGCCTCGCACAATCTCTGCCTGAGAGTCTTGAACGCCGCCTGCTGCTCAGGCCCCCAACGAAAAACTACCGACTTCTTGGTTAGTCGGGTGAGCGGCACTGCTATCTTGGAGAAATCCTGAATAAACCTCCGATAATACCCTGCCAATCCTAGGAAGCTCCGAATCTCAGATGGAGACCTCGGGACCTCCCATTGCATCACGGCCTCAATCTTGGCCGGGTCAACCAAAATACCCTTCTGATTAACGAGATGCCCAAGAAACTGCACCTCGCGTAACCAGAACTCGCACTTGGAGAACTTAGCGAACAGTCTCTCCCTCCTCAAAGTCTCCAACACCTCCCGCAGGTGCTCCTCGTGCTGTCCCTGCGTCTTGGAATACACCAAGATGTCATCGATGAACACTATCACTGACCGATCCAGCATCGGTCTACACACGCGGTTCATGAGATCCATGAACGCGGCTGGGGCATTGGTGAGCCCAAATGGCATCACCACAAACTCATAATGACCATACCGGGTCCTGAAAGCAGTCTTCTGTACATCCTCATCCCTGACCCTCATCTGGTGGTAACCGGAGCGTAGGTCGATCTTGGAGAACCAAGACGCTCCCTGGAGCTGATCAAACAAGTCATCTATCCTCGGAAGTGGGTAACGGTTCTTCACCGTTACCTTGTTCAACTCCCGGTAATCAATACACATCCGATGCGACCCGTCTTTCTTTCTCACAAATAAGATCGGCGCTCCCCAAGGCGAACTGCTCGGTCGAATGAAACCCTTGTCTAACAGCTCCTGAAGCTGTGTAGACAACTCCTGCATCTTAGGGGGAGCAAGTCGATATGGTGCTTTGGCTATCGGAGCCGCACCAGGAACCAGATCGATCCTGAACTCAACCTGCCTCTCAGGAGGTATCCCCGGCAAATCCTCGGGAAACACATCCGGGTAATCTCGAACAATAGGAACATCATCGATCGTCGTCTTGCCCTTATCCCGGGCATCCAAGACGTAGGCTACATAACCGGCGCAACCCTGCTGAACGTAGCGCCTCGCCCTAGCGACAGAGCAGAAGGTCAATCCTCGCTGGGGCCTCTCGCCCTGAACCACTATCTCTCCCCCACTGGGAGTGCGAACCCTCACTAGCTGAAGCTCACAATCAATCACCGCCCCATTGGGGCTTAGCCAATCCATTCCCACAATAACTTTATTCCCGCGCAGGGGAATCGGAACCAAATCCACTGAAAACTGCTCCTCAAATATCTGAAGGGAACACCCTCTATATACTTTGTCGACCCTCACGGTCCTATCATCTGCTATCTCAACCTCTAACGGACAATCCAGTTCCCCCGGAGCTCTGCTAAATCTCTTGCTAAGCGCAAGCGATACAAATGATCGGGTGGCCCCCGAGTCAAACAATACCAAAGCAGGGATGCCGTTCACCGAGAACGACCCTAAATAAAGCGTACCATCAAATAATATTCAAACGATATATCAATAATTAAGAGATGAAAGAAATATACATACCCGTCACCACATCAGGAGTCGCTCGCGCCTCCTCTGCTGTCATCTGAAATGCCCTGCTCTTCGCCACCGGCGCATCAGCTCGGCCCTGACGGCCATCTGTGATCCTCAAAGTAGCAGGGGCGGGTGCATGCACCTTCCCTGCTGCAGCTAAACTGGGACACTGGGACCTTTTGTGTCCCCTCTGATTGCACTGAAAGCAAATCAGATCCGATGCTGTAACCGTAGTGGCAGGGGCCGTACAATCCCTACTCATATGCCCGGTCCGACCGCACTTGTAGCAGCCGGAACTCCCTGCCTTGCATGCCCCCTCGTGCAACCTCCCACACTTGCCACATCGACCGTGGCTCTGCTGACCCCTGGACCTGTGATCTGAAACCTTGGGCTTTTTGCCCACACTGCCTGCACCCGAAACCGCCTCCGGTTTCCTCTTCCTCTCCATCTCGAGATCAATCTCCCTCTCTCTGGCTCTAGCAATCATGTCGTCCAGTGTTTTGCAACTGGACCGGCTCACAAACATACGAATGTCGCTCCGCAACATCTCGTGATAACGGGCCTTCTTCATCTCCTCGTCTGCTGCATACTGAGGAACAAGAAGGGCCCGCTCCCTGAACTTGGCGGTGATCTCCGCCACTGTCTCGGTAGTCTGGGTAAGATCCTGGAACTCCCTGGCTAACTGTTGCACCTCAATGACCGGTGCGAACTCCGCTCTGAACCTGGTAGAGAAATCAGCCCAGGTCATGGCATCCAATGCCGCATCATCCCCGATGGTATGTCCTACCTCCTCCCACTAGTCACGTGCCCTGTCCTTCAGGAGACAGGACGCCAATCTGACCTTGTCCCCCTCGGGACATCTGCTAGTGCGGAATGCGTTGGGCACATCCGCCAACCACCTGGTACTCGCTATGGGGTCCCGTGCCCCGTGATAGTCAGGAGCCCCGCATGCCCTGAACTCCCTGAAAGTGAGTGTGCGCGACCCCATCACGGCCGCCATCTCAGTACGGAAGGTACTCAGTCTCTCATCCATCATCTCCAAAATGCCCTCCTTGATCGAACCGAAGATCACAGGAGTCTGCTCAAGTATGATGCGAGTAATCTCAGAAGAAAGGAACTCTCTGGTCTGCTCATCGATCTGTCCGACCTCCGGGTCGGATCCCGATCCTGATCCTCCTCCGGCATCTGAACTGCCGGCTGCTGGCCTCGGACGTAAAACTACCATTCTGAAACATATCATAACAACATCAGAACATTGAAATATTTCAAGGGATCATGATACGACTACTAGCTTCCTGGTCTAATCTTGGCCTTCCTTGATTCGAATACGGATCCTCTGCTTCCAGTAGTATGGGCCCCTACTACCTTCCACATCTATCCATACTTTCCTCAAGAACTGCCTCGACTTCCCCAAGTCACTTCTACCGCTGCTATTCCCTGCTACTCTCACCCTAGGCTTGCCCTAGAGAAAACTCGAGCTCAATACGACTGGTCCTCAGCTGCTGTAGGTCTCCTTGCACTGCCAGTTAGCCATCACCTGAACACCATCACATGTGATGAGGATCGGATAATCCTTCAAGTAAAAGATCCGTCCCTACAACGGTTGGACTCAAACAAGAGCTGCGCAGTAGGGCCAGTTCCAGCACTCTGGGATTATTCAAACCTGATTACATGTGGTGTGACGCGTCCACCTAATGGCTAACTCCCATTACTCGGAATCCCACTAAGCACAAAGCAAGCAGCATTCGGACAAGGGAAACAGACTCACGCAAGCTATTTTTATAACAAGAAACTGCACTAGCATAGGATGCTAAGCTCATACGATCAGGCGTAACCTAAACAGGCTATCCTACTGCTGTCTACTCAATTCTAGCATGCAATATTCATAGAGCTGTAACACATAAGCAGGCACATAAGGCGTTCTCCTACACCCTTAGTCCTATTCTAGCATGCTGTTCTACTAAACTGAAATTGAACAAATAACTTGTATGGGTAATTTGGGAGTACTTACTTGAGCTCGGTTGACCGCATGCACACACCTTTTTCTTAAAACAATTCTTTTCCTTCTAAGTGTTTTCAAAATTCTTTTGTAAAAACATTTTATTAAAAATCTTTTATTTCCCTTTAGTTTGAGTTCAGGTACACCCGAGAGTGTATCCGAATCCCTCAAACCAGGGCTCTGATACCAACTTGAAACGACCCAAAAATACGACCCAAAAATTTCGTTTTTAATACCATCAAAACTATAATCAGAGTATCATATAGATAAACCATGCGTGATATGTCCCAAAAGATAATAAAGTACTGTGCGGAAAATGTAACATGCTATATCCAAAACAACAACTAAATCAAATCCAAACTAAAGCTGAACGGTGGTGTGTGCGATGCCGTCATCCAGAGCTCTTCCCTTTGCTTGCGGAAGTACCTGAAACCAAAACTGAAACTGTAAGCACGAAGCTTAGTGAGCTCCCCCAACTTACCACATACCATTCAACAACATATAAACACATATTGGGCCTTGCCCACTGCATCGGGTCGGGACCCGGAAAACTGCATCGGACCGAAGTCCGGAACTGACTGGGACCTTGTCCCCTGCATCGGACCGAAGTCCGGAACTAACTGCATCGGACCGAAGTCCGGAACTGACTGCATCGGACCGAAGTCCGGAACTAACTGCATCGGACCGAAGTCCGGAACTGACTGCATCGGACCGAAGTCCGGAACTAACTGGGACCGTGTCCCCTGCATCGGACCGAGGTCCGGGACTGACTGCACATAGCATAGCATATCATAACAATTTATACTGCATACTGCATCGGGCCGTGGCCCGGAACATAAACACATACACATAGCACATAAAACATGTCTGAACCACGAAGGCATCAAACATACTAACTACTACATCGGACCGAAGTCCGGAAACTACTATTAACTGGACGGGCCGGCGTTGTGGCCTTAGACCCGCCCCTACGGGAAGGAAACTCACCTCGTAAGCTAGCGGATGAGAGTGCGGCTCGGAAAGCTAACGGCTGCTGCTCCTGAATCTCCTCGGCTACAAATCCATAACACACTCAATCAATCACTAGCACTACACTCAGGGTAAAATGACTCTTTTACCCTTGGTCAAAGTTGACTTACTCAGGGCTGACTCGTCGAGTCGGGATACCCGACTCGCCGAGTCCTAGACTCTCCGTTCAACTCTTACCTGCTGTTACTCGTCGAGTGTGGCATCGACTCGACGAGTACCCTCTGGATCCAAGAACTCAGATGATCTTCATCCGACTCGCCGAGTCAGATGAACAGACTCGACGAGTTGTTCTTAATCCTCAAGGAGATTGCCTTGGACTCGCCGAGTTGTATGAACAAACTCGCCGAGTCCCTCCATTACTGAGTCTACTCTTAACTCGCTGAGTCCACTCCCTAACTCACCACGTACACTCGACACTGAAGAAACTGAAGAACTCGGGACTCGCGACCTGACTCGTCGAGTCGTTCCTCCGACTCGCCGAGTCGCCGCCATGCAACATATTTTTACTCGATTTCTCTTGAATCCAACACATGCAAATGATAGATCTAGGTCCATTAAGCTGTTTTACCACGTAAAGTTTCCAACTTTACGTGCACAACCACATGAATGAGGGAAATAAGACTAAAATATGCACAATAAGGGTAGATCCATGGCTAATAAGCAATGTAACTCCAAAAAGACAGTGGATCTGGACTCTTCAACACCCCAACACTCAGATCCAAAGGTATTTCGGCTCAATAACACAATCAAGCAAGCATAAAGCTTGGAACAAGCATCAAATAGCCCTTAAAAGAGCTCTAATGGAAGTTTAAGCATGAAACCAGAAGAGAACTCCGAAAATACCTCAATAAGTTCACACTTGATCTTGGATCTTGGCACTAGAACTCGTTTCCTTGCTTCCTTCTTCTTCTCCTTCTTCACCCCTTCACAAAATGGAACAAGATCACTTATAAGCTCACAAGAGGAAGGTTTAGGGTTTCTCACAGTGCTCTCAGGGGGAAAGTGACGAGATGGAGGCTATAATGGGGTTTAAATAGTGAGCAAACCCGGGGAGTTAGGGTTTCACCCGGACGGACGGACTCGCCGAGTCGCCGGCTCCCGCGTGCACAAGATGCGCGACCCGACTCGGCGAGTCAGGCTAGAACTCGCCGAGTCCCTCTTGAAAACTTAGCCCAAATCAAATTAATTAACATACCGGAAACGGGTCGTTACAACTCTCTTGTATAGCCTTATAACCCTTCATACAATCATATATGGTTGTAAAACTTCAATATAAGTGTTTACTAGTCCCTAAGGTGGTCCCAATTCATTAATTAGTTGTTCATAACACTAATTATATTCATATATGTATCAATATATGCTAAATAGGATTCACATGTGTACTCAAGCCACCACTTGGCACTTAGCAACTGATCCAACATTTCATCAGAACCACTCACTACAGGTGAGTTCATACCTCTAATCAATGATTTATATATTTTTAAATGCTTTTAGGGGGGGGGGGGATACAAGTTGAATACTTATAGTTATTACATCAATCACATGTGATTAATAACTACAAAACCAATGATTTTCTTACTGTTCAAATTGTTTATCAAACTATTTTGTTTCAAACTATTTTACAAACTGTTTTACTCATCAAATACTCTTACTTAAACTCTTTCATACTTATATATTGTCAAGTGCATGTCTATGTATGTATAGTTATATAAGCAATGTTTAAAAGACTTAGGAAGACCGACTCGCTTTAATTCCTTTTCCTTGTTTGGATGTGGCTTTAGGGCATCGGTTATCCGTCCGAAGGTTGTTTAAATATTAGCTGTATATCATGTATACATATATAGTCATAAAAGTTCCTTCAATAAGTTCTATACCTTTGGGTAGCAAGGGTACACAAACATGATCATAGATTGCTAGTAAACTACTATAGGAGTAGTTTAGGAAGATACTAATACTATTACTAGAACAATGAAACCTACAATGAGTCAGTTCATACATGAGTCAAGAGATACAATACCCTTGGGTAGCAAGGGTATACAAACATGTTAACACTATGATGAGGAACAAACAATAGACACTATGACGAGAAACAAACATACAGGCTAGACAGAGAAAGATCACACAGTACAGCTAGCACACATATACATTACATATACATTAACACATTTATGTGAGCCATTAAGAAGGGCATGGCACTACTTGCCATGACTGTTTTTGTATCAAAATCTCCTTAATTGGGGAGCGTATGAGTTTGTCTATAGATCTATACTGGATTGACTATCCTACACCTTGCTGCTCGCTACAGTGGGACTTGCAAGTCTACGGGTGCCAAACGTCATTTTTACGGCATCTTACATTGTTGTTTTACTATTGAGTCGATAGCAAGATACAGGCCGATTACATGTTACCTTAAAAATTACAATTGCTTAAGGTAGTTAGTACAGCAGTAGTTACTTAATACAACACTACAATACTATAATATTTCCCCATTACATTCACTTCGTGAACATGCACACGATGCACGGTAATGTAAAAACTATATTTTTGGTTAATGATAGTCGGAGTTGGGAAAATACACACTCCTACATGAGACACACACACAGATACTAGATGCCTTGGTAGAAGGCTACTTTTAGTAGAAAACATAGGGTTTTCTAGGAGACTTCAAACAAATACAAACTTCACAAAACTTATACAAACATCTTACAAACATCTTACAAATGATTTCATACAAACACAGACACTAATATACTTATGATCTCACCAGCTTTAAATTTGATACTCGCTTTCAAAAAAACTTGTATTCGCAGGCCACCAGTAGACAGGTACAGGTGCCAGGCTTTTGAGAAGAAGGAGCTAGTTCAAGACTCCTCTTTCTTTTTGATGTATATTATTTTTGGTGTCTATATAAGTTGATAGAACACACTTGTATGAAGTTATATTACTAATGCAATGGATGATGTTGTTGTTGTTTACTACTTTGCATTGTTGTGATACTGTACATGACGTCCTCCACCCCAGAACGTTTCCGCCGTTCATCGGTTTTGGGGGTGTGACATCATTCCCTAGCTGAACGCTAGACGTTCGTGGCCAGGTGTCACCATCTGGAGGTAAGCCGTGGTGAGGAAGCAATGGCTCAAATCGTGCCACGTGTCGCCTCCTGTTTATTCCAAAAACTAATTATCTTCTAACATCTGTAACTTTTTGCATACGAGCTCCGTTTGTGATGTTCTTTATATCCACAAGTAGGTAGCGACGGGATCTACAACTTTCCTTTTGACCATCGGTTATTTCTCGACCGATTTTAAATTAATAGTATGAGAAGATTACACTATTAACAACCATGTAAAATTCATAACTTCTACATACGGACTCCATTTTCTACTTTTTTTTTTTATCATTGAACTCTTATTAATGAGATATTTAATTCTCATTTAGGTTGTGTCGGCTAAAAATCGATCGATCTAAAATTCGATTTTGGGGCTGTGTACTGCTAGACTAAATCTTAGAAAACTCATAAGTTTATCATACGAACTCCGATTTGGACGTTCTTTTTATGTACGTTATCGGTTTAACATATATTATGACTTTCGTTTAGATCACTAAGGCTAAAAAATAATTTATCAAAAATTCAATTTTTACGTTACGCGGTGGCGTGCCAGTTTAGTTGTAAAAGTTTGACATGTCATACCTTCATCGTTATAAATTGGATTTCGGCGTTTTTATACGTACGAAACCCTTGTGACATATACTATAACTCAGTTAAGATTATTTATTCTAAATAATCTTCCATCAAAAAGTCACTTTTAACGCTATTGTCTCTAAATTGAGTAGCCCGAATTTGCAGACGTTACAATAAATTTTTTTGTAAAAGAGAACTAGAAAACACAAAAAAATAACTCAAACTATCAAGAGTGGATGACATTTTGCTATGTATTCATAACCATTCATGAAAATCATTAACAAAAAAACATTTCTGCACATAGGTCTTAGGAAAACTGATAGATATAAAAACATGTTGATCGTATTTTTAATATGATTCATCTTCAATATATTTACTACAAGCACTATCCATTGTAAATTATAGAAAAAAAAGAACTACGTCACAGTGGTGAAATCTCCTTATTGAAAAGAAAATGTTGTCAATCTCATTCTTGGTAGAATACGATGGATCATTCTTGAAAAAATATTTCCATTTTACTAAAGAATAGACTTCACTGTTGAAAATATATACTTTTAGGAATACACCGTCATTCTTGACCTTTTTTGCAATGTCAAGTTGAAAATCACACCTTACATCATTAAACCCATAAAAGAATTTCCAGAATCCTTAGAGCATGAACACGTGAAAAAAGCATTACCAAAAAGAATTTTATCAAATCTAATAACAAATATATTCATTTAGATGGATCGTAATAAAAAAATAACACATTATATGTAAAATTTTTGTGCTACTATCTTCACCTTAGTACAAAAACGATGGCACCAATTAACACATTTTCTTTCTTTGAGGTATAATGAAACGAATCATGTAACTCCATTTCTTACATGTTGCAAATAATTTTTGATTGTTTTAATCATCATTATGACATCAAGAAATGTGTAACACCGTAAAAAGTAAAACAATTTTTTTATTTTTCAAAACACGTTTTCCAGACACATTTATTAACAGATCTCATTGTATCATATCTTTGTTTCACAAAAACAATTCCCAAGATCAAAATACAAAAATCCCATGCGTGTATACGAATCATGCCGGCGCCTTCCCGCGATCATCACTGGTACCTGAAACACATAACACATAACACTGTAAACATAAAGCTTAGTGAGTTCCCCAAAATACCACATATGACACATGTTAGCCACTCGAGGCTATAACTTTGTGGGCCCACTGAACCTAACTCTGTGGACCCTCTGGTCCTAACTCTGTGAACTCTAGAATACACACACCATAAATCACATAGAAATAATGCAGTGCAACATATCACAATTGTCACACCCCAAAACCATGAACGGCGGAAACGTTCTGGGGCGGAGGACGTCATGTACAATATCACAACAATGAAAAGTAGTAAACAAGCAACAACATCATCCATTGCATTAATAATATAATTTTAATACAAGTGTGTTCTGTCAAATTATAATAGACACTATGGTATAAATCAAAATGAAAGATGAGTCTTGAACGAGCACTATCTTCTCTGAACCTTGCATCGGTACTTGTCTATGGTTGACCTGAGGATACAAGTTATTTTGAAAGAGAGCATCAACTTTAAAGCTGGTGAGATCATAAGTATTTTAGTGTCCTAATTTGAAATGTAAGTATTTGTATGTATATAAACTGTAAGTATTGAAAATGTATATGAACATCCTAGAAAACCATATGTTTCCTACTAAAAGTATCCTTCAACCAAGGCATCTAGTGTCTGTGTGTGTGTCTTTTGTAAGAGTGTGTATTTTCACAAATTTGACTATCATTAACCAAAAATATAGTTTCTACATTACCGTGCGTCGTGTGAATATTCATGAAGTGAATGTAATGGGAAAATGAAATAGTACTATGGTGTAGTGTCGAACTACAACCGTACTAATTACCTTAAGTCTAGGGTAGTTTTGTGAGTACTATAGTATTTGTAATAAGTGACTACTTCTGTACTCCTATTGCCTTATTTGAGGGATAAGGCATAATGTGATGGCTAGATCCTAGGCTAGATGCTCCCCTGTCAAAGGGATTTTGGGACCTTTACACGACCCATGCATGTATGCAAGCTGTGAACATCCATATTACTATGATCATGTATACCCGATATAACTATCACAATGCATTGTGATTCATCGGTATAGTTAGATCCTGAACTTGTTCTATGCTATAGCACCTAGTGATGTCTGTCCTATTATCGTATATGTAAGCGCACTCATGTAAACGTATCTATGTATACGTACTCATATAAGCGTAATCATGTAAAAGTATATGAACGTATGCCTTTGCTACCCAAAGGTACTGAACTGACTGAAAGGAACTATTATGTCCATATATGTACACATGATATATAACTAATATTTAAACGACCTTCGGACGGATACCTGATATCCCACCAGACCACATCTCAAGCGCGAAAAGGAAATAGGGTGGATAGCCTTCCTAAGTCCTTTAAACATTACTTATATAGCTATACATATATAGGCATGCTTATAACCGGGTCTCTATTTAAACGTATCTATGTAAATGTACTCGTGTGAATGTAATCATGTAAACGTACTCATGTAAATGTAATCATGTAAACGTTCTCATGTAAATGTATAGTAATGTACTGTAATGTTTTGCGTGTGCTAGCTATAATGTGTGTTCTCTCTTTGTCTAGCATGTATAGTAATGTACTGTAATGTTCTGCGTGTGCTAGCTGAAATGTGTGTTATCTCTCTATCTAGCAGGTATTGACTCATGAATGAACTGACTCATTGTATGATATCGTGTTCTAGTATCTTCCTGAACTACCCCTATGGTAGCTTACTAGTAATGTAACTGGTACGTATGAACATGGACGTATACCCTTGCTACCCAAGGGTATTGAATGAACATGGAAGAACCTTTATGACTATATATGTACAAATGATATATAACTAATATCTAAACGACCATCGGACGGGTACCCGATATCCCACCAGACCACATCTCAAGCACGAAAAGGAAATTAAGTGGATAGCCTTCCTAAGTCCTTTAAACATTGCTTATATATAACTATACATATATAGGCATGCAATTGACAATATAAAAGCATAAAATAAGTTTTATAAAACCTTTTGAATATGATTTCTATCTAAGAAAGGATCGACTTGATGTCAATCTATAAAACGGGTTGAAAGCATGGGTTTGATAAAACAGTTTAAGTATAAAGAAACATTTGTTTGAAACATAATTATAAATGAGTTTGAAAATGAAACATACAGAGTATAATGAAAAGTTTAATAAGGAGTTTTAAAACCTATAAAACGTTTATGAAAATCATTTGAATAACAAGTGTTTGGTAAAACAGCTAATGTGTAGTAAATCATTTGAATGCTGCTTATTAATCACATGTGATTGATATAATAACTAGCATGATTCTACTTGTATCCCCCCATAAAACATTTAAAACATTAATTAAGGGTTATGAACTCACCTGTTGTGAGTGGTACTGAAGAACTGAAGAGGTAGGATTGCTAGGTGTCAAGTGAGGTCTTGAACACACTCTATGATCCTAGTTAACATATAATATCACATATATGTATCAAATTAGTCTATAAACAACTAATAAACAAAGTCATGACACCCTAGACATGCTAAACACCTTCAATAAGTGTTATTAGCCCTAAGGATTGTATCTAAGTTGTTGTAGGCCAAGGCTAGGGGTTTTAGGGTTCCAAAGGACCCCATTCATGAGTTTACTCTCTAAGAACCCACTCACAAGGAGTTTACGGTTGTAAACCCTTGATTTTATGGCGGTAAGCTCCTAAGCCTTATGTTATTTGGTGTTTTGAAGTTCTAAATGTTCCCTAGAAGCATTCCTACTTGATGGTTTGGTCCGTGGAAGAGATTAGGGCTCCTTTCAACTCCTTTGAGGAGTTCACGGCCCTGGGACCATTTCCCTTAGAGATTACGGCCGTAATCTCTCATGGGGATGGGTTTTTGGTGATTCCAAGTCCCTAATTTAACTAGGAACTAATCTAAGCTAGTGTCCAAGGCTTTTGGAGGACTAAAAGCATCTTTTGGCCCTTGAGTTTGGAGTTCACGGTCCAAGAACTTCTTGGGCCGTGAACACCTTACTCTTGGTGTTTTTGGGTGATTGCTAGTCTTATACACCCTAAGATACAAGCCTAATATACTTTCATTGCATAAGGAAAGGACTAGGCACCATTTTCCCCTTTAAAGAAGGGTTCACGGTCCTAGATGTTCTTGGGCCGTGAACTCTTAAATCTTGTGGTTTTCCTATGAATTCTAGTGTTTTAAGCACATATCTAGCCTTATGACACACTAGGATGGAAGTACTTACATTTGGGACGAAAGCCCGAAGATCCTTGAGAGAGAATTCGACTTTTCTCCAGTTGGAAATGTAACTAATGAATCGATATGGCTCAGAATCCTATATATAGTCTTGGGATTTTTGGCAGAAAATATTTTATTCACGCAATGTTCTCTAATATCATAGAGTTTTGGAATAATAGAGTTGCATAATACCCTAGTGCATCCACTCTCCTGATATCTCCTTAAGTGTAAACCTGAAATACTCAAACTTACACTAAAAGTCTGGAAATTTACTGCAACTGTTCTAATCTTCTACTAACTTGATATGGTTTGTACAGAATGGAAATTTCGGGTTGTCACATCATCCCCCTGTTAGAGGGAATTTCATCCCGGAATTAGAATTTAGGTAAGGAAGTAGGTAGGAATGATCGAGTCATGAGGTGTGAACTTCCTAATCGATAGGTTCTCGCGCTCCTAAGTGAATTCGGGTCCTCAGTTGGTATCCCAACGAACCTTCACTAACGGGCGACAGCGTTGCTTCGTCCGCTTGACCCCTGTCGAGGGTCACTATGGTTCTAATACGAAGTCGAGGATCTCGACGAGTGGACTTACAAGAGTCCTAACGGAAAGGTATGGTTTCAAAATCGATACGCGAAGGGTAAAAATGTATGTTACTGAGTTCGCGGAGTAGGTCTAGTTTGTGAGGTACAGGACCGATTCTGGTAAGAATCTCGGAGGTCCTAACTATCTCGGAGGTCCTACCTGGCATGAGTCACGGGGCCACCCCGACTCAACTCGCCGAGTCCCATTATGAACTCGGCGAGTTCCGCCTTGAATTCCAGTCCTCTAATTCCTTCTGACTCACTGAGTCATTCTCCCAACTCGGCAAGCACTCACCGAGTGAACTATGGGGAAACCCTAACCCTACTCGCAGAGTTTGCTCTTGGTACTCGGCGAGTTCATGCCATGCTCGAGCTCAAATGAGCTCCTGAGGTCAGATCCGTTCCTCTAACTCATAGATATGGCCTCCTTAAGCAATATAAACATGTAGAGTTTGGATCTTGATGCCCATGCAACGACCCAATGGCTCTATTTGGAGAAATGGCCTCAATATGCCACCCTAAGCTAATAACTCTCCGTGACACCCATAAAGATCAAGAAGTTAAGGTCTCTGGACCTCTTTGGATCCAGATTCGAAGCCTTAACACAAAAAGGGACCAATTGCTTCACAAATCTTACTCAAAAAGGGGCTAGAAACCCTAACTCTCAAAACTTACACCAAAACTGAAAGGGGATCGAATACATACCTCAAGATGAAGTCCCCAAGCTCTGAAATCCACAGATTAGCACCCTCTTCAGTTTCCTCTTGCCTTGGTCACCTTCTTCTTGCAAAATCACCAACACAAGGATTAAAAATGGCTTCCTTTCTCTCTCAAAACACTCACACACTCTGGGGTCTCTCTCAATCAACTGGTAGCCGCAAATGAAGGCCATAAGGGCCTTTAAATAGGTCTCAAACCCCGAAAATTAGGGTTTCATTAAACAGCGTGGACTCGCCGAGTCCGGTCATTAACCCGGATGGAAAATCGCGACACTACTCGGCGAGTCTAAGCATCAACTCGCCGAGTCCCTCCCAAAAGTGAATGAATAAATAATGTACCTGAAAATCCGGATGTTACAAAATGAACATAATAGCATATATTTGCTATAAAATTTGAGAAGTGCATAATAATTATTGAAAATAATGGAATTTTGGTGGAAAATGGGACATATCTAATTGATAAAGTTGCACAAATACATAGCAAACCATTATAACTTGAATTTCCTTACGAATATGATACAAATTCAAAAGATAAGAGGAATCCATAAATAAACACAAACTTTAATGAAGAAACAATTAAATCTTATGACAATCTTTGTATACGGAGAGGAAAACCCTTCAATTTAAATGTCGGTGAATCTCTCTCTCACACACACACAAACATATATATATATATATATATATATATATATATATATATATATATATATATATATATATATATATATATATATATATATATATATATATGAAATTACATCTCCCTTTATGAACAGTGTTCTATCCTTATTGGTCTATTTTTTTTATCTGTTACTTTTGACATCAATTGTTATGTGTGATTGCCCCAGCAGCCGCAGATGTGCATGGCATTGGGTTGCTACAGTGACCGCCTCTCTCAACCGATTTTCTTCTTCTATGATGGGATAAAATGTGTCTTCTTCCAGTTTCTCTCTTTTCTTCTTCGATGCTACCTGCTATCATTAACGCTTTTAGTTTTTTTTTCCACCCTTAAGATTCTTAGATTATTCTCTATCTCTCAATCCTTTTCTTTGATTTCTATTTCAATTTTGAAGGTCTACACATTCCATATGCTCGATTTTTTTTACCCAAAATTCAAGTTGATGCTTCGCTTCCTCAAACCGTAGCCTTCTTTGTTATCTTCATTCGATGAGTTTTCGATTTCTCCACATCCTTAATTTCCCATCGTCGGCTCCAAAATTTCTCCACCGGTGACGCCTTATATCAAAGATTTCAGGTATGTCGATTTATGCTATTTCTTGTTCCTGTTTATTTATGGGTTTATTTTTTCCCAATTCGATTTCTTCTATGTTGATGATGATGTTTTGTTCGATTAGGGATGTTTCCTTGATTTTGTGCATTTCTCTCTCTCTCTCTCTCTCTCTCTCTCTCTCTCTATTCGATTAGGGCTACTCCGCTTTTCATTCAATTTCTTCTACATTGATGATGATGTTCGAATCGATTAGGGTTGCTTCCTTGATTTTGCATGTTTTCCCTCTCTATTCGATTAAGGGTGCTCCACTTTTCATTCAAATTGCTGCACATGAAGAATGGTGTCAAGTGAGATGCTACTATGGGTTCCTGAGTCTATTCTTCCTTCTCTCTTTGATTCTATTTTGGATTACGATTTGAGGCTACTTGCCAAAACCTGATGCATATAAACTCCATGCCTCTAGGTAATTATATTTTTTTTAGAATATTAGTTTCTATAAGCACACCTCTCTACAGAGCTTCGACCTTTTTCATTTTTTGCAAATGTTGTTACTTATTCTTTTTTATATTGCCCTTTGGCTTAGGCTCTATTTTGGAGCTGGTTTGTTTGTGTTTTTGATTTGGGGGCATAAATAACCTTTCCCAAAGGCTCTATTCTTTCTACTATGATTGAATCTATAGGCCTCATAACTTCCTGCTACTTTTGCTTGATGTGGTAGTAGTTTTTTCTCACTAAAAATATAATTCGGATCTCAACTCTTTAGTCTTCACTAATAAATAGTAATGAGTTGTAACATAACTTATATATGAATTTGTGAATCCATATCAACAAGCTCGTGTCATGAAGTAATTTAACTCTATTTAAATGGTAGTCATAACTCATAAAGGACTGGTAATTGATAGTCTTATATACATGACTGATTCACCATGAAATGATAAAATCATAACTAGAAGACTACATAGATTGTTGGAGGTGAAATTAATGTGTTCTATAATTTGTATTTGATTTCAATATTCCTTATTGAGCATATCCATTTGCTACAAATCTTGATATGCGATATTCCCTTTTGTTTTCCAGATGTTGATATACAAAAGTTGAATTAGGAAATTCCAATTTCTCCTTTTATAAGGTGGAGAAGAGCTAAGAACAATAAAAAAGAAAGATATAGATGTATTTTCATTGTTTTCTGGACTTTGGAAATATTTGGTCAGTAAGACAGATTTTCTTGTACTTATTCTTGGAATTCACAAGGCTGAACAAATGGTAATCTTTTCACTATTTTTTATCTACTTTATCATCATTACATACTTTTATGAAATATGTTCATTTCTTTTAAATTCAACAAGTTGATTTAGACATGAGCAATACTTTCTTTATGATGTGTTTTGATACGAAATATAACTTTGTTTTCATAAAAACCAGCAACAAAAGTCTTTAAAAATAACAAGTTTATTTTTTAGTTCATAACAAAACCAAACCATCATGAATCCATTTATAGAGGTTAGAATGAAATAAAAACTACCAAAGAGTTTTTAGAATGATAACCTTTGAATATTTTGAAGCCACTTGGTTTTGGGGTGTTGATGAAGATAGAAAAATCAAAGAGTATGATTTTCACTACAAGTATCCACCATCAAAATTAAGGTACCTAGAATGCTAGTTCCTTCTTGTGTTCTTGAGTTTCTTAAGCCTTTAAGTGCTTAACTCAAATAAGCACTAAAGGAGAACACTCAAGAGGGATTCTAATCACCAATGTAAAGCACAAAACTTCAAAAGAAGAGAGCTTATGTAACCTACGGTTTTGTGGTGAAGAAAGGAGGAAGAAGAGAGTGTTTTTCATAGCTAAGACATAAGGAGCATGGGAGACAAGGCATGGAGGTTGACAAGAAGCCCCCATAGTTTAATATTTTTGGACATACCTCTCGAAAGAGGATGGATTCTTTAATTTTTTAAACTCTAAGTTTGTAAAATATAAACTTTATCTTTAGGTAAAAGACAAAAGAATCCAAATAGCCCAAAATCTTGTGTATGACTTTGTTGGATTAGGTGTCTAAGCCCATAACTATAATTGGTATGTACTTGATTTGATTGTAGCATGGTCTTTTTGGGTTGCCTTCACTCATGCAACTTGATAGGATGACTAATTGAGAGAGAGTAGAATTTGTTATAAATTGGTACTCAAAATGAATTTATTAGTTTATTACAAGGTTAATATATTATTTGGAAATCATATTATTAATTAATATTTAATCAGAAATTAATTTGATATTAATTTTGGGATTAAAGGAACTGATTAATAATGAAGGGGCTGTTTAGCAAATCATTGATAGTTGTGAAACTGGGCTACTGAACTCCTTAATTAGGAGTGGACGAAATCATATAGGAAGGCCCTATAGATTTCCTCCAAGGCCTACTGGTAAGAGGTCCATGGGCTTCTTAAGCCTTAAGCAAGGAATTAGGGCTTCCTCTAGAGACCCTAGCAGCCCAGAGTTAAATAAGGAGCCCCACCACATGGGATTTTTGGCCAGTGCATAAGATACATAACCCTAGCCGATATTCCATGTCTCTCCTCTCATCTTGTTGAATTGGGTGTTTATGAACCATTAGAGGTGCAAAATTTGGGGAAATAAGATTTCAAGAGTCAAGGATCTTCAAGATTGTCTTGTTATTACATAACATCGTAAAATTCAAGACCAAAAATTTCATTTTTAATTAAGTAATTATAAGAAAAATAGTCTGAAAACATCCATAGTGTCATTCCATATCAAAACCAATATGTCAATAATCAATACATGTCATAATAAGACAACATCAGAGTATAACTCCCAAAGATCTCATGTGCGCAATTCATGGTGTATTGCGCTGCAATCATGCCGACTCCTTTCTTTTCAAAGCAGAAGTACATGAAACCAAAACTAAAGACCGTAAGCACGAAGCTTAGTGCGTACCCCCATCATACCACATACCATACAATAAACATACTGCCAAGCATATCCGAGTGTTGGCCTACCCCTTCGGTATCTTTCAACCGATAACCGCCTAGCATATCTGGGTATTTGCCTACCCCTTCGGTCTTCAACCGGTAACCGCCTAGCATATCTGGGTGCTAGCCTACCCCTTCAGTCTCTTTCAACCGATAACTGCCTAGCATATATGGGTGTTGGCCTACCCCTACGGTCTCTTTTAACTGGTTACGGGGACTATTCACCCCTACCACTACCACATAATATCCTAGCATATAAACACATAAACCACATACTGCCTAACATATCTGGGTGCTAGCGAACCCCTTCGATCTTTTCGACCGGTTACGGGGACTATTTCACCCCTACCACTACCACATAATAATATAGCATACAAACACATAAATCTCAACGTATAGTAACATACCAGACAATTATCACAAAGATAATCATCGCTACTATAAACAACTACTAGTGGGTCGACATTGGTGCCTTCGACCCACTTATACCGGGAAGGTAACTCACCTCACACTGCTGGAGTTCACTGCAAGAAATCCTTAGCTTCTGCCCTAGCAACTCTTCGAACTATCAATACCAAAATATCACCTAATTAGCAATTGGGTCGCAAACCATGATCCATAATCCATACTTGGGGTAAAGTGACCATTTTACCCCTAGTCCAACAAGATTCATAACTAAGGCTCAAGCCCAAAACCAAACACGTCCAAAACTCTAAAATCCATATAAGCCCACTAATGGCCCAATTTTCCAAAATTGGGCCCAAACCCTTGCATGGGCCTTACCTTAAAGCCCAATAACTCATTCCTATCCAATATACCTCTTTAGCTGGTCCAACAATCCACAAACCCAAATAATAGCCCAAACTTGAAAATGGCCCACAAGGCCCAATAAGGCCCAATCTATCATGAACCTAACCCAAGAAGGCCCAATACCAAAATCCTAGTCCTAGGCCTAGAGGCCTTACTCTATAGTGGGTCGTGAGGCCCAAAAAATCTTAGCCCAATATCCCAAGGCCCAAAAACTCATGTTAACCACTCTGCATGCGTATGTGTAGTGTACATGACACTTATGCCCAACGTATGCTGGCATTGACCAACTTCGGGGAGGTTGACTCAGTACGCACAACGTACTAGGGGTATCCCCAGTGTACTAACCACCCTCCTAAAAAAACTCCTTTGTGACTTAATCATTAAGTCCTAACGTCCAAAACATAGATCCAGGCCCTTTAAGACGTCTTAAACCATAAAGTTACAAAATTTATGTCTTTGCATGCATAGATGGGGGTTAAGACATCATTTAAGTCCTTAAACATACTTTGTGGCAATCTACCACTTGAATGGTTGTAGCTTAACCATCAAGGCCTGATTCTTATGGTTCTAAATGCTTCCAAGAGCTCAAAAGGACAACTCTTATGGACTGGAACTACTAGAACACAAGAAGTCTCAAGTATGGCGCCAAAATGCCACAAATAACACCCCAAAACTATATCTAAAGATGCAATGGGCAAGGTTAAAGCTTCATACCCCCAGTGAGTCAGAAAAGATGCCAAACTTCTGGATCTACAAGCTCTTTTCACGTTCTTGCTCCTTCTTCTAACTCCTTTTTCTTCTATACCACCAAAACCACCCTAAATATGCACCAAAATAACTCACAAGGCATACAAGAGGCTTATGGTTCGATCTCTGCTCTCTATGGACACTAGAGGCTGAAATGATGAAGGTTGGGGCGGACATAAGGCCTTTATATTTGGTGCAACCCTAACAATTAGGATTTTGGGGATCTTGAGCGTTCGCAGGGAGTACTTCCTGTATGCCGGGCATATGTCTCCCAAACCCGCGTCCACTATTCCCATTTCTAAGTTGGGCGTACCTAGCTAAACATGTGCATGCATCCTTGCATGCGTGGGGCTGATTTGCAAGCTTTTCCATCCAAGGACCGATTCTGTCAATAAATTTAACATGCAATAACTCACTCATTCTAGGTCCATTTCCAACGAACCTTATATCTACGAAATGGTAGCGAGAAGCCCTACACTCCCAGCAATCCCCCAACCCTTAAAATCCCTTCTGAACAAAACCCAAAACCCGTAAAAGACAGAGATGTCAATTTACAGTCATACCCTTGGCTTCTGAAGACACAATCGTACACTCAAATCGCTTAAAAAATAACACCCACCTTTGAACTGGGCCACATACTTCCTTTCCCAAGGCTGTAAACCTCATGACAAATGATAAGTGGGACACAGCCCCGAGCAACGAAACACTTTGAAAACCGGGTCTTACATATTACCACATAACAAGTGAGGTAATCCTCTAACCCTAATTTCTTTGTGAATTTCGTAACTATATGCTAGATCTAGGGTTATTGCTTTGGTATTCAATTTGCATGTTTAATTATTGAAAAACTTATATCCAAAGCAATTAGGGTTGCATGATCACATAGGAATGTAGATACGCTCATAATCCATCAGACTTATCAATTCATACCATCTGAAATAATAACTAGTTATAGTCTCATATAGTTATTATTTTCATCAAAAACAAAATTATCCCCTAATTAAAATACAAGAATTGGTATTATTTATTAATAACCACATTAATAATAAATATACAAAATGTGCCAACTTGATAAAGGTGTGGCCATATAGGATCATATATTATTAGCAATATCACTCCATAATTATTCCTGGGCATATAGATTCAACACTTTATGTGTAGAACTTACTTGAGAAATTGAAGACACAATATTGAAGATTAGAAGGCCTCCCCCTGATCGAATTGTTCCTACTATTGGACTCAATATTGGTCAAATAGAAACTAAAAATACAAAACTTGTAAATTAGGATCTTAGAGGTTAGGTATTACACTCTCTCTCACACACACACACACACACATACACATATATATATATATATATATATATATATATATATATATATATATATATATATATATACACTGCCGACAAGGTCCTGGTTGAGCGCCACAATGACGGGTCTCTTTCCATGCTTATCGTGGGCTTCTCCAATGCCTTTAACCTTGTTATCACATCCGCATTACTTCATGAGGTCAGATTGAGGTGTCCTTCTATATCCTTGGTAGAATACCTATATGGTCAAGTAGTAAGGTTGTTTCTAGGAGACATCCATATTTGTTCTACTATTGGAGTTCAGCATGGAGACCCCTTGGGAACACTTCTCGTTGCCCTTGTGTTGCACCCGCTCTTGCATAATATTAGAGAAAATTTCAAGCTTCTTCTACATGCATGGTACCTTGATGATGACACACTTATTGGAGATTCGGAGGAGGTGGCCAAAGCATTAGACATTATTAATGTTATTGGACCAAAATTGGAGTTCAGTTGAATATCAAGAAAACCGAGCTCTTTTGGCCCTCATGTGATGGTAGGAAGCTACGTGAGGGGCTATTCCCAGTTGGCATTAGGAAACCGCCATTGGGGGTGAAACTTCTTGGGGGAGATGTTATTAGAGATGATAGTTTCATTAGCAGCTTAGCCAAAAAGAGAGCTGAAAGACTGTGAGTTTGATGCGACATTTTCCACAATTGTCTGACCCGCAGAGTGAGCCCCTTCTACTTTGGTATTTTATGGGTATTGCTAAACCTTTCTTTGGGCTGAGGACATGCCAACCCGTACATATGGAGGAGGCGACATTGTTCTTTGACAATGGCTTGCGCGAGGCGATTGAGGACATTGTGGTTTGTGGTGGCCCTTTCTTTGGTGACATACAATGGCGAATTGCTTCTCTACCCAATGTGGTTTGGATTTATACTCGACAGTAGAGGCTACCTCATATTCTTTTGTTGCCTCAAGGGCCCAATGTTGGGTATTGCAAGACCACATCTTATGGGATAACGACATATATGGTATGCGTTATGATTATGCTCGTGCATTAGCTTCTCTTCGTAACAAGCTTCCAGACATTGACCTTAGCAGTTTTACTACTAAGGGCACCACCCCCATAAATCCCAGAGTATACTGGTGAGTGCCCTTTTAGTAAATTTGTCCAAGATATGGAAGTGCATTTCGACATGACGACCCAACAGGAATCGGTTTTCCAGTGTTTGGGTGCACAACATGCTCAAGATTTTCTTCTAGTTATCCCTAATGATGGGCTTGGCCAACATATATCTCCTATGGAGTATCATACCATCCTCAAATATCGACTCATGATTCCAATATTCCCAGTTGACGAGATATGTCAAGTGTGCCACAAGGCATGTTTGGACTCTTTTGGAGATAATGCAGTTCATTGCAAAGAACTCCCAGGTTTCAAATACAGGCACAATATGTTTAGGGATGTTTTGTTTGACATATTTAAGCATGTCGGGGTTTCTGCCAAGAAAGATTCTCCTATGAATTTCTTGACTGACCCGACAGAAGGAAGGTCAACCCTTAGACTGGCTGACATTTTCATTTTTCGATGGCATGGAGGGAAAAATGCGTGTATAGACCTTAGAGGGGTATCAACTTTTGTAGGCTTGAGGGTGGGGGGGGGGGGTTTCATGGCAGGACATGCTGCATTAAAAGCTGTTACATGTAAGGTCACCAAACATGAGAAATCGAGCATGGAAAATCAATACGTGTTCATACCATTTGCATTTGATACATTTGGTTTCCTTGCTCCAGATGTGGTGGAGCTTCTAAATAGAGTACAACGGATCATGCATAGCAATGTTATATCCCCTAGATCTATGGATGTACCCTTCAAAAGAATTGACTTTACCATACAAAAAGGCTTAGCGGCGCAACTTGTTACCCGTTTACCTTCTCAGTCGTTGTACGTTGATAACTAAGTTTTATTAATTCATAATTTATTATAAATGTACATATCTATCAATATATATATATATATATATATATATATATATATATATATATATATATATATATATATATATATATATATATATAATTAGAATTCCCCTTATGAACAGTGTTCTATCCCTATTGGTCCAACTTTTTTTCTTTATTTTTTCAATTAATTCTAACATTAAGATGGAATGTATTACTATTAGTAGGTCCCTTTTACCTCACACCTTCTAAATTTCCCAACTTTACATATGATTTTAACTTTTAGAAAGTTTCATAATAATATTAAGCATCTTACTTTTTATAAATATTTGTAGTGTCACTGTTATTTTGTTCCCATGAATTTTCTATTTTGTTTTTGATGCACGAGTATCTATATAATCTAGTCTTTGTTCAATAAATTATGATTAATTCATAATAAAACTCATTACTGAATTGCAAGATCTTGTTTATGTTGTATTAGTGTAACATACCAAGTATACCTTAAGCCCTTGTTCTTTCGGTAAATTCTCAAGTTTAGTCCTTATTGAGGAAAGCTTGTAAATGAGTACGCGGGGCTTACGTGAGTGTACGCTCATCTTACTCATATGCATGTTTGTGATGCGGAAGCCACTTAGTACGCTAGGCGTACCAAAGGGTACGCTGGGCGTACTAGGCCCATAGTGAAAACCCTAATTCAGGGCGTGTCCCTATATAAAGGATATGATGGCCTCATTCCTGGCCACCATTCTCAGATAACAAACTCTCTTAAACCCTAAACCTTCGTTCTTAGAGCTTGTGAGTGCTATTGAGAGCCTTTAAGTGATTTTGTGTGTTCTTGGAGTGAAGAAGAAGCTTTGGAGAAGGAATGAGAGTCTAGGCCCTTGGATCTGAGCATAGCTATGTTGGGAGCTTCATATAGAGGTATAAAGCTTCAAGCTTTCTCACTCTTTCGTTTTGTGCATCATAGTAGAGTAGTTTAGGGTTTTTATCCCATAAGTTGCAGACTTTATGAGATATTGTGCTCTAGAGACTATGATCAACCCCTTTCAGTGTATTTAGTGGTGAAATGTCATAAAAATCTAGTCTTGGACGTTGGAATCAAGACATGCATGAGATATAGGCTTTTTGAGATAAGAGAGAGAATGTTTTGTGTGTTTGTGACCATATCAACCATGCAAAGGCTTAAACTCACTGACTTTATGGAGTAAGAGCTCTTAGGGAGTCCAGATCTGTGATATGTGCCAAGGTCTTAACTGATTAAGACCAAACGAGTAGAAAGAGTGAAACTGGGACGTACGTTGGGCGTAACCCTAGTACACGTAGTATAGGGGTCGAGCATCCCTAATGCCTGCATGTCAGCAGAGTACAACCAGCGTAGAGAGCTGGGACACGCATCGTACGCTCTTTTGTTGACTTATTGGTTGACTTTTAGGGTTTTGTTAATTTGTGGACTATTAAGGCCATTGAGGGGTAAAATGGTCTTTTACCCTTCTGTGAGTTTGTAGAAGGGTTAGTGTAGCTTCTTGAGAGCCGTGATTAATTAGGGATAATTGTCATATGTGTTAGGTGGAGGCTAGATCGATGATTTGAGTTCGAGATTATCCAATTTCATGCGAGGTGAGTTTTCTCATTATACTTACCATGAGTGGTTTATTTGTGTGATCGAGATGTCTTATGTGCTTATCTGTGTATTATGATATTCTGCATTATGTCTCTGTGGTTTATGCTAATTATTTGTAACACCAGTCAAATTAGGGTCAAAATTAAACTTTTATAAAACCATAATTGGGATGTACCAAGTGGTAGATATCATAACGAGGTTTCCAAAAATATGAAGAACACTAAAATCCGAGTTATAATGAAGAAGTTATGACCGATCGAGATATCCCAATAAAATACTTTTCAACCTTAGGTGTCTAAATGAAAGTCGTAGATATCCCAAAACCGTGATCATACATAAAAAGAACGCCCAAATCTGACTTCATATGAGGAAGTTATGATTTTTTTGAAGTTTGGGACGTAGCAGTAGACAACTAAAAACTCGAAATAGAGATCGAGTGACTTTTTGCCAACATAACCTAAACGAGAATCGAAGATCTCATCAATGGTATTACAACGGTAAAAAGTCTGACGAAAACGGACATCGGATGAAGAAGTTATGGATTTTTAACGGAATTTTCCTGTCTTGGCCTACTAAAAATAAATAATAAAAATAAATTCAAAATTAGCCGACGAAGTCTAAATGAAAGTTGTAGAGAGTTTTCTCACCTACGCGTGAATAAAGAACGTCGAAAACAGAGTTTGTATGAGGAAGATATGAATTTTTGAAGTTTATTAAATAATTAAAATATTAAATTTAATTCTAAATACCCGATATTATCCGAAGGAGGAGGAGTCACCAGGCTGATCTGAGTTACGCCCAGTGTACTCGGGTGCTAGGCCTCGGTTTGTCCACGTCGCCCCTACACCTCTATGCCCTCCCATCAAATGCTTCGTCCGAGGATGCGGTAAGCGATGACGCACGAGTACGCCCCGCGTAACCCCGTACGCCCAGCGTACCAAGGCGGTTCAACCTCCTATAAAAGGGGTGCTAGGGTTCCGGACAAAATTGCTCATTTATTCTCTTTCTCATGCTGACGCTCTGCGTTTAACCCCCCGAAGCCATCCTGACATCTCGGTTTTCATATCCAAGTTTGGATGGAAGCTTTATGCTCCCGAGATTCCCAAGAAAAATCAAATTTTCCAGTCAAAGTTCTGCTCGATTCTTCTCTCGACTACTTCAAAACAACCACTTCAATCAAGTGAGTTCATACCCCCTTTTATACACCTTCAAATACTTTAGAATGTACTTTTAATACATTTCGGGGGAGAATAGAAGTAAACACACGGTTGATCCCGAGTGAAAACGTGAAAACTCTTGTTATACTTTGCATGCATTAGATTGATACAAAATGCATAGTATCCAGGGTATCCATCCTTGATAAACCATTTTATGCATTCCAAGAACTTATGATTTATGCTTTGTCAAACATTGTGAAAGAGGATAAACATTGCATACAAAACTATTATTTTAATTGCAGAGTTAGTTGAGAATGCGTGTGAAGAGTCCAGTTAATGGTTTGGTCTAGGCTTTCAGTGTATTTTGTTTGGCATGAGTCTGTAATACAGTTTATGAGTTGTTTATTTCATTTTGTTCATTTTGTGTGTTCACGACTGTAAACAAAGTTTACGGTCGTAAATCTGTTTACGGCTGTAAACCTGTTTACGGTCGTAAACACAGTTTGCGGTCTAGTCGAGTATAAATAGTGGAGGAGTTGGTCTTTTGTCGTGGTTGATGCCATAGAGATTACAGAGCAGTTCATCGAGTTTTACCTGACGATTTATTGAATATAAACGTGTGCAAGCTCGATTTCTTTTCATCTTGTTCTTATTATGTGATTGATTATTGCTTGATTGCTGGTAAAGATCCTTAGTTGGACCTTACAATTGGTATTAGAGAAGAAACCGGTGTCAAGCTTCATTTAATCGAGATTTGGGGTGCTTAAACTGATATTCTTATTTCTCGAACATTGGTTTTAGTGTTCTAGTGGTTAAAGGATCTGAATCTATTGCAAAAACGCGTTTTTGAAAGCTTTCTGGGAGTTTACTGCCAACCGTAAACACTATTTACGGTTCTAAGCTCAAGATCTTCATCAACCGTAAAATGTAAATCTTCAAAAACCGTGAACAAGTGTTCAAGAACTTTAAGAACTGTAAACGCATAAACCGTAACTCATCAACCGTAAACCCAGTTTACGGTCGCAAACGTCTCAACCGTAAACCCAGTTTACGGTCATAATCATCAACAACCGTAAACTCCTTTGTGATTTTAAATTTCTTTAATTTCAAATGGAATCTCAAAGTCAAAATCATTTTCACGAACTTGATACTGTCATGGGCACTACTACGCATATTCCAAGATTAATGTTTGCAGATGGTTTTCCCGAGTGGAAGTATAGAATTGAAAAATACATTAAGATGAAAGATTTCAAAGTCTGGAGAAGCATTGTTAGAGGTCCTGTTAGAATCACTATGACAGTTGGTGGCCAAGTGATTGACAAGGCTGTTGAAAACTACACTGATGAGGAGTTTGAGAAAGTTGAGGAGCAGGAAAGGGATTTAGCCACTTTAACCATGGCATTATCTCCCGATATGGATCAAGGTTTTCGTGAGTACACCTCAGCTAAAGATTTATGGGAAGCCCTAATTGAAGTTTATGAGGGCAATGAAGATATGAAGGAGAGTCGGCAGGACATGTTGAGACAAAAGTTCAATATGTTCAACTACATTCCCGGAGAGACTCTTGAGGCTCAGCTGCAACGGTTCACAACTCTCACAACTGACATGAACGTATCTGGTATTTTCTTGACCAAGTCAGAAATCAACAAGAAGCTTCTGAATGCTCTTACTAGATCATGGGATATGAATGTTGCTGTGATTAAGAAAACTAAGGATTTAAATAGACTCACTCTTGCTGAAATCATGGCGATCATCAAAGCTGGTGACATTGATGACAAACAGAGAGAGATTAATCATGTGAACTCATACTCTACTGCAAATCTTGGAATCTCATCCAACAATGCTCTCTCATATTTTATGTCTTCCTCAGGTCAAGCCTTTGCAGCTCAACAACCTCAGATTCAGACCTTCGCTGCTGCATCATCTATCTCTCACCATCAAAACCAGCCATTTGTTACTCCACAAGCGGTCCCTGCTCCAAATGTGCCAATTGTAGCCTCTTCCTCAAACTCTAAAGACTCTGATGAAAATATGGCTCTAGCTACTGGGCTAGTTAACTGCTACAATGATCTTGTAGCTGGAGATCTTCCACCTCAGCTGTCATTTACTGATTTGGATCAGAGTCATCCTGAAGACGTAGAAGAGATGGACATTACATGGCAGATTGCTATGGCTGTTTTCAGGGCCAAGCAGTTTGCTAAGAAGACAGGGAAAAGCAACTGGGGCATGAATGCTGATAAGAAGGTGGGATTTAACAAGGGCATGCTGAGATGTTTCAACTGCCACGAGCCGGGTCATTTTGCTCATGAATGTCCTAAGCCAGATCATAGGATCAACAGCAATAGGCAAATGGTAGCAGTGAGAAAGAACCATGCAGGTACTGCAGCTAATGGTGAGACTTCTATGGTCGCTCAATCCTTTGACTGGGAGGACCAGATTCAGGCTTTGAATATCTCAGGGCCAGAAAATGCTCACCTAGCTCAGATTGATGATGTTACCTTGAAGAATGATGATGTTGATCCCGAAGCAGAGATGATGGAGCTGCAGTTTGCTCTAATGGTGTCTACTTCTTCCGAGCCCAAGAAAAGCGAGGTAAACCTACCATCTTGTTCTCATGCATGTAAAGAATATGTTAAAGTTCTTCATGATGAAATCCAATTATTACGTAGAGAAGTAGAGGACCTTAGATATGAGGGCTACCAACTTAGGTAAGGACAAAAACCCTTAAGACCCAGTTAGAAACTAAAATAAAAGATTTCAGAAGGATTCAAACAGAATACAGTGAAAAATGTGAATTGTATGATTACGTTAAAAGACAAAATTATGAGCTAATTACTGAGGTTGATACATTATAAAGAGAGATTGATTATGCAAAGTTTGCTTTTCAAAAATTTGATGGATCAAGCGAGGTAGTTGCCACCATGATTGATAATTGCATGTAATTTAAATGAAATCAGTCTAAGGGCTTAGGATATGATCGTGTATCTCCTCCTTATAATCATACATATCAATATCAACCCCTATCCAAGGATGAGATTGCCAACGAACCATTTATGGTTTATGGCAAGCCATCTAGTTTTGTTTCAGGCAGATTTATTAACGTTGAAAGTACTAACATTTCTACTTCCCCTGCAGATCAACCCTTAGACCAGGCAAAGCATGGAGTCGGAGAACCTGTTTCTGTTTCTAATTCTGAATTTTCTGTTTCAAATAAAAACGTTTATGTTTCTGATGTTAAGACTGATAATCTTTTGTGTGATGCTTCCACATCTGATTCTGTTAAATTTAATTTCTTTGATATGTTTGATGAACTGTTTGGTAATTCTGATGCTTGTGATACTCATGAAACACCATCAATTCCACAAGTCACAACAACTGAGATACTCTCACTTATCTCTCAATCTATCCCTCATGCATGTTCTTTTGAGATGAGTGAGAGTGTCTGTCAAGAAATTATATCTAAAAAATGTAGTACAAGCTCAAATAATAAACATATTTGTTTTAATTGTGGTGTTGGTGGTCATATATCTAGGAATTGTCAAAATATGATCTTTGTAAACTACTTGTCACCAAGAGGAGAGAACGAATCTCGAGGAAGGTCTTTAATTAGAAAATCCTCAAGAACTCGTTCTCAAAATGATGATTGGAAAGATGATCGACGCAGAAAAAGGGCTATTTTTCAAAAGAATAAAAGGGTTTTTACTAACAAAGCTCAAAATAGCTTGCCAAAACCGAACAAGGCTCCGCCAAGATCGGTTTCGTCAAAAAGCAATTCTGGATCTTCAATCACTTCTGGTAGAAAATCTAGAGGCTCAATGCAAACTCCTAAGAAACATATTTCAAAACCACCTGAGAATGTTGTAAAACCCATATATCAATGGAAGCCCAAATCACTTTCTAATCCATCATTAACATCTTCTGAAGTGATTAAGAACGAGGATCCCAATTTGAAAATATTGAAAGATAAATCAGAGAAAGCGAAAAGGAAACCCAGGACAGTGATGACCTGGGCTCCTAAATCTAAATGATTCCGCTCATTTTGCAGGGACAGTTGCGGAGGAATGTCATTCGTCCTTGGTACGTCGACAGCGGCTGCTCCCGACATATGACAGGAGACATCTCCCAACTGAGAGAAATTCAATCTTTTGATGGGGGTTATGTTTCCTTTGTGGGCGGAGATGGTGGCAAGATCACACAGAGAGGAACTGTTACAAATGGAGTGCTAAGCTTTGAGAATGTCAACTTCGCTCCTGAGTTAAAGCACAGTGATATTGCCATATGTATACCTATTTTTAGGCAATATTTAAGTACATTTTTATTAATAAGTTGATAATATGTTTAGAATAATGGTACTTATGACTTTAAATTGTTATTTTCAGTCAATTAAAAGGATTTTCGAAGAGAGGGACCAAAAGTGACAATATGTAGAACATGGGAGACTTGGAAGACAAGAAATGAATAAATCCACGAAAGTTACTAAACCCACGACGTGGCAAAGTCGGCCACGACGTGGCATGAGGATTCTAGAAGATAAAGATCGCGATTCGGAGGAATCCTTGCCCAGTACGGATAACTTGGAGCCCACGACGTGGCCTGGATAGCCACGACGTGGCGCAGGATTTTGGAGTCTATTTAAGTGTTCCTGATCATTACGAGAAAAAAAACTTTTGGCTGAAGGAAGGAGTTCCAGAAGACAATTTGGAGCGAAAGAAAGGTTCTGGAAAAAGGTTTTCAACACCAAAAAGAGTAAAGGTCTATATTTTAGTTAATTAAGAACATGTTTTCTATTACTTCAATTTGTGTTGGTTTATTAGTTGCTATGATGAGCAGCTGAATCTAGCTACTCTTGTTTAGCTAGATGAAGCTTCCAACTTATAAATAGCTTAATTTTTATGGATTAAGTTTAGTTGGTAAAAATTGCTTGTGTTTGATTGGTATTACCTATCATGCTTATGTTTGTTTTTCTAATTGCTTGATTGCATGTTCTGTGTAGCTTAGTGACCATTAACTGCATGAACTTGTTTACCTAATGATTTAGTGAACATTGAATTGTTAGAGCTAGGATTGACCAATCTTAGTTAGTAATTAGAGTAAATAAGCTTAGTTGTGCTAGAGAACGTGTATTGTGACTATAATTGCGTTTATATAACAAATCTTACATAGCATATTTACATTCATAATTAGTTCTATGTTTAATTATGTGTGAACATACATTGTTTGACATGAATTAGTTAATTATTCGTAAATTTAGAACTAAATTACTAATACAACTAAAAACCAACTTAATAATCCATAATCATTAGCTAGCCATAAGGAAGAAGTGGATTCAAACTAAACAAGAGTGTGTTTTTACTTATTGAATTTGATTTAAGTTCATCTGATCTTGTAAAATCAGATAAAACCCTTTTAAACTTGTTAATAGTTAGGTTAATTTAATAGTAAGTAGATTAATTAGTAACACCGTTCGCTATGATCGACACCCGACTTACCCAAGCTATACTTTAATCTGATTAGGTACACTGCCTATAAGTGCATAGTTAGTTTAAGTTAGTTAGGTTATAAATATTAAAATTAGTGGGTACTTTTGTGCACATCACACTTCTTGTTGAGTGTTTCCGAAATCTACAACAAAGGCTATTCTACCCATTTTACCGATAAAGAATGTATGATTCTCAAGCCATACATTCTTATCCCGGAAGAGTGGATTCTAGTCAAATCTAAACGGAATGGGAATGCTTACATTATTGATATGAACAGTAACCTACCTGAACAAGTCACTTGCCTATTCTCAAAAGTCTCCGAACAAAACGCAATGTTGTGGCATCGAAGGCTCGGTCATGCTAACGCGAAAAACTTGAATCGCCTTGCTAAGAATGACATGGTCTGAGGCCTACTCGTAAGAGACTTTATTACATTTGAGAAGTGTGTTTCCTATGCTCAATGAAAACATCATCGGAAACCACACCTGCCCAAGCAAGTCAACTCAATCAGTCAAGTGCTCCAAGTATTGCATATAGACTTATTTGGTCCGGTCAACGTCGTGAGCATCAACAGAAGCTCGTACTGTCTCGTTGTGATCGATGATTTCTCTCGGTTTATGTGGGTCTTCTTCTTATACAAAAAAGCGGGGGTTGCTAATTTGATAAAGTAGTTTGTTGTGATGATTGAGAAGCAAACCAACAGCGAAGTGAAGGCGCTTCGTACTAACAATGGAACTGAGTTCAAGAATGCAGTTCTTGACCATTTTTGCATAGAAAAGGGGATCGTGCGTCAATATAGCTCTGCTCACACGCCTCAATAAAATGGTATTGCTGAAAGGAGAAATAGAACATTGAAAGACGCCGCAAGGACAATTCTTTGTGATTCCAAACTACCTGTTTTCTTTTGGGCCTAGGCGACTAACACCGCTTGCTACGTGCAGAATCGTGTTCTAATCAACTAAGCACATATGAAGACGCCGTACGGGATTCTCTATGGACACAAGCTTTCTGTCATCCATTTTCGTGTATTTGTTTGCCCTTGCACCCTTCTTCACTTGGAATCCAACCCTAAATTCAATGACAAAGTCGATGATTGTTACTTCGTAAGGTATGCTGCGCGAACTGCGTATAGGGTTTACAACAAAAAGACTAAGCAGATAGTAGAATCCTATGACGTGCGCTGGTTGGAGGAGAATGAAACAGACGCTCGATTGGGTCCCGACTGGTTATTTGATTACACATCGCTTTTCAAATATTTAAATGTGTCTTTAGATAGTTCAAGTGGATCCTCTTATGGTTTGAAGATTGTTTATGAAGACGAAGACGAAGAAGTTGTCTACAGACCTCCAACGGTTGAGGGGGAGTCCTCTGCTCCACCTGAGAGGGTGTCATCTGATCAACCAAATAGTCTAGAGTCTAAGGTTCAATATGAAACTCCTGATGCTGATGCTACACCTCTCACACCTGTTGAGAGAGAGTTCATGTCTAGAGATGCTTCTGCTATGAATCCAACTTTTATGGAACTACTCTTTCTACAAGAAATTTCTAATGAGTTTGTAGCAGATTCATCTAATGTGAATCAATCAGTAGATGATGGAGGTTTCAAAATACACACTCTTCATGTTTCACTCAATGATATCAACCAAGACATACCATCAAGAAATCAACGCGATCATCCAATCGATAACGTCATTGGCCAGCTGGGTGATGGAGTTAAAACCAGAAGTCAGAGTGGAGATGTTAATGCATGTCTCTACTCTTGCTTTATATCTCAAATAGAGCCCAACAACGTTGAAATGGATTTGAATGAGCCCAGCTGGGTAGATGCAATGCATGAAGAGCTAAATCAGTTTGAAAAACTAGGGGTTTGGAAATTAGTTGAGTTACCAAAGGGCAAAAGGTCTCTTGATACGCGTTGAGTCTATCATAATAAGCAGGATGATTCTGGTGTAATAGTGCACAATAAAGCAAGGTTGGTGGTTCGCGGGTTTCGACAAATTGAGGGTCTTGATTATACTAAGGTGTATGCTCCCGTGGCTCGTTTGGAGGCTATTCGTATCTTTCTCGCATACGCTTCCTACATGATATTCACGGTCTACCAAATGGATGTCAAGACTGCCTTCTTGTATGGCAAGGTGAAGGAAGTAATTTATGTTGATCAACCCCCTGGGTTTGTTAACTGAAAGTTCCCTAATGATGTCTACAAGTTGGACAAGGCATTGTATTGGTTACATCAAGCTCCTCGAGCATGGTATGCGAATCTAACAAAGAACTTGCTTGAGCATGGATACTCTCGCGGAACTACTGATCAGAATTTATTCATCAAGCATGTGGGTAATGATTAGATCTATGTTGACAACATTATCTTCGGGTCTACCTATCCAAAGCTTTGCAAAGAGTTTGAAGGTGTGATGAAGAAGCGATTCGAGATGAGTTCTCTAGGTGAAATGACCATGTTTCTGGGGCTTTAGGTCAAACAAAGTTCAACCGGAATCCTGCTACATCAAGCTAAGTATGTGGAGGATATTCTTGAGAAGTTCGGGTTTGAAGACGCAAAACGTGCATCGACACCAATGGCTGAAAGACCCCTGCTGAATCCAAATATTGATGGCGAATCCGTAGATCAGACTCACTATAGATCGATGATCGGTTCCCTGATGTATCTCACTGCAAGCCGTCCCGACATCATGTTTGCAATGTGTCAATGCGCTCGCTATCAGGATAATCCTAAACTTTCACATTTAATTGCTATCAAAAGGATTTTTTGGTATATCAAAGGCAGCCGAAAATTGGGTCTTTGGTATTCGAAGAATTCTGAATTTGATTTATATGCTTTTGCTGACAGTAATTATGGAAGCTATGAGCTTGGCAGGAAATCCCATCAGGAAGGTGCCAATTCCTTGGTGATAGGCTGGTGTCGTGGCAGTGCAAGAAACAACATACCGTCTCTACCTCAACAACAGAAGCGGAATACGTTGCTGCATCTGCTTGTTGTTCTCAAGTTATCTGGATCCAACATCAGCTGTTAGACTACGATTTGAATTATCTAAAAACCCCAATCCTTTGTGATAGAGAGGCTGCAATACAAATCACTAAAAATCCGGTCCAACATTCCAAACCAAGCACATTGACATCAAAATTCACTTTATCAGAGATTGTTATGAGCATTCGCTCATCTAGCTAGAATAGGTTACCACTGCCAATAATGTGGCGGATCTGTTCACTAAGCCTTTTAACAAAGCTCGATTCGATGTGCTTGTGGGATTTTTGAAAATGATTCGTTTTGAGGATTAATTTTTGTTATTAATTAGGTTAGTTTAAATTTGAGCATTTCAGTCATTTCATTCTCTTCCATGCACAAATTTAGGGGGAGAAATAAACAAAACCAAACAAAAATTGAAAAATTAAACAAAAATCCAAAAACATTAAAAATTCAGAAAAATCAAAAAAATTGTTACATAAAGTTTTGCGCATTGACGAAGGACTGGGAAGTGATATTATCAAGTGATAACAGAGAATCTAAGTCTGTGTAACATAGCCAAAGTTGAAGGGTCTATGCTCTGGGTTGATACGTCGGTAGGCACGAAAGATTCTAAATGGACATGACTAGGCAAAGTTGAACTTAAGGAATTCATAGACTTGATAAATCTTGACCTAGTTAGATCCGTTTAGCCTAACAATACGACGCTTAGATAGGTTGAACTGGGAGATATATATGGTAATCTACTGGTCACATTAAAGAACCTGTACTTGGAACCGTGGATTAACTTTTCCTCGATGTGCAGATGCTGTCCTTAATGCCGTTATTGATGAGGCGACTGGTGAATTCCGATAAATTAGGTTTGTAGAAGGTTATATTCTTTCTTTCTATCTGTTATTCATATGTTACGTCATCTGCATGATCGAAAGATCCGACCTGGACTGTAACATATGCAACTCTATTTCTCTGCATCCTCTATCTATGCAATTCTTTCTATCTGTTAGCCATATACTGTCTCCTTTGCGTGACTCACAATCCGACCTGGTACACAGTATATGCACCATTCTACTTCTCAATCCCTCTAAAACTTCAGTTAGTCATATGTTTCACCCTCTGCGTGATTGGAAGAGATCCGACCTGGGTGTATAACATATGCATTCTAAATCTATCTTCTCTCTTAATAATTGTCTGCTCACCCGATGTAAGGAGTATTTTGGAAGTCTTTGATTACTGGGGTATATCGGGAAGCGGGAAACGTGTTCTAGTACAATTAAAATTGAACACTTAAAGATTGTCTATAGATCTCGCTGCTCAATTTAGGTGGACAACAATATCCTTGGTCGTCGTCAGTTGAATGGTTCTTAAGATATAATATCTAGGAACTTAGGATCACTTTGTCTTGTAAATATTAGCATGTCCAAAATTTGTCACAATTTTTCATGTTTAAGTGGACCACAATACCGACGATCGACCAGACAAAGACATGAAGATGAACGGTACCGACAAGTGGATTAAGGCTGTCTAACAACTTTGATCCCAGTGTCACAAGAGCTTGTCAGTAATGTTGAGATAAATTTTGTCTATGCTTATTCAAAATTTAAATTTCTCTTTTATTTTTATTTTTGAGTTTATTTTTATTTTTATTTTTATAGTTGTCAAAAATTTAATTTTTAAATATTTTAATTCTTAAATTTTTAGAAATTAGTTTATTTTTATTTTAAAATATCCTCAAAAAGTTTTATTTTTGAAAATTTAATCTGGATTTGGACTGCGCATAATACTGTGTGGGAGACAGGTATTCTCGAAGGAAGTATAAAAGGTGGGGCTTACTACCGTAAAACCCTTTTCACCGCCGTCTCTTCTTTTTACTGCCGCAAACACCCTCTCTCTCTCTACTCTCTCCTCGGAAATTTTTTGTGAGTGTTTGCGAAATCGACTAGTCCACTTTGAAGGTCTGCCAAAACCGACTGGAGAAATGCTATCTGTTCATCGAATCGACTAAAACTGGAGGAGTAATTGGGGTTTAAGTGTTCGTCGACGTTTACGGTTTTGGGAGAGTTTACGGTTTGGGGACATTCAAGAACCGTAAACCCCTTTTGGCCTTACGACCGTAAACTGACTTTGGGTTTGCGACCGTAAACTGATCTGAGTTTACGACCGTAAACTCAGTTTACGGTTAGATGACCAGTTTGGACCGTAAACCCTGTTTGACCACTATTGACCGTAAACTCCAATTTTTAATCAAGATATTATTTTTTAAGGCCAAAATAAAATTGTTTAATTAAGAAAACTTAAAGTTTTAAATTGTTTAAATACTTTGTTTTCATACTTGGCCGGTTTAGTGCAGATCAATGGTGAATCTTAAGTTTGCTGACATGCACAACCAGACGATTGTGTTGGATGAACCTCCGACTGCTCATGGAGACTTCAAATCAATGATCTATAGACTGAGAGAATGTTGCTTAGCCTATTCCATAACCGTGAATCCTATCATTTATCGTAGCATTGTCCGGGAGTTCTTGCAGACGACTAAAATGTCAAAAGTCAATGAAGAGATGACAATATAAGATGTGGTTAAAGGTTGCAAGATCATAATCATGGAGCAGTTCATCAGACATACTCTGCTGATCAATGATGAATCCAATTTTCCTTTTGAAATTGGGATTGATGATGTACAACGGATTCTTGAGAAGATGGGATACGAGGGTACCTATCCTCGCACAGTGAAAAACCTCTTGCCTCCTTACTGGCGAGTCCTGGCACACGTGTTCGTGAGCTGCATCTCAGGCAGGAGATCAAGAGTTGATAAAATCTCTCTCAGGAACACAGGGGCGATTGTCTCTTTGGCTGCTGGCATAAAATTCAACTTCTCAAAGTTAATTCTTGATGAGTTCTTGGTGAACATAAATGTCATAACACGGGGAACCATAGATGCATTTTTGCTATATCCGAGGTTTATTCAAGTGTTCATCGACAATCAATTCCCAGAGATGGTCAAGGATGGTGACAAGCTGGATATAAAATCCTTGGGTCCTCACAGTGTTGGTCTTATTAAACAAAATAGGAAGGGCAAGGTCGTTTTTCAAGGATTACATCCTTTAGTGAAGTTCGGAAAATTTGCTGAGCTTGATGAATCTTCCAAGTCTCATGGAACATATGATAAAGCTTTATCTGAGCCCACTTCCTCTGAAAGGGTTGTTTCTGAAGATGCCATCATAGTTTTAGATCATGATGATGACGAAACTCCAGCTGCAAATGCCCAAGTCGCTGAGGAACACGAATTACAATCCGTACAGGTTCAAAGGGATTACAATGAGGGGTCGGGGGCTAAGACTGAATTGTATGAAGATCTCGACCTCACAGGATTCGATAATGATGAAATCCCCTTAAACTTGGGTAGCAATGAAGATTTTATGACCGGAGAAAGCCTCGACAAGTTGCTTGATAATGTCGATGAAGTTGCTCATCCGACAACAGAGACAAGGGAAGAAGAAGATGTTCTTGAAGCCACACCTACTCCTTCCAATCCATCGGCGGAAATAGCAACTCCTATGGTGACAATATCAGGGATTCCTCCCCTTGATGTTGTCTTACCTTCATCTGAGCCAGTGGAAAGTGATCACACTACTACACAAGCCTCTCCTCCTTCTAGTAAAAGGCGCAGACTCGTTCTTAGACTGGCAACTCAAAGTGCTACAGCTCCACCAACAACCACACCTATCATAGTCTCAGCTGAACCCGTCAGTGAAGGTCCTAGTACCTTCTATGAAGCTGGTGGCCCTTCATTCCCAACGGGTTTCTCTCCTCCCAGGCCAGAGGATGATGCTGCCTCAGTTAGGCTAGCTAGGCTCTTGGCAGAAGAACAATTTTTCTACGCCACCCCCACGCGGTAAAGGAATTTTTATTGGGGGTGACAACTCAGGAGAAGAGATTCCCTCACTTCTTGGACTCCAGAAACAGATCGACACTCTGAATCAGAAGAATGTTGATCTTAATCAGAGAAATATTGAGTTGGATATCAAGGTCGCAGACCTTCAAACTGAAAACACAAAGCTCAATATTCAAGTGGCCGAACTTAATGAAGATAAAGTTCTGAAGACAAAGCAGATTACAGATCTTCAGACACATTTTGGCCAGTTGACCGCCAGCTACTACGATTTGAAGAAAAACCTAGAAGATAAACTTGGCGATGAATTCAAGTCATCCGTTGACGAGCCACATATTTCTCTTCCCAACCAAGATGCTCCCGTTGTTCCTCGGCCTACCAGAACCACCAACATCGTGAACCATTTTGAAAAGGAACCGGCTCAAGCTCCAAGTGCAGCAGAATTAAAACACGCCAAATTGGACAAGTCTACTGACAAAGGTCAATTGCTATTCAAAAGGAGCTTAGATCATAAGGCACCCTGGGATAAACCACAGATCACCATTACGGATCTGGGCGTGCATCGTTTCAGAGACATGTATGGTGATAGGTTAGGAATCATCTCGTGGGGATTCTGTGACACCATGAATATGTTGATGGTGAGGAGAAAGAGCTGCAATAAAGAACTATACAAAGATGCTCACGACTTTCATTCTTTTACTAAGATTGATCTTATTGAGCTGTCCAAAGCTCCTTTCTCAAATCCATCAGGCAATCTTAGGGCGAGTCAGTTCAAATCCTTCTTGGAAGATCAAGTGGCCAAGGGCTTTCCGTCAATGAAGACTACTCATCCGTCTGTATGACTAAATGGATTTGCTTCAATTTGGCAAGCGAGACATACATCATCTCGCTGCTCATCAGATTGTGGTGATTAAAGATCTCTTTGAGCCTACTGCAAAAGAATACACTTCGATGGTGGCTGCAATTATAGAGAAGAAAATGTGGAACGGAGCAATGGGAAAGTCCGATGTACTGGTGGTCGACAGCTGATCCCAAGCTAGCACCAAACCAAGGGGGCGATTGAAGAGTCCAGTTAATTGTTTGGTCTAGGCTTTTAGTGTATTTTGTTTGGCATGAGTTTGTGATACATTTTATGAGTTGTTTATTTCATTTTGGTCATTTTGTGTGTTCACGACCGTAAACAGAGTTTACGGTCGTAAACACGTTTACGGCCGTAAACCCTATTTACGATTGGAAACACAGTTTGCCATATAGTCGAGTATAAATAGTTGAGGAGTTGGTCTTTTGTCGTGGTTGATGCCATAGATATTACAGAGTAGTCCATCGAGTTGTACTTGACGATTTATTGAATATAAATGTGTGCAAGCTTGGTTTCTTTTTATCTTGTTCTTATTCTGTGATTGATTATTGCTTGATTGCTGATAAAGATCCTTATTTGGACCTTACACCGTGAGAAGATTACGTCTTCAATGCTACCTTTTTGTTAAAAGGTACTACCTAAAGTCCTGTCTATTATAACCAGAGTCTCCCGTTTGGAGAGCGTTTCAAATGTGTATAGATCTATACGGGAAGTCATGATCTCATGCCCTGACTGTTAGCTACAGTCCTTTGGGTGACAGTTTTTCATAACATTTCGACGCCTGAAGACCATCACCATAGGCATATTATGTTTAGTATGGTTATAAAACTCACCGGATATACAATTATTATGGTATTCTGCTTTTATCAATGGGTAGCTATTAAAACAATTCTTCATCTAACGAGTGCGATCTTATTATAGCTTTATTATATAAGACTATGCCTCAACCTTTAAGCATGTCAGTTGCTTGTGATTTTTGGTCTTGGACATTAGAGACTGCATATTACTTTAGGAAAATAAGGTATTTTCCTGTATCCAAAACAATCAACTAATAGGAAAATAAAGGATTTTCCTTGTACAACTATTTACAATTCACGACACGAACATTCATATGCATTTCATACTTTTATAAGAAAATAAGGAATTTTCTTGGAAAACGCACGAACTTTGGAATGGTATACATTTTCTCAAAACCGCTTATGAACTCACCAACTAAATTGTTGAAACTTTTTCTTTGAAATAACTTGTATTCTCAGTGAACCACTAAGCAGGTTTGGAAACCAACTTTTGGGGATTAACGCTCTGACGTTAATTACTTCTTTTGAAAGATGTTTATGTAATTATCTTTTGAACATGTAAAAAATACAATTATGTAAACATATTGAAACCTTTATATGTATGGTGGTATGTACTTTCCTTACTATGAACTGTTATGATACTGAATATGACGTCCTCCGCCCCCGAACGTTTCCACCGTTCTGGTTTGGGGGTGTGATAGATTGGTATCAGAGCATTGTTTACTGTGAATTAAGTATATCAAAACCATTTTTGGTATACATCTATAAACACAACTAGGCAAAAAAACTCTGAGTAAGAGTCATACTTTTAAAAATTAAATTTATTTAATTTTTGTAAAGCAGGCATGCATTCATTTCATATGAATAACAGTTTCATAAATAGATCAATATAGAAGTATTATAAATAAATTGTACAATACATGTATGCCTTGAAATATGTAATCAGGACTAGGATGGATATAGCCTGATCAACTATATTTGTCCGAGAGCCGACTAGCATATACCAGGGGATAACTTACAGTGGACAACAAGTATAAAACTTACCAAAACCCAGGAATCAAACATAAAATTTAGAATACTATAGGAGTATTTTATGCATTCAATGGTTTAACTTAGATGTTCAGCCTTATGTGCCTTAGTTCTAGACAATCCTTATCTCCATATTCTCGTACATACACAATGGCTGGATTCCATCTACCAGGGATCCCTACTGCCCGAACCAAGACAGTGGGGGATGGGCAGAGAATGATCCAGAAGAAGAAATGCAAGAAGACCCAGACCTAAATCCCGAGGACAATCACCTACCCTTAGTGACTCCGATCCAAAATCCTAATCCTCGACCGAAATTTCATGGCTTGACACCTCTGTGGGCAACCAACCTGAATAGGTGGAGTCGCGAACAGGATCAACCCCTTCCATATCATGGAGACTGAAGCTTCTACAATCTGAGCGAGGGAGGTTCAGCAGACAGATTCCTTCCTATATTGGTTCGCTGAATTGCTCGCATTGATGAAGAAGGAAGGACAACCATCCATCGAACTGAGGAGAATGATACGAACACTGGAGTCAATACAATTTGCATCCGACAATTAGGATTAGGTCATGGGACAATCATAAATCAAAATGAAGCTTGGTAGAGAGAGATAACTAAAACTCAAACTGAAGTCACGGAACTTCGAGCACGCCAGGCAAGGTATGAATTGTGCATGCTCGAGATGGAGCGTCAAATAGCAGAACTCAAGGCTCATCTAACCTGTTCCCGTCATAAGTAGAGGTTACTCTACTCACTCCTTATTTTGGATTGTTAAATAACCTTAGTATGTACTCCTAGTAGTACTCTTTTCATGTAAACCTCCCCGTCTAGCAACTCCTGTTTCACTAGACCTCTATGCTGTCATATTTTCCCTGTGTGGTATATTGTAGACCTACCACAAGGTCAAGTTTTCTGAATTTTATGTAACGATTATAGCCACTATTAGGACAGACTTCTTGTTTCTTTTAAAGATCACCTCTATCAATTCATATTTTGGCTGTGTAGGCAATTCATGTCATAAACTGTTATAACAACTCACTACACCATCCCTGTCGATCTAATCTATTGTAGTTCAATGATATTAGACTCAACAACCCAGGAAAAGTCTTGCCACCATTTCGTCTGTAACCCTATAGCTGGAAAATGCCTTCTTGCTATTCAAACAGACTAAATCCTTTGATAAATCTAATTTTTCTATCAACTACACCCTTTAGAGAAAGAGACAGTTACCATAGAATATCAAACCTTTACAACTTCAACTAAGGGCAATCCAAACAATGTTGGAGATTAAACATGCCTGAGGAAAAGCAAGGACATCGTAAATATAGATACCAGGCTCTAACAAATCAGTACCACCGAGGATAGGACAGAGAACAGATGAAACCACTCGTAAAGCATGCGAGGTAGTAGAGAACTTGATGTGTCAGACTAATAAGTCATATTTATTATTAACTAAGGAGTTGGTAATTGTATTACTCACGCTATGAGATAGGTACATCACATCTTTTTTCATAACTCGGAATAGTAAGAAAGATACCCTCTCCCAAAACCCATGAAACTAGATCGAGTTAAGATTTCAACATCCCTACCCTAAATTGTTAAAACTAAACTTAAATACGATAACTATTTCGACTCTCAATCACAAATACATCCTAAGGAATATAAGTCGAAACATTTGAAACCGAATAACCACATGAGGGAATTATACTTATAAAATCAAACTAACAACGATTATAGTTACCTAACCAACTCGCTTCGATTCATATAACAGAATCATGTCTTCACATGGAAATAACCGACCAACCAACGAAACACCACTCCTGCATATAGACTTAACTACTTTTCAAGCTGCGGTCACAGTCGCCGTGATAGTCATCATGACACATCTCAATGCAAGAAACACTATTAAAACTGGGAAGGATGTCAAAAATTTAAGTGTTTGTGACAACCAAGGAAATCAACGAATGTCTACCCACAAGGATACTCCGAACCACAAACCTCGTAACACAAAACAAAAGTTCATGAATGAAAAAGGGGGCAGTTCAAAACAAGAGTATACCAAAAGACAACGGATAGTGACAGCTCACGTTGTTACTTTTCCTACCACCCCCACACCCACAAGGCCGTACAACGGCAACCAGCCTAAGTGCAACCGATGCAACTTCCATCATCACGGACCCTGCCGTGAAATGCATTGCACTAAGTGCAACAGTAAGGGACAAACCGTCCGCTACTGCAAGGAACCAACCCAACCAATCACTCCAGCCACAAATGTTGTAATAGACCGTACATGTTATGAGTGCGGAGAAACGGGGCACTTCCGAAGGGACTGCCCGAAGGCAAACAACAGGAATACCGGGGGAAGTGGCCAAGTATTCACAATGGACCAGGAGGAAGCCGTTGCAGACGCCACTGTTGTTACGGGTTCGTTTTTCCTCGATAGCACATTAGCACGCATTTTAAATTTATAGAGGATCAGAGAGGAGTTTTGTGAGTCATAAATTTAAAATCTTTTCAAACAAGCACCCCAATCATTAAGCAAAACCTTCATAGTAGTAATAACACTTTTCCTGGCCGACTTCACAATTGTTACGATAAGAAGTTCCCAAATAGCTGCTAGAAATGGATTGGCTTGGTCTTCACCATACCAATTGCATGTGCTATGAACAAATCCTTTGCGTTAACCACCGACTAATGAAACCCTATCAATTTATAACGACAAACCCGACACAACTCCCAAACCATTTCTAGCTCCAAAATCTCGTAGCGCTCATGAGAGGAGTACTATATCCTTTGCAACCTTCCCGAAGTATTACCAACAGACTATTTAGGAATAGCACACGTACGACGAGTCAAGTTAAAACCCGGAGGCTAGGAATGATTACGGTTAACCTATCACTACAAAGTGTGTATGCGAATGGTATACACAAAGCAATGATAGACGGACCAGGTATGAATTTAACTATGAAGTTCAAGACAAAGCCGACCTATATTACTAGTGAACATTGCTAACATTTAGATGAAAATAGAAACCCAAATCCACACGACCTATACCGGTCAAAACAACAAACATGATAATGAAGGTCCGCTGGAACACCCACACTAGAATCTAGATTCACTAGAGAGCAAGAAGAGCAAATGGAATAGAGTGCCGACATCCTCCCTCAAACAATTGACGTCCTAGTCGAAATGCGAATTTCGGGACGAAATTCTCTCTAACAGAGGGATAATGTAACACCAGTCAAATTAGAGTCAAAATTAAACTTTTATAAAACCATAATTGGGATGTACCAAGTGGTAGATATCATAACGAGGTTTCCAAAAACATAAAGAACACTAAAATCCGAGTTATAACGAAGAAGTTATGACTGATCGAAGATCCGCGACAATACCGGTAAAACACTGTTAAGCGTAAAATGTGAAATTCCAATAAAATACTTTTCAACCTTAGGTGTCTAAATGAAAGTCGTAGATATCCCAAAACCGTGATCATACATAAAAAGAACGCCCAAATCTGACTTCATATGAGGAAGTTATGATATTTTTGAAGTTTTGGACGTAGTAGTAGACAGCTAAAAACTCGAAATAGAGATCGAGCGACTTTTTGCCAACATGACCTAAACAAGAATCGAAGATCTCATCAATGGTATTACAACGGTAAAAAGTCTGACGAAAACGGACTTCGGATGAATAAGTTATGGATTTTTAACGGAATTTTCCTGTCCCGGCCTACTAAATATAAATAATAAAAATAAAGTCAAAATTAGCCGACGGAGTCCAAACAAAAGTTGTAGAGCGTAGTCTCACCTATGCGTGGATATAAAGAATGTCGAAAACGGAGTTTGTATGAGGAAGATATGAATTTTTGAATTTTATTAAATAATTAAAATATTAAATTTAATTCTAAATACCCGATATTATCCGAAGGAAGAGGAGTCACCGGGCTAATCCGAGTTACGCGCAACGTACCCTCGTACGCCCTGCGTACTCGGGTGCTAGGCATCGGTTCGTCCATGTCGCCCCTACGCCTCTATGCCCTCCCATCAAATGCTTCGTCCGAGGATGCGGTAAGCGATGACACATGAGTACGCCCCGCGTAACCCCGTACGCCCAGCGTACCGAGGCGGTTCAGCCTCCTAAAAAAGGGGTGCGAGGGTTCCGGAAAAAATTGCTCATTTCTTCTCTTTCTCATGCCGAAGCTCTGCGTTTAACCCCCCGAAGCCATCCCGACATCCCGGTTTTCATATCCAAGTTTGGAAGGAAGCTTTACGCATTCCCGAGAATCCCGAGAAAAATCAACTTTTCCAGTCAAAGTTCTGCTCGATTCTTCTCTCGACTACTTCAAAAGAACCACTTCAATCAAGTGAGTTCATACCCCCTTTTATACACCTTCAAATACTTTATAATGTACTTTTAATACATTTCGGGGGAGAATACAAGTAAACACACGGTTGATCCCGAGTGAAAACGTGAAAACTCTTGTTATACTTTGCATGCATTAGATTTATACAAAATGCATAGTATCCAAGGTAGCCATCCTTGATAAAACATTTTATGCATTCAAAGAACTTATGATTTATGCTTTGTCAAACATTGTGAAAGAGGATAAACATTGCATACAAAAGTATTATTTTAATACAGACTTAATTGAGAATCCGTGAGACGATTACGTCTTCAATGCTACCTTTTTGTTATAAGGTACTACCTAAAGTCCTGTCTATTATAACCAGAGTCTCCCGTTTGGAGAGTGTATCAAATGTGTATAGATCTATACGGGAAGCCATGATCCCGCGCCCTGACTGTTACCTACAGTCCTTTGGGTGACAGTTTGCCATAACGTTTTGACGCCTGAAGACCGTCGCCACATGCATATTATGTTTAGTATGGTTATAAAACTCACCGGATAGACAATTATTATGGTATTATGCTTTTATGAATGGGTAGCTATTAAAACTATTCTTCATCTAACGAGTGCGATCTTCTTATAGTTTTATTATATAAAACTATGCATCAACCTTTAAGCATGTCAGTTGCTTGCGATTTTCGGTCTTGGACATTAGAGACTCCCTGTTACTTTAGGAAAATAAGGGATTTTCCTGTATCCAAAACAATCAACTAATAGGAAAATAAGAGATTTTCCTGGTACAACTATTTACAATACACAACACGAACATTCATATGCATTTCATACTTTTATAAGAAAATAAGGGATTTTCTTGGAAAACGCACGAACTTTGGAATGGTATACATTTTCTCAAAACCGCTTATGAACTCACAAACTTAATTGTTGACACTTTTTCTTTGAAATAACTTGTATTCTCAGGGAACCGCTAAGCAGGTTTGGAAACCAACTTTTGGGGATTAACGCTCTGACGTTAATTACTTCTTTTGAAAGATGTTTATGTATTTATCTTTTGAACATGTAACAAATACAATTATGTAAACATTTTGAAACCTTTATATGTATGGTGGTGTGTACTTTCCTTACTGTGAACTGTTATGATATTGAATATGACGTCCTCCGCCCCCGAACGTTTCTGCCGTTCTGGTTTGGGGGTGTGACATTATTACTATTATGAGTTTATTGAGTTAGGACCGGATGGTCCACCTGAGTCGTGGGACCGGAGGGTCTCCACTGAAACACATTGACATGAGGGTCGTATTGAGTTAGTCTCGAGAGGCTAATGTGATGTGTGTGGTATTTTGGGGAGCTCACTAAGCTTTGTACTTATCGTGTTATGTGTTATGTGTTTCAGGTACTTCTCAGGATCACGGGAAGGCACCGACTTGATTGTACACACACCGGAGTTAGAGTTATTTGGAGAGGATCTTGGATTTTGTGATACATACAATTTTGGACATGTGTTTTGATGAATTGATATTTGTGGCACTTTTGTGAATTTTGAAAGTGAAATAAATGTGTTTTAAATTGAAAAATTTGGTTTGAAAATTTATGATGTTACAATTAGCAGAATAAGTTGCTCAGTATTTGGACCTGAAGAAATTAGATGAAAGAGCTTATACACTTAAAGCTATTTCAGGGTATGGAACAATCAGAATAAAAAGAAATGAGATAGACAACGGTAGAAATGTGATTTTACTCTACCATATGATAATCGGTATTGTTTCAGTTCGTATTGAACTAATTGAAAGTGAGTACGTGCTATCGAATATTCTAAATAAGAAGAAATAACATGGTGCAACTTCATCTAACCTGGTGATGCTTTTAGATTACTTTGTATTTGCATAGGACAAATATGGCCTTGCTGAAACGATATGTAATTTTTGTTCCAGGAAGAAGCCGGAACAGTAGCCCCGAAGACAGTTGAACTTGATGCAACTCTTGGAGGACCTACCGACCCATGCAAAGCATGGACTTCCCTACTGGTTTGGATGAAAAAACATAATATCGACGAAATCTGTTAACCAAATTAATTGGAAGAAGATAAAATCCAGATGCTAAAATTTATACCTTTTCGGTTATTAGGGAATACTTTAATCCTATTTCAGGATAATTCTTATAATAACCAGGTTGCACGAAGCAATTGAGGGCACACTGAGGCCAATGGCCATTGTAATCAATTGGAGACTAAGAAAAGGAAATAATTTCTTGCATTTTCATATCTATTTCTTGAAAATATCGGCATACATTTTATGGGTGGCTTGCCAAGAATGTTGATCGAAGAAGATGATGAATGAAAGGATTGGCCGGAAAATAGGGAAGGGTTTTGGATGGAGGTGTTGGTTGTTGTTCGAAAGTAGTAGTTCGGCGGCACTATTTGGTGGGCAAGGGGTTGAATTTTGACATTAAATTTCAAATATATATGGGAAAATTTTGTCTAAAAGAATAGTTAAAAATTTGATATTTTTTATTAAGGTGCATATGCACATTTGTTTTTTTTTTTTGAAATTGAACATACACACAAAAAATATAAATATGCATTTTTTTTAAAACGGCTTATCTAAACCTTTTTTTTTGACGCATTATAAACAATTTTTTAAGTGCACCCCTTATATACGTAGCTTCATCTACATTCGTATGTATATGTACATATTTGAAAAAAAAATGCATTTTCAGTGTATTTCAACTCTCATTTTTTTTACATTATTTTAAATATATTTTTAAAGTGTAAAATAGAGTTTAAAACGATCTCAATCTCAACCTCACTCTATTGCACACTTTATTTTAAACACAAAAGTATTCCAAGAATATTCCTTTTCACCAAGTTGTTTATATTTTTATAAATCCACATTTAAATTATAAGGTTTTATAAGTTTTTCTTACATCTTTTTGTTACAATACCATTAAAATTTATGTTATTGAATAAAAATAACCATAATAAAAAGTTCGTAAAGTTCGTATAAAAATAATTGACGTTAATTGTGATATTAATAAGGCAAACATTGTATTAAATAAATAATTTGATTTATAATATATTAAATTAATACTAAACATCTATAAGGAAATATTATATATATTCATACGTTGGGATAATTTTTCTTCAAATGATCAATTAACATATTTCATAAACGAATTAAGCTTCTTTGTCTTTTATATATTTATACCAAGCAAGAAATTATTGAAATCATGTATCTTCAACATCGTTGTTGGTTTTAATGGAATATAAAACTAGTAATAACGTAAAAATATGATATTTGTATTGTTTTGGGGGATATTTTCAGAAACGTCCTAATATTTTGGACAAATTTGTAATAAAATCCTTTTTTTTTTTTTTGGAACGACGGAATATTATAAGCTAGCAAGAAGCTAGAAAAAATAATTACATCATCTTAGTAGCATTAATAGGATTATGAAGCCAAGAAGACCAACTAATCTTGGCTTTACTACACCTACTAGAAATCCAAACATAAGATTTATGAACAACATCATCAAAAATCAAAGATTTCTTAGGCGTATCCGCTTTGAAAATCACACCGTTCCTGAAATTCCAGATGCACCAAAAAGTAGTCAAAATAACAGCATCGAAAGCTTTACGTTGACCAATTTTCCATGAAGTAGAATCAGCCCAATTGAAAAGAGAATCCACAGTCAACTGAGAAGGACATGTAACACCCCACCAGATCGCAATACGAGTCCAATGAACAATCAACTCTGAGCAATTAGCAAAAATATGTTCCACAGTCTCCACTGTAGACGAGCAAAAAGGACAAAGAATGGAATCCACCATAATACCCCTATAAGAAAGACGCTCTCTAGTAGGGATACTAGATAATCTAATCCTCCAGATAAGAATATTGATCTTTATTGGAACCCAATTATTCCAATGAGTAGAAATACCTCCGTTGCTAAGCGTAATACCATCCAATAATTTTCAAGACGAGGAAATGGAAAAAGTATCTGACACATCATTAAGCTAACCCAGTCTATCTGGGACCGATCTGAGATGGAAATCCTGTAAAAAAGCAATAAAGTTATTCCATTGCTCCTGTTCCACTCCACCTCTAGGGCCCCGTCTAAAAGTATTAACCCCCAATCCCATGGACAACCTATCTGAGATAGAAACATTTTTATGCAAATCCAGCGCATAAATTCTAGGGAAGGAAGCAGAAAGAGGCATATCATCCCTCCAAACATCATGCAAAAAAGAAGTGCGAGTACCATCACCAACTCTTATAGGACAAATGGATTGAAGATCAATGTCCTTCTGGCGGAAGTAAGAGAGCATACGAATAACCCCACCCCAAGGACTTTGACCATAATTGGGATGTCTCAAATTCCTACAAGCACCATCCAAACCATAAATAGATTTTATCACTCTAACCCATAAAAGATTAGGGCAATGAAAAGACCTCCACCACCACCGAAAAACCATAGCCCTATTGAAAGAGAAAAGGCTACCAATGCCCAATCCACCTTCATCCTTGGAGGTTAACACTCTATCCCCTCTAACCCAATGCATATGCCTTTCATCCCTGTCTGCGCCCTAAAAAAATCTCGCCCTCAATCCTTCAAGCTCCTTCAAAACCGAAATAGGAGCAAGGAAAACAGACATCCAGTAACTCCCCAACGAACCCAAGACAGACTTTACCAACGTGAGACGACCTCCAAACGAAAGACTCTTAGCCTTCCAAGTAGAAAGCTTAGAACGAAATCTATCAATCAAAGAAACCCAATAGGACTTTCGTGACATATTCTGGCCCACCGGGATACCAAGATGCAAAAAAGGAATCATAGAAGCAACACAACCAATCCTATTAGCCACCACAAGGACTTGGGAATAGGAAATTCCCACACCAATCAATTTACTTTTAAGTAAATTAATTTTAAGCCCTGAAGCCAAGAAAAAACATCTAAGGATACGAAGAAGACAATTAGCATTCTCAGGATCCCATGGAGTGATCAACATCACATCATCCGCATACATGAGATGAGAAATCTCAGTACCAGAAATAGAAACCCCTCTGAAAGCATTCGCATCGCGGGCCCTCATCAAAGCAATATGGAGACCCTCCATAGCCAGAATAAAAAGAAAAGGCGAAAGCGGATCACCCTGTCTCAATCCACGATGTATTTGAAATTCATCAGTTGGGAACCATTAATCAACACAGAAGCCCTAGCTGTCGATAAAAGCTCCTTAATTCACCGACACCACTTAGACCCAAATCCCATAATGGACATGATTTCCAATAAGTAATCCCAAGATAAGGAGTCATAAGCCTTCTCAAAGTCAACCTTAAGAAACATGATAGGATTATTGGAATACTTGCTCCAAGAAACCAATTCATTAAGTAGAAAAGGACCATCCAGGATCTGTCTACCTTTAATAAAAGCAGATTGCTCAAGGCTAACAACACTATGAACAACCTCCACAAGACGATTAGCCCAAAGTTTACCAATAATTTTATACTGACAACCAACGAGGCTAATGGGTCTAAAATCTTTTGGAGTCTTCAGATCTCTGACTTTAGGTATAATGGTGAAAAACGAGGCATTACATCCCTTAGGGATAAGAGAATAATGGAAAAAATGATGAACAAACGCCTCGACATCAATGGCAACAAGATCCCAGTATCTCTTTAAAAAACCGAAAGTAAACCCATCAGGGCCAGGGGCTTTAGTAGACCCACAGTCCCAAACAGCCCTTTTAATCTCGTCATAGGAAAAAGGAGATTGCAAGTAGTCATCCTGCAGTTGAGATAAAGTACTAAAAAACGCACCATCTGTAACTGGCCTCCAAGAGGATCTCTGCTGAAATAATGATTGATAATACTCATGAAACCCCTTTTTGACCGTGACCGGATTATCCACCCACATGCCATCAATCATCAAACCACGAATAGCTATTTGTCTCCTTTTATGGTTAAGCATACCATGAAAACATTTAGAATTTTCATCCCCTTCGATGCCCCACTGGATTTTAGCTTTTTGAGCAAGATCAACTTGAGCTAAATGATCAATATAAAAAATCTCCTTTAGTAAAGAAACTCTTTGCTCTCTCAAGGTAGCCGAACCTTCATCCTCCATGAGCCTAATATAGATAGGCTCTACTAAATCTTGCAAGTTCTTCCTTTTACTAGCCACCATGTCTTGGTGTTTAGAGTTCCACTCTCTGAGTTTAGATTTAAGAAACTGTAATTTTTTCTTAAAAATAACCCAAGGGTTAGTCAACTCCACCTCCACCACCGAGGTAGCCCATGTCTCCTGAACTATATCATCAAACCCCTCCATATCAAACCAGGAATGAAATATTCGAAAAGGTGTCGGACCATAATCCACCCGGTGTTCCAATAAGAGAATAGGGCGATGATCCAAAGTATTCTTGTCCAAAACCAAAGCTGAAAGGTGAGGAAAAGAATCCAAAAAGCCATCCGTAACCGAAAATCTATCGAGCTTGCTGATATGTGCATATTTAGTTCATAATAAGTATAGATTTTTATTCATTTATTAGCTAAATTGTTGCATTTTATGGACAAAAGGTACTTAAAAGTGTTTGAATTATATTTTTAGTCCAAAAATGAAGCTCGGAAGCAGAAGGAAGCAGGAGAAGCGGTTGAGAGCTCGAGAATGGAACAAAGAAGAAAAACACTAAAAATAACACCTACTCGGCGAGTAGGGTCGACTACTCGACGAGTCCAAGCGAAGATTCGAGAAGATAAAGACTCGGAAACCCAGAGGCTTATCACAATACAGGGACTGAGAGATGGACTTGACGAGTCGCCACTTGACTCGACGAGTCGATTTGTATATATAAAGATAACTCCACAGAACGATGGGGAGGAATTCTTGAACGATTCAGAAGAGTTTAGCTGCGATCAAGAAGTCAGAAAAACCCTAGAAGACGAAGTCATAAGCTAGAATTCAATCCCGAAGGAGAATTGAGGCAAATTTCATCATTCCACTTAATCTTTTGTTTTGTCATTATGGTTAAACAGTTAGACTCTGTTTGGTTGTTGTTATTTACTTTAATTATGAGCTAAAACCTTTAGACTTCTGTTTGGGGATACAAAATTGATAATATGGTTTGATTGTTGGTAGGATTAATTCTAAGTTGGTGATTTTTGTTATTTTAGCTTGCTAAAGAACCTTGTGTGTGAATAATAATTAATTTTCTGTTAATAGGAAGATAATTGATTAGCATGAACATCTATTGATTATCTACCTCATATGCTATGTGATCACTTTGTCATATGTTTAGGATTAATGAACATGAAACTAGAGTTAATAAGAAAATTGGGTAAATTCATGTGCAAGCTTGTGTGATGACCATCAACAAGAAGTTAATTAAAAGATTAAATTAGTTAACTATTGCAAGTCTAATTTAACCCGAATAATTAATCTAGTAAATCTAATTAAAATAGACAACTGGCCACTGTTTATGTTAGTTTATTTGCTAAAGATTAGTGTAGTGAATGCGAATCTAATCACTTGAATCGGTAATCGACAAAAGAATTAATCCATTGCACCATTACCTTGAAATCAACCATAGGATCAATTGAGTTGAACTAAACAGAAGTTCCTTCCCATTATTGAATCTAGTTAGTTCTTTGTTTTCTAGTTTTTAAATTAGTAATAGTTAGCAAGTTTCTAGTCTTGTAAAACTAGAGAAAATGCTTTACTTATTAATTAATTTAGATAGAATTAGTTTTTAGTTTTATTTTGCCATTCCCTGTGTTTGATACCCTACTTATCTAGCTATACGACAATTGATAGGTTCACTGCCTTTGTGTGTTATTTTATAATTGAAAGTAGGTTTAAAACTAAGTGAGTTTGCACACATCAAGTTTTTGGCGCCGTTTCCGGGGAACGGTTCTAAAATTAACATTAAATTCTAGTTTAATTGATCCTTTGTGGGGGATTTATCTTACACAAAGTTATTTAAAAAGGTAATTCAGTAAGTAGAATTAGTTTTAATAAAATTCTGTTTTTAGAGTAACTAGAATTTTTTTTTGTTTTTGCCTTGAACTCGCCGAGTGCACTCGTGCCGACTCGGCGAGTACATCGCTGTTACAGTTTTAATTTTTTTTATTTTATTTTTGTTCTTTTTACGCATTTTTTTTTGTTTTGTTAACAGTTGTTTCATGACCCGAAGATCTGATACACCTCTGGTCCCTCCTCTTGAAGACTCGAAATCCGCACTAAGAAGGAGCAAAGGCAAAACTGTTGGAGAATCCGCTTCTTCAAAGAACTCACCACTCAAAAACCTAAAGTCCGTTTTCAGCAAGAAGAGGAGCAGCAAATCAGGAGCATCCAGTGCCTCTTTGACAATCGGAGACCCAATTCAAGAAGATATCGAGTACGAGACCGAGGAAGAAGACGAGCCCACATACAAGCATGACTCCGAGTTTGAAGACGATTTAGCTATCACTATGGCTAATACCGATGAAGTCCCCATGGGAGAATGGAAGAAGAGGATGCGCGATGACACCGGCCCGGGACTTGTGCAACCCGCAATTCCCGCAACCGCTACTTTCGAACTAAAAGGCCATATTCTTGCTCAACTCAAGGAGATTCCTTTTTATGGAAAGGGTCACGAGGATGCCTATAAGCACTTGGACGAAGTGAATGATGTGGCAGACTACTTCAATGTACCGAATGTTCCACGCGAGACCCAGCTTCTTCGCATGCTTCCAGTCACGTTTAAAGGTGCTGCAAAGGATTGGCTAAAGTCACTTCCTCCCGGATCGGTCACCACATGGGCTAAGATGAAAGAAGAGTTCAGAGACCACTTTTGCCCGCCCTCCAAAATAGCCAAGCTAAAGAAAGCCATTGCCAACTTCGAGCAACAACCCGGAGAATCTCTTTATGAAGCTTGGGAGAGGTACAAGAGCTTGCTTAGAAATTGCCCACACCATGACCTTAATAGCCAACAAGAGGTCTCCATTTTCTATGACGGAGTCAATGTCACCACAAGGCAATTGCTCAATTCTCAAGGCCCGCTAACGAAGAAGGCGCCCCCGGTAATCAAGGAGTTAATTGAAGAATTCTCTAAGCACTCTAGAGAATACCACAATCCAAGAAATGAAGTAAGTCGGGGGTAGTGAACTCGGCAAATGATAGCATGGCGGCGGTGATAGCTAAGCTTGATAGTCTTGATAGAAGAATGACAAAAATGGATCAAACAATCCATGCTATTCGGGTTGGATGTGAAAATTGTAGAGGGCCCCATCTCACAAAGGATTGTGATTTGGATGAGAATGGAAACAAGAAAGCTCAAGTATTCTATTCAAGTGGTGATCGATACGAAGAAAATTGGCGGAAACCGAAGAAGGAATGGCTCCCATATGAAGAATATAAGAAGGCTAAGGAGGAGAAATACAAGCAGAAGGAAAGGGGATATTATCAAAAGGAAGAACCGGTGATGGAAAAGAAAGCCGATTTAGAAGAATTGTTCACTAGATTCATAGCCGCTTCCGAAAAGAGACACAATGATCACGATGCTGCAATACACGAGACCAGAAATATGCTAAGGAATCAGCAGGCATCCATTCTCAACATTGAGAAACAGCTGGGACAGCTTGCACACCAAGTGAACGAAAGAAGACCGGGTAAACTTCCAAGTAATACCGAAACCAATCCGAAAATGGAGAATGTGAGTGCAGTGACCTCCAGTAATGAAGAATTTTTCACACATGCACAGAGGATCTCCAAGAGGAAGAAAGAAAAGACAGAAGAGTTGGCTCCAGCTAAGCCCGACCAGACTCGCTGAGTCCCTCAAATGGACTCGATGATTCCATGCGTAAATGAAAAAACTGTCATTCCTTTAAAGCCATATAATCCTCCTTTACCATTCCCAATCAAAGCCATGCCTGTGGAAAAAGTTGAAGCTTATAGAGCCTTTATGAAGCATGTTAAAGCCTTACAAGTCAATGTGCCATTTGTAGAAACGATGCTCAAAACACCCAAGTACTTCAACTTACTAAAAGGTCTCTTTGCTGCTAGGAAAGACTTGGCTGAAGTCGCGGAGATAATATTGAGTGAGCTACCCGAAAAGAAGGGCGATCCGGGGAGTATCATAATTCCATGCCAGTTTGGAAATGCATTTGTCACTCAAGCATTGACCGACTCGGGTGCAAGCATCAATCTGATGCCTTTCTCTTTCTTTAAGAAGCTGAATTTACCGGAGCCAAGACCGGTAAACATGAAGATCCATTTGGCAGACAAGACAACAATTCATCCACGAGGCGTTTGTGAGGATCTTCTCATTAAAGTTGACAAGTTCATTTTTCCAGTAGACTTTGTGGTGCTTGACGTGGAAGAAGACCCCAAAATTCCGATTATTTTGGGGAGGTCATTTTTAAACACCGCATGTGCTTTAATCGATGTATGTGAGTCTACACTAACGTTAAGGGTAGGTGACGAGTCCGCAATATTTAGAGCTGTACCAGAAGCCAAGCAAGAAGAAGAAGGAAAAGAAGAGATCTCATTTATCGGTTTAGATGATGAGATACTGCAAAAAGAACTTGCACTTTTGCACGAAGAAGATCCAAGCAAGTTTTTGCTACCTTCTGGAGAGGATGGAGATGTTAACAAGGACTTGGAGGAGATAGCGAAGCTACTGGAAGGAGCCGACTCGGAAAACACCCAGGAAATGATGAAATACGATCTGACTCGCCGAGTCACTTTACTGGACTCGACGAGTCCAGTCGAAATTGCCAACAACTTGGACGACTTAGATCTGTTTGTTGCTAGTTCTCTGCATATGCTGGACTTGGATATTTTTCCTCATTCTCTAGAAGAACAAACATCAGAAGGAGAAATGGATACGCAAGTTCAACACTTCCATATAGCATGTCTTGATGCAATTCTGCTTGAAGATGGGGTAAGCACAAAAAAAGAGGAAAAGGCAAATGATAGGAGAGTTGATGTTGGACAACCTTTCATTACAAAAACTAGAGCACGAACTTTCACAAGCTTTGAAGTAATTAAGTTTAAGGAAAAGGAGGCGCAAGAGAAGGTGAAAAAGAGTGGGGTTAAGAAGAAAAAGAGGAGAAGAGAAGCCCAAACAGCTGAGGATAAAGCTGTAAAGAAGAGAGGAATTAAAACGGGCTTACAAAAAGAAGATTCACGCTTACAAAACGAAGTACAAACCACAAAAGACTAGGCGTGCATTCCCGATGCTGGAAGATGACGAGACGTAGATGGGAAGGAGTCCAGTTAACGACTCCTTTAAAAGAAGCGCTTGGCGGGAGGCAACCCGTTATTTAGAGTTTGCTTTCTTTTACCTTTTTAGTTTTGTTTGAATTTTTTTTTCGTTTTCCGAATTTTAATCTTCCAATTCGTCGGACATGTTTGCTTGAGAGTGCGTATGGACTAAGTGTGGGGTGGAATAAATTTTCTTTTCTAAATAAATGACAAAATTTTATAATTTGTGAATTGTTTGCAAGAGACTCGCCGAGTCTGACCATGACTCGACGAGTCCATTTAGATTTCAGAAGAGAATAACATCGCGACCAGACTCGACGAGTCGGTTTTATTTACAGAAAAAAAAATTGAAATGACTTTTACAACTGGTAACTAGGGTTTTAACCCTAAAGAAATCAGTTTTTCACAACTCACTCGCCGTGCGCCTCCCTCCCAACTCTCTCTCTCAAGCATTCATCATCTCTTCAATTGTTCTTCAAGTTTTTTTCAAGTTCTATCACGAAAGGTAACTAATTTCTTCCTATTTTCTGTTAAAAGCATGATTTTAAGATGATCTAGGGTAGTAATTTCATAGAAAACCCGATTTTGAAGAATAGTGAATTTCTAGGGTTTCGATTTTTTATGAATTATGTTGTTTTGCATGATTATTCTTACCCTAATACCTTATAAACATGCCACTAGACAAAACCCTTGAAGTAATTTTGAGATTTCATGGTTCAAATTAGACCGACTCGCCGACTGACTCGCACAGTTCTTGCGACTCGCCGAGTCGTTCATTGACTCGACGAGTCGAGTCGGGGACACAGTTGTGACTTATTTTAATAATTTTCTGTGTTTTCTGTGTTTTATGTTCTGTGTTTTGCAGGGACAATGTTTCATAGGGGGCAAGGTTCAAGTGGACGCCAAGGAGATTTTCCTTGGTTAAATTTCCCTCATATCGAATCCGCTTCTACCATGACGAGGTGGAAAGAAGAAATTAGCTGAAGTAAGGAAGGAAGAAATTTACGTGCCCAACAGAATTGATTGGGGTTGGTTACAAAGTGTGTGTTATGAAGAGGAGTTGGCTCCCTATCTTTTAAAGGAGTTTACTTATGAGGGAGAGACGATGGTATGCAATGGGTGGAGCCGGGTCTTCCGTATTCAAGAGCCGGTGTACCGGGAGCTTTGCCTGGAATTTTTCTCCACGATATCTTTTCGTGGGGGAGATGACTGCTATCACCCGACGAGTGTCAGTTTCTGTCTTGGGGGTGAGTTTCATCAGTGCTCCGTGGTTGATCTCGCTTGTCGGATGGGTATTTATTATCGGTCATTGGTCTCCACCGCTATTTTCCGTGCATTTATGGAACACTCTCACAAGGTGTTCCCCGATGGAGTGATGAGCACGGGTTGGTGGAATACGATTTCCAACAAAGTGTACATTCCGAAATCAGCCCAGGAAGGAAGCATTCGGTCGCCTACACACCGTCTTATTCATCGCCTTATTTCCACCACTATTAACCAAAGGAAGGCTGATGACAAGGTTTCTAACCTTGATGTCTTTTACTTATGGAGCATTGTCACACCCGACACTTTCTGCAATATTCCTTGGTGTTTGGCTTCATACTTGGCGAAGGGTGCGGTCAAAGACCGCAAGACATCGAAGATTAATGGTGGAATGTTTGTTACACGGCTTACCAATTCGTTTGGGTTGATTACCCGTGGTGCGTGGAATTTGATGACTATGATTCCTACCCCTCCATTTAATCCTATTATTTTTAGGAGGGCTAGGATCATTGAGGACTATGGTGGAGGTCATTATGCTATCCCGCATGATGATCCTGTTGTTGGTCCCGAGGCACCGGGAAGGAGGGTCCGATTGAGGCGTGAGCGTGATGTAGAGGAGGAACCGCCGGTGATTCTGGTAGACAGTGATGAAGTACCAATGGATTGGTACAATGTTGAGATGAGACGGTTAAAAGATCAAATGGCGCAGGGTATAAACTGTAACATCCCGGAATACCAAGAGTAAAGTTGAAGGTCTAAAAGAGTAAAATGGGAAGGAGCGACTCGGCGAGTCCACGAGTGGACTCGGCGAGTAGGGTCGCGACTCTAGTCACGTGTTAAGTGACCAACTCGGCGAGTAGCATGGGTGGACTCGGCGAGTTGGTGCTGAGTGGAGAAAACCCTAAACCCGGAGGTTGAGCCCTATATAAAGAACATTATGTCTCCTCCCCAGCCTCCTTATCATCCCTTGAGTTCCAGAAACCCTATTTTCGTGAAGAAACCCCATTGTTGAGTGAATTGGAGCTTGGAGAAGTGGTTGTTGAAGAAATCTTGAAGGAAAAGAGACTTGGATCAAAGGGCTTTGCAAGAATCCGGATTAATCTTCTCTTGGAGCTTCCTTTTGAGGTATTATTTCATTGTTTGAGCTGCTATTGTCTAGATTCATCATTTTGGGGGTGTTAGTGATCATATCTTTTGGTGTATTGGAGTTTAGAGGTTATATCTGAGGTTGCTACCTCAGATCTGGGATGGTGAAGGGCTAGAATGCATAAAAGTCCCAGTTTATGAGTGATTGAAGGAGCTATCTTGTCCCAAGCCCAAACTCTAGAGTGAAAATGCATAGATCTCCTTGGATTCACGTAAAGTTTGCCACTTTACGTGATGGATGGCCTTAGGAAAGGTAGATCTATGGTTTGGATCATCTGCATGGCTTGGAAAGCCTCTGTATGGATTTAGACCCGGTGGTACTCGGCGAGTCACATGGGTGGACTCGGCGAGTTGCTTGAAGATAGGCTGGAACTCGATGAGTTGGAAGAACAACTCGGTGAGTTGGATGAAGATGGCCTGGAACTCAACGAGTTGGAAGAACAAGTCGGCGAGTAGGTTGAAGATAGCCTTAGACTCGACGAGTCTGTTCTTGGACTCGGCGAGTCTTGTCGAAGAGTCCCAATCTTTTCTGGTTGAGCCGTGAATCGGTGAGTCAAGGGGATGACTCGGTGAGTTGTGTGTGAGTGGACTCAGAGTTGTTGAACTCGGCGAGCCTCGGGGTGACTCGGCGAGTTGAGTCGCGGATTAGGGAATTTCTAAGCATGGGGACTCGGCGAGTCATCGGGTTGACTCGGCGAGTAGAGTCAGTTAGGGGTTGACTTTGACCAAGGGTTGACCAGTGGTTTCCAGGGGCATTTTGGTAATTGTTGGATATTGTTTGAGTTCAGTGCCTTGGTGGTTGGTCAGTGGAGGAGTTCGTGTCAGAGTTTAGAGCCGTGGGATCTTATCTGTTCAGTCGGCAGTTTCGAGGTGAGTTATCCTCACTATATCAACAGGGTCTAAGGCACCAAGGCCGACCCTTTTATCGGATTGAGATCCGGGTATTTATTGTATGTTATTGCTTTGATATGTTGCATCCTGGTAGCTAGGATGGCATATGTTAGAGACTTGGTTGAGATCGGTATCCTGAGATGTAGGGTGATGCTATGCTAGTGACCGGTTAGGTTGGTATCCTGGTTAGGATGATGATATGTTATGTGATCTGTTTGATCGGCTTGTTGACTGTGAATTGCTATATGATTGTATGTTTATGTGCACATGGTTGTTTGGACTGGAGTTGGTTTGAGGCGGGTCCTGCTTTGTGCTGTAGGCCAAGATACCCAGGGCGGACCGGTTGTTCCGAAGGCCCAGCGAGCGGTCCGTATATGCTGTAGGCCCCAAGAGGGCGGACTAGACGTGCCGAGGCTCGAAGAGTGGACCAAGCCGACTGAAGGCCCGGTGTGGGCGGATCAGTCATACTGTAGACTTAGAGAGTGGACCAGGTGGATTGAAGGCCCGGTGCAGGCGGACCAATCACACTGCAGACTCGAGGTATATGGCTAGACTCGGAGGGTGGACCAGGTGCACTTTTGGCCGGTGCGGCGGACCAGTCACACAGTAGACCCGAAGTGCATGGCTGTTCTGTGATCGGATATGAGATGGCATGTTATGCGTGTATGGTATATGTGGTTGGTATTTTAGGGATATCTCACTAAGCTTTCGGGCTTATAGTTGTGGTTTTATGTTTTTCAGGTTCTTCAGGAGACCATGGCAAGGCGAAGGCGTGATCGTACCGCTCCTCGTGTTTATGTTGTGATGAGATTCTGGGAATACTTAAAATAAATTGTATTGAAAACCTTTTTGTAATAACTTTAATGGAATCGGGTTGTTTTCGAAAAGTTTAAATTTGTTGGAATTTTTCGATCGTTACATAAACTTTAGCAATCAATCCCACATTAGACTTTTTGACCACTTCAACATTCCGCATATTGATGGTGGTAACTTCCCGTATATTCCGTCGTGGGATGAAGTGATCAATGCAAGAAGGAGTGGCACGAGTGGAAGTGGAGCAGCGCAGGAACATGACGATGAGGATGATGGCTAGTTCTTTGTGTTTTTATTAAACAATTTTTATTTTTATTTTTGTTCTTATTTGGTGTGTTTTGAAATTTGTTAGGACTTTTAGTGTTTTGCTTAATGATTGATTGCCTTGATGATTTTCAAAATTTGATTAGGAGTGCTTGCATAGAAGGGTTAGAGTTATAGAGTCAAGAGGGTTATAAAAAGTGAAAGAGAGAGTCAAGAAAGGGAAGCGTTAGAGTCAAAGTGTCGACTCCGGTCCCTAGGGACATGAGCGAGTGAGTCTAGAAGTGAGGAGAAATTTTGAAGATTTATTAGAGGTTGGAACAAATGCAGAATATCATTTTTTTCGTCTAGCGGTCTACTCGTCGAGTGCACTAAAATGACTCGACGAGTCGCCTTGTATTCTCACATATTCGAAACTGTCCGCGCTTATACTCGACGAGTCGCATATATGACTCGACGAGTAATTCATTTTTATACCAAGAGGACTTCTGATTTGATGCTGCTAAGTGTGCTACTTGACCACTTATTCTTCCATATCGATTCTTGAAGATCTTACACTGTTTTCCCTGCATATTTGGAGCTGCCACATGAGATTTTGACACCCAAGTCATGGATGAGCTGTTCCCATGGCTAAAGACAATTGAAGATGGAGCTGAAGAGAAGAGTATCAACCTATCGACTGCTACCCCAGGGGAGTTTGTTCCAATTCCCTCTATATTTGCATTTATTTTTGCATAATATGCAATGAGGGCATTGCATAATATAAGTGTGGGGTAGGGGGTTGGTCACATATTAGAAAATTTAGAATCTTAATTTAGGCTAATTTTAAAAAATTTTGCATACCAAAAATATTACTTAGGACTTAATTTAGAAAATTTTTGTAAAAGCAAATTAGGATTCCATGTTAGAATTGTGTTGATGATTGCATGAAAACCCAAATGTTTAGTTGAGCCTATACACGTTCTAGTGCATTTGTGGCTTCCTTATTCCAGTGAAATCATGGGACAAAAACACGACCCTGCTCAGCCCGAGGGATGCAATATGTTTAGCAGCCTAAACCTGAAATGTATCCAGGAAAATTATTATCGTTAGCCAATAAAGGTTGAGGTTGAGCGCCCCTGCTTAAGCATGTAGGTTTATTGAGTGAAAAAAGAGAGGTACATGTAAAAAAAAAAAGAGAGAATTGCTAGAAAAGTTGAAGAATTTTGGAGCAATTAAAGTGAAGATCAAAAGATCAAAATTCCAAGAAATTCAAAAAGTTGAAGATACCAAAAATCAAACAATAAACGTGGTGAATTCAAAGAGATCAAAGACAAATTAGCAAAGAAGTGAAGAATTCAAAAGAGCTCCATAGTGGTATCATAAATTGTAATTCTAGATTATGTATGCTTGGGTTGCTCATCTAAAAATACCTTGAGGGTATGAGGTTTTCTGCGGATGGATTCGGAGGGTTGCATAAAATGAGCATAGTTCGGGGTGAGTGGGCGAATGTTTATGAGGATTGTGAGTATTTGGAGTATGGGGGTACTTAGGACAATTTTAGACACAAATGCATGCGTTGCGGTCTTGGCATAATGGCTGGGTTAGATTGGAGTTGTCATATGTGATTCTAATATGTTTAAAATTCAGTTTTGCTTGCGGGCAAGCAAAAGTCAAGTGTAGGGTATTTTGATATGTGCATATTTAGTTCATAATAAGTATAGATTTTTATTCATTTATTAGCTAAATTGTTGCATTTTATGGACAAAAGGTACTTAAAAGTGTTTGAATTATATTTTTAGTCCAAAAATGAAGCTCGGAAGCAGAAGGAAGCAGGAGAAGCGGTTGAGAGCTCGAGAATGGAACAAAGAAGAAAAACACTAAAAATAACACCTACTCGGCGAGTAGGGTCGACTACTCGACGAGTCCAAGCGAAGATTCGAGAAGATAAAGACTCGGAAACCCAGAGGCTTATCACAATACAGGGACTGAGAGATGGACTTGACGAGTCGCCACCTGACTCGACGAGTCGATTCGTATATATAAAGATAAATCCACAGAACGATGGGGAGGAATTCTTGAACGATTCCGAACGGACCCAAACCGCTTCAATAACAACAAAGCCATCATGAATAGAAACACGATTATGAGAAATCAAATCCACATCTCGGATAGCTAGGATACCCCCGAATGCTCCACGAGAAGGAGAGAAAGCATACATAAAAGAAGAATTACCCCAAAAAGATCTAGCCATAACTAAGTCAACATGCTCCATCTTAGTTTCTTGAATAGCTAAAAAATTAATTTTATGACGATTACACAATTTTCTTATCCAACTCCTCTTATCAGAGGAGGACGCCCCTTGGATATTGATTGATAAGTAATTCATTTTGGAACTTGCCTTTGAACGTGGCCTTGTAAAATCTCTGTTACACGATCCATGCAACCATCCATATTATACCCCAACGCTTCTCCCATAGCAATGGTTTTTTTGTAATTCCTCAAGAAATGAATTATTTTTTTCAATACCACCTGTGTTGCTTTGTTTATTTTCTGAGAACGAAAAACACTGATTTGAAAAACCCGGAGGTTGCGAAAGATCTTCTTCAGAACTGTTAATTCCTAAAACATGACCATGACCTCCAGGAAAACCCATCCAATTAATTTGATCCGTATCATTAACTGAATAATTTCCAAGATTACCCTCATTCTCAGCCCCTGTATTCTGATTATCATCATACAATTTTCGAGGCTTAGATGAGAAAAAAGGGGTTGATGCTATAGAAAACAAATCCGGAACATCATCAAATGTTGCTGTCTCATTTTTGACAGCAACATAGGCTGTTGTCGCAATTTTGGCAGCAATAGGTGCATCTTGATCTGTTGTCGGCCTGACTTCATTATGAGGGCAAAGTGGTTCTTGATCGTGATTATTAGGGCTCTGGTGACTGACATGAATCATACCAGGATAGGCAACAGGTTCCTGGAAAACTGATTCTTCATTAATTGGGACATAATTCCGATAATGCCCCTGAGATGAATCCTTATGCAACTTGGTTGATTTTTTAAGTTCCTCTTCATTATCCAATTTTTTCATAACATCGTAAATACCAAAAGGATCTAATGATACATCTTCCTTATCACTTAGTGAAACATTACTACCCTCATGATCTTGTTCAAATCTATGAAATTCATCAACATTATCGTTATCAGAATTTTTGTTGAATTCACATACAAATGTGAGATTCCACCCGGGAGCTTCTTTGAGACGAATGGGGAAAATTTCACCTTCATTACTAACTTTAATAACTTCCGAAATTATTCCAAGAAAGGAAGTGAGGATACAAACACGTGACTTATATACATCTTCTCCAATGTTGTCATCAAGGTGGGCAATTGAACCCCATTTGGCCAAGATATGTCTAAAGGAATTTTTACTCCAAGCGCGTAAGGGAAGGCCTTCTACATCAACCCATACAATACGATCCGATGGCACAAAATTATTGTCCCACTTTCTTTTCTCAATTATCCAGTGATTAACTGCATCATTATTCAAGAAATTTTTGCATTCTTCTTTAGATTTAAATTCAAACATCACCCACAAACCACCCACATAACGGATAATAAATTCATCAAAACCTTCATCGTGACACAACATCCCCAGATTGGGAAGAGTACTGAAATCACGAGCCTTAGCTAAACAAGATAATTTTTTTTATCATCAATAACAAAGTTTCCTGATTCAAGAACTATGACTGATTTTTTCCTATTGGCTGGAGGATCCTCTTTTTTATTACCTCTTACTGCATTTGCGTATGAAACAGGAAGATTCTCCCGTTTCTTCTCCACCCTAGTTGGTTCCATATAAGAGTTAGACTCTTTCTTGTGAGTACGAGGGACAGAAGCAAACATCTTGTGATACCCAAACCACACTTCACAAAGGTTCTTGATCATATGATCACTGTTAACAGTGCCCGAAAATCTAACAAAACCGAACCGTTTCCTCATACGTGACAATTTTTTAGAGATATAGATATCACAAACTTTTCCAAACCGAGAACATGTTCGCATATATCAGAATGAATAATGTAGTCTGGGAAATTTGTAATGTAAAAAGAATGTGACACAGACCTGATTGATGCATGAATTCTTTCACTGGAGGTTTTTTTGGATGTGGTTATTATTCTTTTTCCGCCCCTCACCAATCAAAGAACGAGACTTACCAGAGGCCATTGAATAAAACAATATTACAATCAAAATCTTTGCATGGATTCTTCCCAGCGTAGAAACAGGGGAGATTACGGAACACACAATACTCGATCAGGAGAAGGGGAGAGATGAGATGAGGCCCAGGCCCTGTCGGCCTTTGAACTCGCCAGAGAAGAAGGGCTGAACTGGACAAAAAACTAGAGATCCGAAATTGAATAAAAAAGTGCTGATTTTTTCACATTTTGAATAGAAAAGCCCAAGAAACCGGCTAATTTGTTCATTTTAACCCTTTTGACCTGTTCAACAGGTCATGAGACTAAATTGTTAATTTTTCGAAAATAATGAGACTTTTTTGTAAATTTTGCCAAAATTTTTATGTAATGTATAAACATATTTTTTACATATCTATATCTAATTTTACGTATTTTTTATATTTTTTTTTATGTTGTTATATGCATATATTTATGTATTTTTATGTATTTTAAATGTATAAACGTATATTTTTACTTATTTATATGTATTTTTAACAATTTTACATATTGTTTTATGTATTTTTATGTGTTATTTTTTATGTATTATGTATTTATATGTATTTTTATATATTTTTTCCTATTTAAGTATTTTTTTAAAGCTTTTTATATAGATGTTTATGTATTTTAAGTGTATAAACGTATTTTTTACGTATTTATATCGATTTTTAAGTATTTTACATATTTTTTATGTATTACATATTGATGTATTTTTTAGAGTTTTTTTATATATATGTTTTATATATTTATGTATTTTAAATGTATAAATGTATTTTTTTATGTATTTATATGTATTTTTTTAAATTATTTTACATATTTTTTGTGTGTTTTTATGTGTTTTTTTATGTATTTATATATATTTTTTCGTATTTATGTAATTTTTTTAGTTTTATTATATAGATGTATATTTGTGTATTTCAAATGTTTAATTGTGTAATTTTTTTAGTTTTATTATATAGATGTATACATAAAAAATTACACATAAAAATACATAAAAAATGTGTAAAATGGTTAAAAATACATATAAATAATTAAAAAATACGTTTATACATTTAAAAATACATAAAACATATGTAAATATATACGTATAAAAACATAAAAAAGACACAAATACGTAAAAATGGATATAGATATGTAAAAAATATGTTTATACATTATATAAATTTTTTGACGAAATATGCAAAAAAGTTCTATTATTTTCGAAAAATTAACAATTTGGTCTCATGAGCTGCTGAACAGGTTAAAAGGGGCTAAAATGAATGAATTAGCCGTTTTTTTGGGCTTTTCTATTCAAAAGGTGAGTAAATCCGGATTTTTTTATTCAAAAAATAAAATTTAGGACTTTATTAAAAATTTGCCCAAAATATTGAGATTTTTCTGGAGATATCCCATTGTTTTTGTGTTTGTCAATATGAATTAGTAATATATTTGTTAGAACAAAGTTCTATCAGGATCGATAGATTTTCAGCAAGCTAATGATTAAGAACGTAATAAAGAACACAAGTATGGCTTTGAATATGTCGTATGATTAATGCTTCAACACCTCAGAAGAGCTCGATTATGAACTTCAATTGTAGAGGTGTTTTAGGGTTACAAAATAATGAACGTGATAATCAACAACATATAATGCATACATGCATGCATATATATAGAATAACCCTACTAGCTAAACTAGATAATCACGGATGGACAGGCCCAATCCGGATGCAAAACGTAAGGCCCAAGACGCAACACAAACGGACTCAACAATCTCCCCCTTTGCGTCTTTGGAGCCAAAACCTCAATTCTGTTTAGCAACATAAGACTTCTTCACTGTCTTGAAGACCCTCGGTATGATGGCCAAAAGATGATAGCGAAACGTAATATATCACCGAAGCATGTCAGTAAAATTCTTCTTGTCAGCCTCTGAATTATGCTTGCACCGATGTATTATGTTGATGATGTGCTCCAAGCTATCATTAGAAAATAAGTGCTTATCTACCAGAGTAAACAAAAATTTGTGAGCTTCACCATTAGTAAACATCACAGTGAGATGTGTTGAATCTATTTGGCCCATCTTCATCTGTTCACATCCCCTGGCTTTGGTGTAGTTTTGACCGTTGGCTTTTTGTTCATAACCTTTGCTATCTCCTGATCCATAGTTGCAACTTCATAGATGTAGGAGGCCAACAATCTCTTTAAGTGTTTCAGAATCAACTCATATTCCGCCGGATTAGTGAGTAGAATGTTGTATAGCAGAATCCAATCATGGAGATTGAGATTAGGAAGGTCTGCAAGAGAGATAGTCAACACTGTGTTTGCTGTACCACGAGTGATCTTGAAATTGACATCGATAAATCCCCCAGCAGGTGAGGGTTTGAGAACCTTGATTGTAATGATCTTCTGTGCACTCCAAGTCAAGTACTGCGGTTGGCCATACTTCAGATAGAAGTCAATCAGCTCTCGGTCAACCTTCAGATGAGGAAAAGGAACCTCAACAGTTGAATCAAAATAATGGAATGTGAACGCCTTCCTTGTAATTGGCATGTCAAACTGCGAGTCCGTTGAATTATCACAGTCAAACGAAGCAACAGGTTCCAACCAATAAACTGATGGAAACTCTATAGCTTGACTGATAATTTCTTCTTTTGTCCATAAGGGAAACAAGGCCTTTTTATAGTTCAAGGCTTGTTCTTCTTCCCTGTTTCTCCTTTCCCTCTCCTCTGCTTCCTTAGCAACTTTCAAATTTTCATTCAACTCTCGTTCTCTCTTCTTTCTTTGGAGAGCCTCAACAATTGTTTCAGCAACATCACTGTTACTATCATCAGAAGTCTCCTTTTGCTTTTCATGTGGACCAGAACCTGAAGCTACATTATCCTTCAATTCGGTTGTGACTTTGACTTCTGGGTGTATAGTTTCTGTTTCTGTTTTCACAGTCACTCTCGGTTGATCAACACAAGCACCTTCTCCCCCTTGTTTCGGAGGCATGAACCTCTCAGAAACACCCTTCATTTCATGGAGCATTGCAAGGGCAGGAATCAGTTTGGTGGTAAGATGATTTATGATGGTGAGAGTTAGGATGGGATCATGAGCACCAAGGAGATTGGTCAACACGTCCTTTACATCTACCGCACAACTTCGAAATACAACCCATTCTGTCTTTAATAAAGAAATTTCTTTTTCTACTTGGGCTAGCTGCACCTTCTGGACTTCAATAGTAGATGCTTGTTTGGCAAGATCTGCCTTCAGAGCACTTTTGGTTGCCAGGTCAGCGTGAAGAGAGACAAAATGAGAATTTTCTAAACTTAAAAAGGATGTGTTCTCGGTTTGGATAGATGAACGCACAACTTCAAACTTGGTGCTTTCTTCCTGAAGGGACGTAGAAAATAAATCCACAGAGGCTTGTACTTTCCCTGCACTTGTATCAACATGAATTTTCAATGAGTCAAGAAAATCTGAGTTGTATGAACAATCTCAGTAACATCATTAGTTGCCTTTTTACAAGAAGAAGTAGACTCATCAATAGCTTTAGTAGATTTCTCAATTGATGTTGTGTATTGTTCTATGGCAGTCTCCAGGAAAGCTTTAAGAACCACACCATCATAAGCCTTGCTGTCTTCAAGCAAACGATCAAGCTTTTCATGAATGCTCTGTAAATGTTGGCTTCTGACAGGAGCATCATTGTCTTCATCAGAAGGAAGCCGATATGGACTAAAGTATGTTGAGTCATACTCATCATTCTCTCCACCGAGAGTGGCACCGGAATCGGTTGAGTTGGTAGGTGAAAGAGGTTTAGTGATGATTGGAGTTTCGGTTGTAGTAGTTGCCCCCGTATCAGATACGTTGACTTCAACTGTGGGGTCAGGAATAGTAGTGGTAGTTGATTGGTAAATTATAGGAGGTGGTAATGGAGATGTAGAAATTGGAATAATAGTAACTGGTGGAGGATCGATAGGAACCAAAACTATAATTTTTTGTTTCGATGATGGAGGTGGGGTAGGAATTTTGTCATGAATGGGTTCGGTTGGAGTTCGGGATCTGGAAGGTGTATTGCCTCTCGGTGATTCATGATGACCCTCCTCTTCTTCATCTTCCTTGTCATTGTCTGAGCCAGGAGGAGTGGGACTCTTGGATCTTCTTGCCATTTTCTTAAGCTTGTTGGGCTTGGAAGAATCTCCTTTATGAGACTTTCGTTTGAGAGATTTAGAAGCTTTAGTCTTATCCTCTTCTGTGGACACCTTCTTTGTGGTAGTGTGTTTCCCTCTATTTCCAGGCTTGTCTACGGCTTCCAGGGCAGCCTGCTGTTCCAGAGTAAGGACTCTCAGTCCCTTAGGAGGAAGTTTTCTGTATTCCGCCATGATATGACTTTCAACTGAGACACAATGATACATGGATTCAGGAATGGAGACCTTGTGATGGAACTTTGTGGGATCAGAGATGACGATCTTCTTCGTGTGAAACGTAGCAATGGACGCGACTAGGGCATCCTTCATCACAGGAATGTCCAAAGTGTTAATCGCCCTTTTTGTAATAAGCGTCCAGAAGCTCCCACATGATATCTCTGAATGCCTTGTAGATGTATTGAGACTCTGCACCACTTGAGACCAGATAATCGTCCCATAATCAAGTTTAAGGCCATTGTAGAGACCGTATAAAAGGGTAAGAAAACCCTTGCTTGTGCCATCTGATCCACCACTCCTTTCTGCCAAACTCTTGATGAGAAGAGTTAACAAACCATTCCATTGAGAAGGTAAACAAGACTTTTTAACTTTTGTGACTGTGGTGAGCAAATCTGTATATCCCATCGCGTAAAGCATGGAGAACAACTATGTAGTCATGATAAAGTCTGGTGAGATTACTGAGGAATCAACAACAAGATTCATCAACGAGCAAAATCTCTCCTTTGAAATAGAAGCCTTCTTGTTATGGATTTGAAAGAAAATGTGTTCTTTGTTCTTGTCATATGAGGCCGTTGAGTAGAGCTACGATAAGAGTGACATTGGGACGGCTTCAACTTGAGTTAGGGGTACAACCAGTGGAGAATACTTCAAACACTCGACAACCTAAAGCATATACGAATCATACAAAAATGGGTTAAGTTTGATGATCATATTTTGATTTGGCTTGATTGAAAGCAATGTAGACGAAGCAGTCTGATCATTAACGGATGAAGAAGTCGCCATTGTTGAACAAAGAAGGAAGATAAACAGTTGGAACGTGCGTCGTAATCTTGAGTGAATTTGTTGCTGGTAAAAGACAAATAATGGAAAATCTCTTGATATACCGTTGCCAGGAGAGAGAATGTAGATGATGATAATGACGTGATCACTAAAACGTCACCTGGAAAAGCGCGATGTGATAGGCTGGGTACTCCTAGGTAAACGTCAGCACGTGTGGGTATAGAGACCGTTCAAATTCACGCGCCCGAATTCTTATCCTCAATCGTCGTTTAAAATTCAGTGTGACTTCAAGAAACATGATTGCCCCTGTTTAAACAAAACATGAACCAACAACAACTAGAGTTTTGGAAAATATAATTTTTGTGCAATAGAGTGACAAACGATAAAGAGATAAAGCAAGTGTGTATGGGATGTGAGTGATGTCTCATTATAAGACATAAAGGAGGTGATCCCGGGAAAGAATCGCTTCCTTCAGAGTCAAGAGAGACTTGAAGTGCTTGTGTGGTTTCCCGAAAAATACGATCAACTGTTTGTTGAGAAACATTTAAAGGCTTCTTTTAATTGTTAGGCATTGGGAAGCTTATCTTCCACCGAACTTTGAGTCTTAACATAAGACCGAACGTTAGAAGAAGTACTTGTGAGACCGATGTAGTGTGTTGAACAAGTAGGTGAGATATAAGTTGGAGTGACAAATGAAGTAATAAAAATCTCAAAACCAAAAATAAACTGGATCTTTTTGCAAAGAAATGCCTTGGTTTTAGACAATTTCATAAAGACCACGCAAAACTAAAAAGAGATTTCATTGGCTAACCAGTAAGTTCTTGAATTTGATAATTCACCATCAATTCATTATGGGTGTTGGATTTTGGGTTTCACTCAGCACATGGTATACGTGTCTAAGATCACAAACACAGACTTTGTGCAACCATAAACCTCAGTCGTAAGAACCGAGAGTCTCAAGGGTTACATTGGTGAACCGAAAGTAGATGGAGAATATAAGGAAGATGGCTAAAGAACCAAAAGTACCTTCTACTATAAAGACATGACAAAGCAGACAAACTCTTAACTCATATGAGAAGAGTAAGGTAGCTCTAGACTGAGTGAATGTTAACAACCTAATTGGGAAGAAACGATAGGTATAGATCGAATCATTAAGGCCTGCTCTAAGTCGTAGAGGCTTTGGTCAACATGCAACAACATGCTTCTAGGGACCGGTAACTAGTTATTATGGAAATAATTGTACCTGACTTAGCTCGAAATTCTGTTGTATTGGTACTCTTGTGACCTAATTAAAGTAAGAACAAACAAACACACCACACAAACAAAACAAACAAACAAAACGGAAAATATTTTTGAAGATTTGAGTTTTCTGAAAAATAATAAAAACAGAAAGAGAAAATATTTTTGGATTTTTGAAGTTTTCTGAAAAAGAATAAAAACAGAAAGCAGATAAATTAAATAAGCATAAACCATATTAAAGACGAGAGAAGAAATGTATATAGTATACAACCGAAACCTTATCTAAATTGAGTGAAGCGAAATAGACCGAGCGGTCGGTTCATTTCGGTTCTTAAAATTTCAGATCCGAAATAGACCGAGCGGTCGGTTCATTTCGTTTCTCAAAATTTTAGAGCCGAAATAGACCGAGCGGTCGGTTCATTTCGGTTCCCGAAAATTAAGGAGCCGAAATAGACCGAGCGTTCGCTCCATTTCAGTTGTCTAATTTTTAGTGAGAGATTTGAGGATTCGGTATCGACTCTGCTTCCATCATACCCAAGCCTTGTAAGATTTTGTTAAAGAGAGCTTCAGGTAATGCCTTAGTGAATATGTCGGCCAGTTGATCAGTAGATCGAATAAAATGCACTTCCATGTTCCCATCTTCTACATGATCCTTGATGAAATGATATCTAAGTGCAATGTGCTTAGTTTTTGGGTGTTGCACTCGATTGTGACAAATCCTTATTGCACTTTCTGAGTTACAATAGAGAGGAATATTCTTCATACTCAGTCTGTAATCTCTTAGTTGACTTTGAATCTATATTACTTGAGAAGTGCAAGACGCTACAGCTATATACTCAGCTTCGGCTGTGGATAGTGACACTCAGGTTTGGTTTTTGGACTACCAGCTAACAAGTTTTCCATCAAGAAATTGGCATCCACCTGTAGTGCTCTTTCTATCTCGACCACATCCTCCAAGATCAGCATCAGAAAAAGATTGAATGAAGAATCCAGATCTTGCAGGATACCAGAGACCGAGAGATGAAGTTCGCTTCAGGTAACGAAATATATTCTTCACTGCTACCATGTCAGGTTCTCTTGGATTAGCTTGAAACCTAGCACAATAACAAACAGAAAACATAATATCCGGTATTGTAGCTGTTAGATACATAAGGGATCCTATCGTTTCACGATATAATGTTATGTCAACAGCAGGTTTTTCCAGAGATGGTGTTAACTTGGTGCCAAATGCCATTGGAACCTTCACTTTTGAGTCACCCGTCATACCAAATTTCATTAGTAAATTCTTTGTGTAGGCCTCCTGGTTGATAAATATACATTATGTTCCCTGTCTAATGTTTAAACCAAGGAAAACATTAATTGGACCCATTGCGCTCATTTCAAATTTACTCTCCATCAACTTCCTGAATTTAGCTGTTAAGATAGGATTCGTAGAGCCGAAGATGATATCATCAACATAAATCTGAACTATCATAAGATGTTCGCCTTATTTCTTTCGTAAGAAGGTTGGGTCAACCGAACCTTGTTTAAATTTAGACATTTTTAAGAAGCGAGTTAAAGTTTCATACCAGGATCTCGGTGCTTGCTTTAATCCATAGACTGCTTTATCCCGCACATAGCAATGATAAGGGAATTTCTCGTTCACAAACCCTGGCGGTTGCTCAACATAAACTGTTTCTTCTAATTCTCCATTCAAGAAGGCACATTTGACATCCAGTTGGAAGACTTCGAAGTTTTTATGAGTAGCATGAATCGATTGACCAAGAGTGCCCATTTCTTGGCCATACGAGAGAGTTTGTCGGCTGAGAAATTGGCCGATATGTACGTCAGCCAGATTGTCTCTCGCCATGGGGTCCCAGTCTCCATTGTCTCCGATCGGGATGTCAGGTTTACTACCTACTTCTGGCAGAAGTTCCATGAGGAACTAGGTATGCGGCTGCATTTTAGTATGACGTTCCATCCGCAGACCGATGGGCAGAGTGAGAGGACCATTCAGACCCTAGAGGATATGTTAAGGGCGTGCGTGATTGACTTTGGTGGGAGTTGGGATTCCCACCTACTGCTTACAGAGTTCTCCTACAACAATAACTATCATTCCAATATTGGCGCCCCACCTTTTGAGCTGTTGTATGGGCGGAGGTGTAGAACCCCAGTCTGCTGGGGTGAGATCAGGCACAGGGTGATGGATCGGATAGAGGTAGTCCTGCAAACTACCGAAAAGATACAGCAGATTAAACAGCGATTGCAGACTACTTAGAGTTAGCAGAAAAGTTATGCCGACCGACGCCGATCTGAGTTGGAATTTCAGGTGGGTGGCATGGTACTTCTGAAGGTCTCGCCCTGGAAGGGTGTGATCTGCTTCAGGAAGAGGGGAAAACTAGGCCCTCGTTATATTGGGTCGTTCATGATCATTGTCAGGGTTGGCAAAGTGGTTTATAGGCTAGAGCATCTGGAGGAGCTTAGCCGGATCCACAGTACATTCCATGTTTCACAGTTACGAAAGTGCATCATGGACTAGGAGGCAGTAGTATCGCTAGACGATATTCAGGTCGATGAGTGCCTAAATTATGTGGAGAGGCCTGGGGCCATCTTAGAGAGGAAGAAGAAGATTTTACGAAACAAGGAAATACATTTGGTGAAGGTGCAGTGGGAACATAGGAGGGGATCCGAGTGGACATGGGAGCTGGAGGCGGAGATGCGTGAGCACTACCCGACATTGTTTATTCCAGAGGACTTCGAGGGCGAAGTCTAGTTCATGTAGGGGATAATTGTAACACCCCGATTCTCAGGTATTGATTTAAATAAGAATTTCTTTAGTTTTAAGTCCTACTCGACGAGTTGGTTTCCCTACTCGTCGAGTAGCAGCGGGGTGGGATCACGTGTTTAGTGACCTACTCGCCGAGTCCATGAAGGGTCTCGACGAGTAGGAGCTAGCAGATGAAACCCTAAATCCTGGGGTTTTTCACCCTATTTAAGAAGGCTTAAGCCTCCTTTGTCCTCCTTACAGTTCTTGAGAGCTCTTAAGAAACCCTAATTCGTGTGGTGCTCTATTGTGTGCGGATTAAGCTTGGGAGGAAGATCTTTGGAGAGAAGGAACTTGTAAGGCAAGGGAATTAGAGCAATGATAGTGTGGAAATCAAAATCTACCTCAGTTAGCATCTTCCAGAGGTATCAAGTCGCCACCTTTACTTATTTTCCCTTCTAGATCTCTTTTTGGTTGGGTTTGGGGCTTTTATGGATCTTTGAGTTCATAAGGTGGACTATGGGCTAGATCTGAAGTTGTAACTTCAGATCTGGACCCTTCTTAAGTCTAGAGTCATAAAGTTTCTGGTTTGGGCGTGAATGAAACCTTCCTTGGGTAGGAAACCCCATCACGGGCTTGTATTGGACATTTGGAGCCTTTATAGCTATGCATGCACGTAAAGTTTGCAACTTTACGTGAAAAGCATGCTTTAGAAACTTGGATCTGTAGTTTGGAGCCATTGCATGGCTCAAAGGAGTCTGTATGGCAAAAGGACTGAAGGGACTCGGCGAGGCGCATGGTCGACTCGGCGAGTCATATGAAGATAGGCATGAACTCGACGAGTTTGAAGAACAACTCGACGAGTCTGTTGGAGATATCCATAGACTCGACGAGTTGTATGAACGACTAGGCGAGTCGGATGAGATTTCCCCAAGTTATGTATGCGTGCGTATCCGTCGAGTTGCATGAAGGAAACTCGATGAGTGTCTGTAGAGTTTCGATCGTAATCTGAAGGAACTTGACGAGTCACCCCAGTGACTCGGCAAATGGGCAAGTACTTGAAGGAACTCGGTGAGTAGCCGAGGGTACTCGGCGAGTTAGGGTCAATATGGACTGTTGACCTTGACTGAGGAATTTGACTTTGACCAAGGGTTGACTAGTTGGTTTATGGAGTACCTTGTAAAGTTGAGGACTTATGGGTATATTCGTATTATGGTATTAGGTGGTGGAGTCTTTGGTAAGTGATCCGAGAGTTGGAGTTTATCTACTAATTCGACATGTTCAAGGTGAGTTATCCTCACTATATCAAAAGGGTCTAAGGCACCAAGGCCGACCCTTTAGTTGTTATGGTTATGATATGATATATGCGTTTACAATCTGATAGATCGGAATGAGAATAGACAATATGTGATGCTTTTATGATCCTTAGGGATTGGTATGTTAGTGGCCTGCTAGGTCGGTTACTCTAGTTATGAAAGATTGCTATGATTGATGATCAGTAAGATAGATATATTTGATGTCTGTATATGCCAATATATGTTAGTTATGCGCACATGATTATTTGCTCGTTGGTTGGGTTGAGGCGATCCTGCTTTGTGCTGAAGGCCAACATACCCTATGAGAGGTCCGTGGAGACTGTAGGCCCACGTGGCGGTCCAGTCATGCCGAAGGCTCGGTATAGATTCAGTTAGATTGTAGTCCCTGTAGGGCGGTCCAGTGAGGCCAATGGCCCGGTGTGCATGTTGATTGATTGATTATTACTGATATGGTATTATCAGTGTGGTATTGGTATTTTGGGGGTAGCTCACTAAGCCCTCGGGCTTACAGTTTTCATTTATTGTTTCGGGTACTTTTGGAGATTATGGCAAGGTGAAGGCATGACCGTACCGCTCCTCATCCTTATGATTTGGCTTTTGGGACACTCTGATTCAATAATGATTTGAAAACAAATTTCTATAAACAATACCATTGGGTTTTATTTATGATTGAAAAAGTTTAAATTTGGCGTAGAATTTATGGATGTTACAATGCTCCAATATCCAAATCAAAATCCCATTTCTAGAAAAATCAAGTCTTTTAGTTGAAGTGTGACCATTCGTACTTAGCCTAGAAGGACTTTATTAATGGGTTCGACTAAACTTAATTTGTGTGAATTTCGCTAATACTATCATCTCCATATCTGACATTACTCAAGGTATAGTCAAATATCTTGGAGTATATGATTGGTGTTCTTTCATGACATGGAGTCTCTTAGCTTGATTAAGTATACTCTCGAAGTCACAAAGATGTTGATGTGATCCTTGAATGACATAAATAAACATAGCGTTTCAATGAACTCATTCATCCAATCATATTAGATTTCAACTTATAAGGTAGTGTATTCTTATTTTGTAGTATATTGTGTCGTTTTGTTTTGGTTGGACCTCATTTCAACAAAACTTACTCTTCATCCCACAATAAATTGATAATCCAGTTATAATTCATATATATATATATAGATATATATATATATATATATATATATATATATATATATATATATATATATATATATATATATATATATATATTTGTTTAGAAATTATAATCTTATGTAGCTCTTTACATAAAGATTTTATTCTAAACTAATTGTCTTATATGCATTCTCTTAGTTCTTCTAAAGTACTCTTAAAATGTTCCTATAGTCAACCGGTGATTTAACCATGTATTCAATTGGTATATTATGATATGCTCATAGCATGATCATATACCAGTCTTATGCATAATATAGCATAAATGATGGATTTATTTCCCAATCAAATCAAATATACATCATTTCAGATAGTTAAAACCTATGAGCTAGGTTCTTTTAAGGTTGGCTCAAACTTAGTTCCATGTGAAAATACCAAGATTCCTTCAAAGGAATTTTATATCTTGATCGCTTTCAAGATATTGTCCATATATGCATAAAGATATAAAACTTTTAATATTCATTTTATCTATCTCTATAGATTTTACATTCCAAGAATGTATATTGTCCTTCCCATGTCTTTCATTTTAGAAAAACATTCTGAATCAAGGTGAAAAGGTCTGGCATGATCATAATGTAATTTCTGATGATTAAGTATGTCTAATTCATCCAAGATTAGGAGTGTCACTATGATCCCACTAGTTCTTAGTAAACAAACATGTTTTATTCATTTTGATATAAAAGCATACCTTGTGGTTTCATATTAAAATGATGATTGCACCATTGAGATATTTTCTTTATATCCACAAGTGGATCTCAAGATTTACACATGTTGTTAGGATAACATGGATTAAGAAAACCTCCAATCTAATCTCTATCTCTCTCTCTCTTTGTTTCTCTCTCTTTCTCTCTCTCTCTCTCTCTCTCTATATATATATATATATATATATATATATATATATATATATATATATATATATATATATATATATTCTAGTAGATGTCTATTAAGTAAAGTGGGTTTTCTGGAATTCTATTTGCTATATTTCATACTGAGAATATGAATTTATAGTAAAAAATATTCTTGTTGATCTAATCATAGCTAATTGTGAAAAAGGTTTGATCATACTCAATGTCATGAGTATGATAAGGACCATAGTCAATGACATGAGTATGAGAAAATCCTTTTATAACAAGTATTGATTTAAATGTATATGATTATCCATGTATTGTATGCTTTCTAAAAGAATAACTTACTCCTTCTAGCATTGCTATAGAGAGAAAGTTCAATCAAGACCATACTTGATTATCATACATGGATTACATCTCATGTTCATGACTCTAAGTTATTAATTAGATTTGAAATCTGACATAGCATCTTGGTATTTGATGGATTTTCCAAAAACCATCAATAAAAGCTCACCGATGAGAGATTAGACATTTCTCAAGTCATAGATGATTTCTACCACTAATGCGAACAATTTGTGTTTGTGATTATACATTATTCAATTTTAACAATCCATGTTAAATCTAGTGCCAACTGTAAATACATCAGGTTGTGGTTCTTGAGCTGCTTCAAGTTCCATGTATCTCCCACTCGCTTTGTCATTAGAAGCTTGCTTTCTATTTACTCGACTATCAGAGAAATAAGATAACTTATTCTTGGTGGGTTTACATATAATATGTATTTAGTAGATTTTAGGTCAAGATGCTTTACTCCAACATAGGCTTGAAATCCATCAAACATTTAAGTAAGATAGAGATTGAGCCTTTCCATACAAAATCTTATGAAGAAAATGTCATATCTACTAGTTAGTTGGTGTTTGTACTCAAGGTATAATGATGGTGTTTTAGGTGTTATCCTAATGAAATAAAAGGAGGACATTTCTACAAGTTAGAGAGTAAATCATATCAAGTAAGATTTAATTTATCCTTTATTATCATTAAGGTCTTAGATAGTTCTTACCGATTTGTATTTAAACTTTATATTTGAAAACTCAAACAAATGTTTCACAATTATGTTTTAACTTGTAAAATAAAATTTATAACTACTATAGTTGTTAATAAAGTTGATTTGGCATCTTGTGCTAAATTTTTGACATTCATTAGAAAGAAAGCCATACACCATAGTGTATAGTTACTTAATAATTATTTTCTCTACTACTTAGTGAAAATCTTATTAGAAATCTTTTATCTATAAATAAAATTTACATATGTCAAATAAACTATATTATTTGCCTTCAAGGATCGCTTTTTTGAAGTTGGAATATGTGAATGTAATTTATATAATAAACATAACAATGTCAAAGTTGAGTTGGATTTAAAACAAGTTTAAGTCAAAAGTATTTTGCATATATAACTTATTATTTATAAAACATTGAAATTTACTTTATAATTCTTATTAAGAGATCTACTCTCATAAAAAGAATTTTAATCATTTCTAAATATGAATGTGATCGTTATGAAAAACGATTTTGGTAAATAGTTGATCATTCATAAATTAAAATAACTGAGACATATATTTAGGAAAGTTAAATCAAAATATACACTGCTCCATGATAAACATTGTTTTAAATTACAAGTACATTATATTCTTAGCATTATTAATAAACTAAACTCCGAGAGTATAGTTCCAACTTGATTGTGCTCAGCTTATTACTCCTCAGTAAATATCTGCAAGCTATTCACAAATATTAGATTAACATTTAGGTACCAAGTGCCTAAGTGTTATATGGAAAGTATGATTTCTATCTAGTAGATACATGATGTATTAGTCTCTTCTACACTTTCTTTCCCGATAAAAGGAGCAGATCCTCTTCCAGTGTCTAGTTTTCCACAAAAGAAACAAGATCCATCTATGTAGGTCTTATAGGATTTCTTGGGCTTAAAGCTGTTTAGTCCATGAAACATGGGCCTCCTAGATAACAGAAGGTTGTTCTTTTGGGCCTTCAATTATTCCTAGTTTGATGTTAGAAACATCTTTAGCATAACAATTATGCCTTTACAGGGTATCATGTTCAGGATTATTGCTCAAAGTAAATAGTTTAGGAATAGGAACTTTAAGTGTATACAATTTCATATCTCTCACGAGATTGTCTCTTAAGACATGAACCCATTCATTGAAGTTGTAACTATTGAATGTTATTGTTTCATTAAGTCATTAAAGAAAATGAAAATTCATGTTAACGAAAATGAATTACTTAACTACAGAATTTTAATAAAATTCATTTAGTTTCCAAAAACATTAATTATCAAAGTCTAGGATCCAAGTTGCAAAACAAATAAATGGTTAGGTATCCTTTATCCCGTCCATTTGAATTCAACCCGGTAGATATCTATTATCAATTATATCTTACCATATAATTCATAGATTTATGGGATTGCTAATAACAAATTTAATTAGACATGTTTGATCCCATCTATGGCTCACAACTCTCTTGCTTAGGTATCATTTATCACAAAATATTTCTGATCAGATCATCCAATTTGAAAAACTTGTGTAATCGCCCTATAACTTGGTTATAGAAATAGTGAATACACCCACCCCAACTATCAAAATATAACATTAAGCGGTTAGGTATCCTTTATCCCACTAGTGCATACAAGAGATGTGTGAGTGCTCTTCAAAAAGGATTGCATAGATTTGAGGTTTTAAAGGGTCTTTTATATGTTTTATAATTCTAGTTTTAAGAACATATGATATCCTGGTTATGTTATTGAGTTTTTACTCAAGAATTAGTTTCAAAAACATAAAATTTCGCAATAGAAGACTTGATCATTTTATGAATAACATAAACAAGTTAAACCCACCAATGATCATTTTTCAAAGTTTGGAAAGAACACAAGAATCAACCAAAGAAGAATATAAAGAAAATCAACCTTTGGAGCTCTTAAGATTCTTAAAATGCTACTTCTTTTATATAAAACTCTTAAGATTCTTAAGCTTTACGTTCTTTTCAAAATATGAACATAAAGAGAGAAAAAGCAAGAGTCTTCTTTAGAATGTTCTTCAAAACTAGATAGAATCTAAGGGAAGATACAATTTATAGATTTTAGAAGTCTAATAAGAAGCAAGTTTCCAAACACTTAACCCTTTTTGACTAGTCATTCTCCCATAGGTGTTAACACTTCAAGATCCATGCATCATGACATAAGTACCCATGCTTATAAAGCATGGTACACAGATTAAACAAGTCAAAAGTAAGCAATCCTTGTCCCCTAAAGCATGATTCGGTTTTCATATAAAAGAAGAGATAATTTTTATATAAAAAAGCTTCCATTCTTTTATAATTTATAACCTTTAACCGTTTGGAAAAATACAAAGTCCTTATGGTCCTAAATGTTGGACATGACTTATTAATTCATACCATATAAACTATGTAATATTACTTGATAATGAAAATTATTATTTCTATGAGATAAATAATCTCCAATTTAATTATAACTATATATTGAATATTTATTAACATCAGTTTCTAATAAATAATCAATTGTCTCAAGTTGTTGTTAGTGTGACCCATTAGTATCATATGTTAATTAGCATTATTACTTTAAATTGATTCTTGAGCATAGTAGATCTTTCACATATTATATTATCTATTTAAATAAAAAACATACATTAGACAATGACTAATCTAAATTTAATATTTATTTTTATAAATTAAATAATTAACTAAAAGATAATTATTTCGGGTCCTCCACAAGATATTTGAGAAAACTCAATGCCCTTGCTCCCGACCCCGAAAGCTAAACGAGGGCAAAACCTGCCCTCAAACTTGAAAATATTGTAAAAATATGTCCATACGAAAACGGTCCCACAAGATAGTTGAATCTATATGCCCAAGAATCATTATGGAGTGATATTGCTAATAATATATAATCCTATAGAGTAACACCTTTATAAAGTTGGTACATTTTGTACATTTATTATTAATATGATTATTAATAAATAATATCAATTCTTGTATTTAATTAGGGAATAATTATTGCTTTGTGAAAATAATAATAATAAGTGTGAGTACTAGAATCAATGCGAAGGATAAGGTTTGAAAACTCAAACCTCGAGTTAATCTTAGAGATCAATGTCTACTCTTAATTGATGTTCCAGTCAAGTTTGGTAATACCAATCGAGACTTGAAGTAAATATTCAACAAAGTACACAAGTATTAAATGAAGAAACTATGAGTATAATCAATGTAAAGACAATAAATGAACAAGATAAATGTTGTGAAGGGTTTTGACTTGAGAGAAAAGTGAAAGAGAGTTAAGAGAAGTATATGCTATCTTTGGAGGAACAATTCATGTATCTCTTGTAATTAGAATCACTCCTTATATAGGAAAAGGAGGTACATCGTACAAACTTCTAAATGTTCCTAGGACTGGATAATAAACAACTTCTGACAATTAATTATGTAATTGATACAAACGGAAATGTTACATCACATAAAAGACAAGAAATAATAAATGTATAAATAGACTATCAATCTCAGATCTTTGCTCCATCTCGGAATGGTCTTCACTCAAGACTCCATTTTTACTTCAGAACTTGCTGACTTTGTATCTTCAATACTTGTGATTCGTAGAGGTTCACTTTCAGGTTCCAAACATCTCCCTTTAAGTGAACTTAGCAATCTAGTTCGCTAGTTGGCTTCCCCTTGGATGAACACATGAGCTCTGATCAATCGATTTCGAATTTCAAGATACCATTGAAGTTGACTTATTAACTTGGAGTTCACATGCTCGGGGGCATTAGACTTAGCTGCATTTTTGATGAACTTTTCAAGAGATTTGGAGGGGTCTAGATGCCTATCTAGGACTCAGAAGAAGTCCTTGTTGTTTTCCTTCCTCTAAAGGTAGACATACCCTAATACTGGTTCATCAATTGGCCCTTCTCCCTAGATTTCAGCTTCTGGTAGTTTAAGTCTATCTTTTCCAAGAACTTTTCAATTCTGAACAAGTGAGCCAATTCAAAGTTGCATCTACAAAAATCCACGACATAATCCTTCAAGTAACTCATTGCAGAGTTGTATGCAACCATGCTCATCTGACTGTCTTGATGCGTTCAGAAATGAGGAGTAATGGTCAAGATGCCATTAGGATTGATGGTTGGGAAGTTGGCATCCGTAACTGTGAGTTGTGTTGTCTTGTTCAGATACACATAGAAGTGACGTAAGAGGTAATCCAAATCAAACTTCTTCATAACTTTCCTTCTGAACCCATAGATCTTGGTAATTCTCCTCCGAGACCACACTTCTTTTTGGGGTCGTACATTCAAGGTGTAGAAAGTCTTCAAACGTTCTCTTTCGGTTCTGATGATCACTTGAGGATCATATTTTGGTTCGATAGGAGCAAACTTGATGTAGAACTTGCTGTATGGAGAGATATGAAGATGAAGTTGGTCTGAATCATGGGTTGGGAGGTCATAATACATGAAAGGAAAAATATTTAAATCTTGAATTATTCCTTCTCTGCAGAGTGGGGAAAGCCCTAACTTCGGGTTGGGGTTATGCTTCAGAGATTGAATTAGGATGCTCTCTTTTAGGGCTTGATCTATCAGACCCTAGGATCAACGTTCAGACTTTTTGATGAATGGTTTGGAGCTTTAAAATTTCAAGATGGGCTTTTTGCCCTTGTCTTGTTGCTTGTTGAGGACCAAGATGACGTGCTGCCTATTTTCATTGATGGTGAATTCAGGATTAGGAGGAATCAAGGGCTCTTTAAGGATGTTATCAGGTTTCCGAAGTGGAGAACCTTTATCTATTGGAGAAATTCTGGGCGGGAACCAGAGGCAACATCCATTGAATGGATCGAAAAGTGTTAATGGTTAGCTTCAGTTTTTCCTTAGCCATTTCACGGCTTCGTTTTAGAACATCAGCTAGGGATGACGTCCATGATACAGCAGACCAAATCCTTTGCTCTTACTCGGAAAAAATTTTGGCTGGGAACTTCCTTGGAGCTTGAATTTCTATTACTGTATTGGTGATATGCTTTTCATCTTCATCGTCATCATCACCAGAGGGAGTACCCGTGGAAAAAATCTAAACATATTAATCATCAGACTCATCTCCGAGTTTGAACTCCGAGGCAGGCTTCCATGGGATAAAATTATCTCTGTTGCTTGGGCCTTGTCCCCTCCTTGCATCAGATGGCCCGTAAACTGAGGCAAGAAATGCTGAGTGTTGAAATTCCGAGAGACGATTAAACACCTTATGAAAGCTGGTGTTCATCTGCAGGGTGTAACGACCCAAAATTTTCAAAGAAATATTTGGCTTTTAATAAGTCAATCATAATTCATAAAACATGAAAATCCAAATAATTGTTTTCAAATCCACCATGATTACACATTATTTTTTTTTTAAAACAGTAGAGTGTCCCCAAATCATATAAAAAAAGAGAGATAGAGTGCACCCTGCATCATCACGCCTTGCCTTTGCCCTTCGGCTCCGATGTATCTGAAACAAATCCACAAGCGGTAAGTTGAAAGCTTAGTGATTCCCCCAGAGCATACCCCACACAACATCTACATGTCAAATTCGCTATATAAGCTACCTATGTCGCATAATACATATCAATTTGCTATAATAGCTATCTCAACCTTTAGCCATAAGGCTATCTCTACCATCAGTCATAAAGGCTATCTCTACCATTAGCCATAAAGGCTATCTCCACCATTAGCCACGGAGGCTATCTCTACCGCATATCGCTACAATTAAATAGATGCCTCTTAACACAACAAATATACCAACTATCATAAAATGGGCCAGCCTTGGTGCCTTGAACCCATTGGTATGTTGAGAAGACTCACTTCTCAAAGGCTAAACTGGCAAACTGAAGTCAGATATATCCTATGTCGTTCCTCCCAAACTGGCTATAATCAATGAGTAAATAACTCAACATAATCGCATCCATACCCCCAGGGTCAACCCTAGTCAAAGTCAAGGTCTATAATCCATGCTAACCCGGACTCGTTGAGTGTGACCTAACACTCGTCGAGTTCCTTGTTTAACTTACCAACTCGCCATGTCACCCCAGTGAATCGTCGAGTTCCTTGATGTTCACGGCCGTGAAATCCCAACTTGAAAACCATGTCTGTGAACCCTTACCTGTGAATGAGAAAACCCTTCCCGACTCACCGAGTCACTTTCACGACTCACCGAGTTCCCCAAGTCCAACATGTTTACGGTCCTTTCCAGTGGGACTTAAGGTCCCAAACTTAAGATCTATCATCTTGTAGGGCAGATGTCACGTAAAGTTGCAAACTTTACGTGTATGCATGGCCATGCACCAAAACTAATCCTTTAAATAAGGTTTTCATGCATAGAGAGGGGATAAGATTATAAAAAGATGCAACTTTATGCTATTTGGGACCTAAGAAGGTCCAGATCTGGAGCCATATCACTGTGATAGGTCCAGATCCAAGCTTGATTCCATTTTTCCCCGATAATTACCATAATCATCAAAATGGAGATCTAAGACTTCAAGGCTTAAGATGACGAATTAATACCTCAGTAAAGTTCCCAAAACGAAGTAGATGTTGGATCTGATGTTTCTCTGTTATTCTTCTTCCTTCAACTTGAAATCCTTCCCAAGATTCACCAATTTATCTCACCATGGCTCTCACTTTTCTAACAAGGGGGTTTGCAGCCGTGAACAGTTTCTAGGGTGCAAAAGGGAGGCTATGGAGGCTGTTAATAATGTTTATATAGGGGAAAACCATAAAATTAGCGTTTTCATTAAACAACCCTGACTCGTCGAGTCGGGCCTTCTGACTCGCCAAGTCACTTTCGACCCGCGTCCGTGATACATGGCCCTACTAAACAAGTTGGACTCCTAACTCGTCGAGTCCTTGCATATAACCTCCCCAATTGGCAAATTCCAACCAATACCCGAAACAGGCATTACAAGTCTTTCCCGTTTGAACTAGACTTCGTCCTCGAAGTCTGCTGACCCAAACAAATCTGGGTAATGCTCTCAGATCTCTTCTTCTGGCTCCCAAGTCCATTCGGAGCCCCTCTGATGCTGTCATTGGACTTTTACCAATCTTACTGTTGGGTTTTGAGCATTCTAACACTCCTAAGTGTACATGCAACCCTAAATAGCTTGGATCTATGTTTTCTCTATTATACATGCAAATAAGAACTTCCAAGGTATTATCCTAATCTAGCATACAAAACAATAACTATAGCAAGATAGAATACATACCTCTTTGGTGTAGAAAGTCTTCATGAAGCTAGAGTGCCTAGTGCCCCAAGTGTGACACCTCAAATGGAATCACAATCATCAAAACACTTGGAATGACTTGAGAGAATTCTACACTCATCAAAATCGGCTAGCCCTTTCTTCACTATCTCTAGTGGCCAATTTTTCCTCAATAATAAGATGCTTATATAGTTACACAATTAGGGTAAACTCTTAATTGTCATGGCTTTCCATTTCCTTGGATCCATGGGTACAAATACACCATGGAGCATCCATGGACCATCCTATGGGTTTTAGCCCAACTTGATTATCCATGGAGCATTAGCCCACTATACAAGTATGGATGATTTACACAATCAACCCATATATTTAATTAGTCTTCTTTTGATCACTTAATTAATCCTAGATTAATTCTTGATCAATACTAATTAAATAATCTTATTATTCTTATTATTAATATACTAGAACTTATAATATATTAATAACCATAAGTGTCTTATTTCTCTCATTCAAGTGCATGATGGTATGCAACCCAAATGGACCATGCCGGGTCGGGTCAAGTCTTACCAAATATAGTTATGGACTTAGACATTAATCCAACAGTCTCCCACTTGGATAAGTCTAAAACTATTATTGCGTATGACTTCAGGAACCAACCGGCAATCGTAGCTCTCAAAAAGCTTCTGTCGAACTCTGACCTTGTAGATGAACTCTGACCTTTGTCAGTGACTTGTCCATTAGATAAGGGATCATATATTCCTCCATTCTAGATATCATATGGACTGAGACATGGATTATAATCATTCTCTCTGTCCATTTGTTGTTTCCCGATTTCCGATTTATGACAACTGACTAATTGAACAAATCAAATCAGTCCTGGCCCGGCCGAGCACTTCCATTTGTCATCATCAAATCATCGAGGGGCCCACAGATATCGCTTTTATCCCGAAGGTAAAAGGAACGGATAAACTTCGACTCATATGGCTTGTTCTACTACTTGTTGAATCATACACAAAGGCACGTTTTATAGCACCGAGTTACCAAATGCGTTTTCGTGCTATCAATGTACTATCAACTCATAGTAACAACTCATATCTCTAGGTTTGAAGAATATAAGATATTATCGTCTCATGATCACTCGTGATAAAATCCATGAAGTGATTCCAATGAGCGCGGGTTGAATCCAATACTCAGAACTTATGAGCACTCATGATTGTTGTAGCCTTGTCCAACACCTTAGACCTCTACAACCCATCATGACAGTCTTAATTCATATCTACTTCCAACATATGACCGACTGTGGATAGTTTGAATAACTTAGTCATTCCGAAAGAATAACCCAGTTTATTCGGGAAGTCAAAACATGCAAAGTGAAACACAATAATAATTGAATCCAATATGGTCTCAGAACTTATGAATATAAATAAAACACCTTTTATTTATCACCATATGATTACACATTATCCATTGTATACTGTTTCAGCTATCAACTTTATTCTTGAATTTAAAACAATAGTTGTCCCATGCTCCAAGCATGTACACTATGTTTTTTTCAAAACACTAGTCATGCCACACACTAAGTATGCATACTATGTTTGTCTATGATCTTTACTTTGTGAACTAGATCCATTGAACATAACTTCAATGATTCTCTTTTCACACTCCCAAATCCTTACTGCAAATGCAAGAATTCCAAATTCATGCCATTTACTGGAATCTATCAGATTCTAAACTTATATGCATTGATCCTCTTGTAATGATTATGCACAAAGTCATAAAGACTTGACAACAAACATTACAGATCATTCCAAAGGAGATCAACTCCTTGGAACCATCCTTCTTGCATTAAGTTTCCTTAATCTTACACAGAGTGAAAATTCTAACTTTGAAACATTTCCAGATTCCATTTTGACTATCACTTCTGAACAAGAGTTGCCTCCTTACAGATTATGTCAATATGGTCCTTCCAGAATTATCACTATACTTCCAACTGTCCTTGAGCAACCAATCTTTGGTAAACCTTAGATTGTCCTCGACAATTGTTTAATCCTTTTAGTCATATCCAGTTCTAAACCTTTTCCCTTCTTAATGCCCCAGGCATTTGGAAAATTTTAGAACGGATGATTATAGCACATGTAATCGATCCTATATCCGAAGCATATGGGACACGATTCATGATGTCTTACATAAAGACTAAACCAGTCTTTTGCTATAATATTTCCATTTCAATTTGCCAAGTTCTCATAGTTCAGATTATGAAAAGGGATGCCGTAATCATAATCGAATTTTAGAACGCAAATAATGGACCCATATACAGAATTTCCTTATGTTGAGCCATTCCAACATGAAATTCATATATATCCTTGACTAAATGATTAAAACCTCAGATCTAAACCTTATAGATTTGATATGAAGTATAATTTCCTCTCCCTTAATTATAGCAAAACAACTTTTTCCCAATTAAAATTTTTGTTTTCTATAATTAACATTGCTAACTTGCAATACTTATCATAATTATCATGCTCCCACTAACATGATGATTATTAGCATAACACTTATGCTCCCACTAGCTTTGACATGTACTTAGAAATCAGCTGGACTTCTAGAAATCAATACTTCATTGACTTTCTTACCAAAGTTCAGATTTCTGATACTAGATTGTTTTGATAAGACTTTATCAAAATCATACACCTTCCCTTAGATAGCACACTTGTGTATCTAAACAATTATGAAGAGGGATGCCATAATCATAATGTTTAGACCTTTTTGCCACTTCTCACAAGTCCATGTTAGTGTGCCGGTTAACCACACGCGCTCCACTAACGACTTTGAGAATGCAAATATCACAATTGCTATCTAGCTAAAATCTACTTAGTGAAAGTGTTTCCTCACCATCATTTTCATGAATCGAAGAGAAACCTTATGACACTTAGATTTACTGGTGTATGTGTTCTTATCCATGTGAATTGTCAAAATCATAGTCACAAGACAAGGATAATGACAAATCCAAACTCATATGGACTGAACTCAATCTTAATTTCTTGCCACCTGGCAGCTCAAGGGCCTGCCATTGCTTCCAAGTTGTTGTGCAACAAACTAAGAACTCAAAGAACTCATATGCAAAGGCAACTTTAACTGGAATGGGCACAGAATATGTCAACACGATAGGTTATAAACCTCAAGTCGTGTGCTAGTGAAGAACTTCAGGTTTTATTCTTGATTAGTTCTTGAGACTTTCAAGACCTTTAAGACTCCCACTGTCCTCTTGACCTATAAGACTCCCTTGTCAAATATCCAAGAGATAGTGTGGATTCTAATCAAGACAAACACTTCACACAATTGGCCTAAGTTGGTCTTTGTTTTATCCAAAACATCACAACTTACCAATTTCAAATGTACAAGAGTAGAAAACTTTTACTCTTACATTTGACAAGTGTTTTAAACCTTCTTTTGAGACATGTCACTCAAGTTACAATCTTGGAGTATGACTCTAAGACTTGTATTGGAACGAAGTATGACTCATCTTCTTGATTTAACCATTTCAACAATTCAAGTTCCTCTTCTTAGTCATAAGAATGCACTAAGATTTCCTTAGAGAACTAATTTTGATATGGTTTCTTAATCATTAAGATGATCACAAAACTGATACTAAAGTACTCTCCCATCTTTTCAGATATGAGAAACTTTTATCCTTCTGCCTAATTTGATTCTTCTTATTCGCCCTGCCATACATTGGAACCTTTTCCAATGTCTCAGAGTTACACTTAAGCTTGTAAGTATAATCATATTTACTGAGCTTTAGTAAACTATGACGAATATTCTTATCAATCTTTTGTGGTGGACTTAATCAGTGCACAAGAATGTGTACTCGATCCTTTAGTCCTTTACTTGACTCACACATCCATGTGAACAAGTAGTTAGTCTTAATTTTTCCAAAACTTGAAAGTTCTCATTCATCATGCTATACAACTTGCATGATTCCAAGTTTCGGTCCAATTGAAACTTGGGTGATGAGAATCTTTCCTTATTTGGTAAATTTAGACATTACCACAAATGAAAGAATCAATTTCATATTTTTCCACTCTTGCTGTTAATGGAATCTTATAAGCAACAATTTTTCCTCAAATGGCATTGTAAGGATATTTTAAAATAAATAAAATCAAAAATTTTCCTTTTATTTTAAAACTTTGCGGAAAAACTTATCCTTACAATCCATATGAAAACTTGTTGTTATCTATTCATAAGCAATATCTCATAACTCCTGAGAAGTAGCTCAAGAATCCGATCTTCAAACTATGCGATAGAAATCCATCTACACCATCAGATTCAGCATATTCTTTCTTTAAGTTTCTTCACTTTTCTTTGATTCTTAAAACATCACCATGTGACCCAGTCACATCATGTATCAAGAATCTCAGAATAGAAACTTAATAGAGTTAGATAGTGGACTTTACCTGAAGTAGAGTCAAACTTATTGACTTTAACATCCTTAGGTAAATTTTGGCAGCTTCGCAACCAATGCCCCTTTCTTTGGCAATATAAACATATGGACCCTTTGATAAAGACACACAGGACTATCACAGACTTAGCTTTTCTCTTTACCATTTGGTCAACCGAATTGACTATGGCCGATCCCTTTCCATTGGGAAGAGAATGCTTTACTGGATTTCCTGTGTCACTATTGTCAATGTCCATCAAGTATTAAGGAAGTTGATCTTAACAAATAGATAAGATCATTAAGGGTCTTGTCATAGTCTGTTTCATAGGTGTCCCAAAGGAACTCACTATGTGACTTAGAAAGTGATTGAACCACCAACTTTCTCAAGACTTTGACACCCAACTCTCCCGGCTTGTCAATATGTGACTACATCTCCAAGATGTGTTCACACCTAGACCTTGCCTTGCCAATAGGGCTTGAGTGACCTTAAACTTTCAAGAACTTGTGGGTTGGGGAGAATAATTGGAGGATGTGAAAGAAGTATGATTTCCAAAGGACATCATCTTCATTTAGGAAACCTTGTTTCACTAGATTTGGGAAGATCATAGGTGTCTATTACAGACATCTTTTGGGAGATATTCAAGATAGTTGATTTTAAAGTCCTTAATATGACACCCAATATGAAATATTAAGGCTAGGACCCAACAAACTATTTTATAACTCAGAAGAGGGATGCCGTAATCCAAGCTATAAAATATTTGAAGGTAGGTGAATGACGATTCACCAATTTCCACCAAGATAAACGAAATGTATTATTAGGTTTTAATTGGTTTTGAAACTCCTAGATCTTTGAGATTCATTGAACTGTTCAAAGGCATGTTTCAATCTCGAGTGTGCCCTTCAGGTTTTGTGACTGGGATGCCGAGGATCACAAAACAAGGTGTGAAGTAACCATGCAAATCACTTGGTACCCTTAATAAATTACCCCTCAATCGATGTGCCGGTTAACCACACACGCTCCATCGATACTATGATAAATATTAAGTCACCCTTTACCTACCTTGTTAAGTCCAAGTTAGTGTGCCGGTTAACCACACACGCTCCACTAACGACTTAGACAAAGTGTAAAGTGTAATTTCATGGATTAGCACCTTATTCACATTTTCCTAAGTAACTAAGATTGGGTATTATTAAGAGTTTAGTTACTTAGTATTATCATTAAATACTTTTAATGAAGGGAGAATTCTAGTCCTGTCAAACCCGTTCGGCTAACGACCCTCCACCAGTCAAGCAAGCGGTGGGTGAGAGTGGACACCCATTAAGTTGCCATTTTATAGGCAACAACCTTATACCCACCTTATAGACCGGCTTCGTGAATGAGGCGTACTAGCGGTAAGACTGACTTTACTCTTATACATATATATATTATTAACTTATAATATTATAAAGTATAAGGGTTGAATTTTAACTTTTAAAATTCTAAGGGCTAACATGGAATTAAAGTATTCATACTTGAAAACTTTTCAAATTCCAAAACTTGAGGGCAAGTTTTGAAACTATTCAAAACTAATTAATTCCATAACTTATGTGTTTAAAGTAGTTTTAATCCAAAAACTCTTCAAGTTCCATAACTTGAGGACAAGTTATGGAAGGCTTTAAACTAATAAAAGAACTAACTTTTCCTTTATTTTATAACTTATGGATTTAATTATGGTTACATATTTTTTCTTTAATGAAGTGACTCTTGAACTTCCATAACTTGAGGACAAGTTATGGAGTCATAAAAAGTTATTCAAAGACACAAGACTCTTCATTTTGTAACCATTGCCAACTATTATGAGTTTTATGAGTCTTTAATGTGACTCTTCATGTAACTTGAGCACAAGTTACACAAACACATTTTATACTCAACTCTTAGATTAAAATGGATTGAAAACAACTATTTCACTCAACATTTCTATTAATCTAAGCAACTCATAAGAACAAGATAATTCAAATCAAACTTTTTCATGTAATTAGTCTAAACCTTAAACTAATACAAAACATGAATCTATTGACAATTATCTTTGAAAATGGATTAGCATGAACATTACCACATCAAAAACAAGTTTATAAGTTCAAAAACAACTTAGGGTAATGTTCCTAGTCCATTTCTAGCCAAAAAACTCGAAAATATGCTGTCTGGGGGTCCAACTCGTCGAGTGCATGAACAAACTCGGCGAGTTGGATCGAATTGATCACTTTTTAGGCATGGACTCGTCGAGTCTCCTGATGGACTCGCCGAGTCTGATGGCCAGACAGCACCGGATTCGTTTTTTCAGCTTCTATTGCAGGTATAACAAGAAAACAAGCCTAGGCTCTGATACCACTGTTGGGTTTTGAGCATTCTAACACTCCTAAGTGTACATGCAACCCTAAATACCTTGGATCTATGTTTTCTCTATTATACATGCAAATAAGAACTTCCAAGGTATTATCCTAATCTAGCATACAAAACAATAACTATAGCAAGATAGAATACATACCTCTTTGGTGTAGAAAGTCTTCATGAAGCTAGAGTGCCTAGTGCCCCAAGTGTGACACCTCAAATGGAATCACAATCATCAAAACACTTGGAATGACTTGAGAGAATTCTACACTCATCAAAATCGGCTAGCCCTTTCTTCACTATCTCTAGTGGCCAATTTTTCCTCAATAATAAGATGCTTATATAGTTACACAATTAGGGTAAACTCTTAATTGTCATGGCTTTCCATTTCCTTGGATCCATGGGTACAAATACACCATGGAGCATCCATGGACCATCCTATGGGTTTTAGCCCAACTTGATTATCCATGGAGCATTAGCCCACTATACAAGTATGGATGATTTACACAATCAACCCATATATTTAATTAGTCTTCTTTTGATCACTTAATTAATCCTAGATTAATTCTTGATCAATACTAATTAAATAATCTTATTATTCTTATTATTAATATACTAGAACTTATAATATATTAATAACCATAAGTGTCTTATTTCTCTCATTCAAGTGCATGATGGTATGCAACCCAAATGGACCATGCCGGGTCGGGTCAAGTCTTACCAAATATAGTTATGGACTTAGACATTAATCCAACACTTACGTCCTTATTCAGAAGAACCTTGGTCTTCATATCCAGAATCGTAATGGGCTTCTCAATGTAGTTCAGGCTCTCATCTACTTGGATGTCACCCAACGAGACGACCGCGGCCTCGTCAGTGACACACTTCTAAAACTGAGACACATGGAAGGTGTTGTGAATCCGGCTAAGCTCTTCTGGTAAATCCAAATGGTAGGCTACTTTACCCACTCAGGCTCAAATCCTGAATGGCCCAATATATCGGGGTCCTAGCTTACCCCTCTTTCAAAATCTAATGATTCCCTTCCAAGGTGACATCTTCAATAGTACAAAATCCCCCACCTAAAATTCCAAGTTTAAACGCTGTCGGTCGGCGTAACTCTTCTGATGACTCTGTACAACTCACAGTTGGTCGCACACTTGATGAATTAATCCAGTAGTCTTGAGCACTACCTCAGTGCTCCCCATGACCCGGTGTCAAACCTCATCCCAGCAAACTGTCGTCTTGCACATTCGACCATATAACATTTCGAACGGGGCTCGATTGATACTGGCATGATAACTGTTATTGTTCGAAAATTCTGCTAGTGGGATATATGTATCCCAACTCCCTCCAAAATCCAACACGCATGCCCACATCATATCCTCCAGTGTCTATATCGTCCTTTCGATCTGACCGTCGGTCTGGGGGTGATATGCCATGCTAAAATGTAGTTGAGTGATTAGCTCCTCGTGGAACTTCTTCCAGAATCTGGATGTAAACCGAACATCACAATCAGAGACTACCGACATAGGCACCCCGTTTCTAGCCACCGCCTCACGCATGTAAATATCTGCCAACTTCTCCGCGGATATACTTTCAGAAATCAGAATAAAATGGGCACTCTTCGTCAGTCAATCCATAATCACCCATATGAAATCCATACCCCTCTCAGTCCTTGGAAACTTCGTAATGAAGCCCATCGTGATGTCCTCCCACTTCCACATGGGAATGGGTAGCAGCTGGACCTTACCATGAGGCCGTTGATGATCGACCTTAACCTTCCTGCAGGTCAAACTTCACTCTACAAACCAAGAAATTTCCTGTTTCATGCATGGCCACCAATAACTCAATGTCAGTCCCTATACATTTTCGTAGCTCTTGGATGTATAGAGAGCTACGACTTATGCGCTTCCTCTAATATCTTCTGTCTCACTCCCCCAGTCACCGGTACCAACACCCGGCCACACTGCGTCAAGAGGCTACAACTATCCTTAATAAACAAAGGCTATTGTCCTCAAATTCTCTCTATCTTCCAATTATCTTTCCTCACTCCCTCAACCTGAGCCTTTTTGATCATCTCCAACAATGGGGAAATCACCGTCACTCTCAAATGCACACTCCCAATTGGGGAACCCGTCTTCTTACAGCTCAAAGCGTTGGCTACTATGTTGGCCTTCCCTGGATGGTATAGAATCTCACAGTCATAATTCTTTAGAATGTCCAACCACCTCCTTTGTTGCATGTTGAGGTTCTGCTAATCCATCAAATGCTTCAGACTCTTGTGGTTGGTGTAAATGGTACACCGCACTCCAAACAAGTAATGCCTCCAAATATTGAGGGCAAACACCACTGCCCCCAGTTCCAGATCGTGAGTGGGATAATTTGCTTCATGTGGCTTCAACTGTAGCGAGGGGTATGCTATCACGTGCCCCCTCTGCATCAGTATTGCACCTAACACTAAAATCGATACGTCATAGTACACCACCAGGTCGTCTAATCCCTCAGGTAGTTTAAGGATCAGAGCCTCACACAATCTCCATCCCAAGGTCTCGAAGGCCAACTGATGATTCGTACCCTATCAAAACGTCACACTCTTCTTGGTCAGACGGGTCAATGACACAACAATCTTGGAGAAAACCTAGATAAATCTTCAGTAATAACCCGCTAAACCCAAGAAGCTACGAATCTCTGATGCATTCTTCGGTACTTCCCACCGCATCATAGCCTCAACCTTGGCTGGATCAACCAAAATACCCTCCTGATTAATTATATTCCCCAAAAAGGTTACCTCTCATAGCCAAAAATCACACTTGGAGAACTTGACGTACAACTTTTTCGCCCTTAGGGGCTCCAGGACATCCCTCAAATGCTGCTCATGTTGCTCCCTAGTCTTAGAATAGACCAGGATATCATAAAAAACTGATCACCGACCGATCCAGCATCGGTCTACACACCCTTTCATGAGATCCATGAACGTTGCTGGGGCATTGGTGAGCCCAAATGGCATCACCACAAACTCATAGTGCCCATACCGAGTCCTGAGAGTTGTCTTCGGTATGTCCTCCTCCCTAATCCTCATCAGATGATACCCTGACCGAAGATCAATCTTGGAAAACCAAGACGCACCTAGCAGATGATTAAACAAATCATCGATCCTCAACAACAGATAACGGTTCTTCATCGTTAGCTTGTTCAGTTCCTTATAATTAATGCACATCCTTTGGGATCCATCATTCTTTTTCACGAAAAGGATCGGTGCTCAGCACGGGGAACTGCTCGGATGAATGAACCCTCGGTCTAACAACTCCTGAAGCTGTGTAGATAACTCCTGCATATCAGGTGGTGCCAACCGGTATGGTGCCTTTGCAATCGGTGCGACACCCGACACCAAGTCAATCTGAAACTCCACTTACCTCTCCTAAGGCACTCCCGGTTACTCCTCGGGCAAAAAGTCTCGAAAATCCTTTACAACCGGCACACTGCCCACTTCCTTCGTGGTCTCTACCCTCGTATCCGAGATCTAAGCTAAAAATCATGAACAACCCTGCTGCATGAACCACCTAGCCCTCACAGCCGAATAGAGAGTAGGCCCCTGTGATTCCCTATCACCATGTATCACCAGTTCTCCCCCAGTTAGGGTTCAAACCATCACCAACTGATGCTCACAGTCAATCATGGCCCCGTTGGCTCCTAACCAATCCATCCCGATAATCACTTTCAACCCTCGCAACGATATCGGGACTAGGTTGACACAAAATCTCTCACCAAGCACATTCAAGAAACAATCCCGATACAGCCTTGCGACACTAACAGTGCAGTCGTCCACACTCTCTAACTCAAAAGGGGAACCCAAAGCCCCCAACGTGTCTTGGAACTTCTTGCTAATCACAAGTTACATAAACGATCGGGTAGCAGCTGAATCAAACAAGACATAGGCAGACATACCATTGACCGTAAAGGTCCCTATGAAAGCATAGATTACACATAAGTCATACAAGAATAATATAAATAGAGAATACTAGATACCTACCAGCTACAACATCTGGCGCAGCCCAAGCCTCCTCGGTTGTCAGCTGAAACGCGCAGCTCTTCAGCAGCAGGGCTTCCACCTTAGTAGGGAGGCCATCGGTAATTCTCATTATGGTAGGTGCAGGTGCCGCCACCGCTCCCCCCTCCCTGCAACTTCGGATAGTTGAACCGCTTATGGTCAGTTTGGTTGCAGTGAAAACATATAAAGCCCTTTGTGGGAAAGTCCCTGCTCATATGGCCCTGCTGGCGACATGCATGACACCCCGAGGCTGCAATACGACAAGCTCCACTGTGCACCCTACTGCACTTGGAACCCTGGCCCCGACCCTACTGACCCTTGCTGGAAGTGTCTAAGGTATTAGGCTTCTTAGCCTGTCCCACTGATATCCCTACTCCAGCTTCCACTTGGTGCGGAAGTCCAACACCATCTCCCGTTACCGGGCCTTCTCTACCATTTCATTCAGGGTTTTGCACCCTGTAAAGCTTACAAACTCCTAGATATCATCCCTTAGCATGGAATGATATCTCGTCCTATGCATATCCTCATCAGTAGCATATTGTGGGATCAACAATGCTCACTCCCGAAACTTGGCGGTGATCTCCGCCACAGTCTCGGTGGTCTGCTGGAGTTACTGGAACTCCATCACCATCCTCTGCACCTCAATGGCTGGTGCAAACCCCAAATCAAATCGCCGCATGAATTCAGCCCATGACATCTTAGCGTCACTGGCTGCTCGCACCTGGCTAGTAACTTCACCCCACCAATCTCGGGCTCTGTCTCTCCGCATACAGGAAGCAAATCCCATATTTAAGGCACCCGGACAAGAACTTGTATGCTGGGCATTCTTGATATCCACGATCCAGCGTCGACTAAAAATGGGGTCCTTGACCCCGAAAAACTTTGGCGCTCCGCACACCTTGAACTCCCGAAATGAGGGAGTTGGTGTTCATCTGCAGGGTGTAACGACCCAAATTTTTCAAAGAATTTTTTGGCTTTTAATAAGTCAATCATACTTCATAAAACATGAAAATCCAAATAATTTTTTTCAAATCCACCATCATTACACATCATTGTATTTTTAAAACATTAGAGTGTTCCCAAATCATATCGAAAAAGAGAGATAGAGTGCACGCTGCATCATCACACCTTGCCTTTGCCCTTGGGCTCCAATATACTTGAAACAAATCCACAAACGGTAAGCTGAAAGCTTAGTGAGTCCCCCGAGCATTCCCCACACAACATCCACATGTCATATTAGCTATATAAGCTACCTCTACCACATAACACATATCAATTTGATATAATAGCTATCTCTACCATTAGCCATAAGGCTATCTCTACCATCAGCGATAAAGGCTATCTCTACCATTAGCGATAAAGGCTATCTCTACCATTAACCATAAATGCTATCTCTACCATCATCCATGAAGGCTATCTCTACCGCATATGGCTATAATTAAATATATCACACACCTCTTAACACAACAAGTACACCAACTATCATAAAATGTGCCAGCCTTGGAGCCTTAGACCCATTGGTATGGTGATAAGACTCACCAATCAGAGGCTGAACTGGCAAACTAAAGTCAGATATACCCCACATTGTTCCTCCCGAACTGCCTATAATCAATGAGTAAATAACTCAGCATAATCTCATACATACCCCCTAGGTCAACCCTGGTCAGAGTCAAAGTCTACAATCCATGTTGACCTTGACTCGTTGAGTGTGACCTAACACTCTTCAAGTTCCTTGTATAACTCACCAACTCGCCGAGTCACCCCAGTGACTCGTCGAGTTCCTTGATGTTCACGGCCATGAACTCCCAATCGGAAACCCATGTCCGTGAACCCTTTCCCGTGAACCCTTGACCGTGAATGAGAAAACCCTTCCTGACTCGCCGAGTTCCCCTATTCCAACATCTTTACGGTCCTTTCCAGTGGGACTTAAGTTCCCAAACTTCAGATCTATCTTCTTCTAGGGCAGATGTCACGTAAAGTTGCAACCTTTACGTGCATGCATGGCCGCACGTGGCTACGCACCAAAACTAATCCTTTAAATAAGGATTTCATACATGGAGAGGGGATAAGCTTATAAAAAGATGCAACTTTATGCTATTTGGGACCTAAGAAGGTCCAGAACTGGAACCACATCACTATGATAGGTCCAGATCCAAGCTTGATTCCACTTTCCCCCAATAATGACCATAATCATCCAAATGGAGATCTAAGACTTCAAGGCTAAAGATGAAGAATTAATACCTCAATAAAGTTGGTACATTTTGTACATTTATTATTAATATTATTATTAATAAATAATATCAATCCTTGTATTTAATTAGGTAATAATTATTGTTTTGTGAAAATAATAATTTTAAGTGTGAGTACTAGAATCAATGCAAAGGATAAGGTTTGAAAACTCAAACCTTGAGTGAATCTTAGAGATCAACGTCTACTCTTAATTGATGTTCCAGTCAAGTTTGGTAATACCAATCGAGACTTGAAGTAAATATTCAACAAAGTACACAAGTATTAAATGAAGAAACTACGAGTATAATCAATGTAAAGACAATAAATGAACAAGATAAATGTTGTGAAGGGTTTTGACTTGAGAGAAAAGTGAAAGAGAGTTAAGAGAAATATATGCTATCTTTGGAGGAACAATTCATGTATCTCTTGTCATTAGAATCCCTCCTTATATAGGAAAAGGAGGTACATCGTACAAACTACTAAATGTTCCTAGGACTAGATAATAAATAATTTCTGACAATTGATTATCTAATTGATACAAACGGAAATGTTACATCACATAAAAGACAAGAAATAATAAATGTATAAATAGACTATCAATCTCAGATCTTTGCTCCATCTCGGAATGGTCTTCACTCAGGACTCCATTTTTACTTCAGAACTTGCTGAATTTGTATCTTCAATACTTGTGATTGGTAGAGGTTCACTTTTAGGTTCCAAACATCTCCCCGTAAGTGAACTTAGCAATCTAGTCAGCTAGTTGGCTTCCCCTTGGATGAACACATGAGCTCTGAACAACCAATCTTGGACTTCAAGATACCATTGAAGTTGACTTATAAACTTGGATATCACATGCTCGAGGGCATCAGACTTAGCTGCATTTTTGACAAACTTTATAAGAGCTTTGGAGGTAGAAATACCCGAATACTAGTTCATCAATTGGCCCTTCTGCCAAGATTTTAGCTTCTGGCAGTTTAAGTCGATCTGCAACATCCCGAATTCAGGTGTGTCTCTTCAACCCTTCTCATTCTCCCAAGTTGTCAAGTTAAGCCCTTAATTTGAAATGTTAGGCAAGCGAGTACGCTGGGCGTAATGAAGAGTACGTTGCGCGTACTCGCCAACTTAATTTGGATGCGGACTCACCTAGGTACACTGGGCGTGGCGTACCCAGGGTTACGCTGGGTATAGCGAGCCCAGATGTAAACCCTAAATTGTGGCTTGCGTACTATAAAAGGAATGCTAAGGCCTTATCCTCAACCACCATTCCTGAGAGTGAAACCCTAATAGAGACTCCTCCTTCGTTCTAGCTAGTGTGTTGGTGTTCTAAGCTTCAAAGTGCTATTTCAAGGTGGTGAAAGAGAAGAGGAGGCCATTTTAGGAGCTAGGAGTTAGTGGACATGAGAAGATCTGAGCTTTTCAGAGGTTGGAGCTTCTTTCTGAGGTAAAAAGCTCAAAACTTTCCTTTCCATTTGTGATGTGTGCTTCTTGGACCAATTTCTAGGGTTTTTGGTCCCAAGGTGGAGACTTTATGAGTAAACGGTCTCCATTGGCCTAGATCTATCATATTTCAAGACTATAAGAGTTGTATGTCCATAAAAATGCAATCTTGGACGTTAATATTGAGCCATGCATGAGATCTAGACCTTTTGAGGAAGAAGGAAAGGTGTTAGAGGGTGTAAGGACCTTTACAGCCATGCAAAGTCTTAAAGGTTCCGACTTTATGGGATAAGAGGCTTAGGGAGAGTCAGATGTGGAAGTTGAATGAGTGTCTTAACCGTTTAAGACCAAAATCCAAGGAAAGGCTGAAACTGAGACATACACTGGGCATAACTCTCAGTACGCACATCGTAAGGGGTTGAGATCCCGGTTGTGGTTCACCGGCGTACGCCCCACGTACTGAGAAGGTACGCGCCGTGTACTGGCTTTTGTTGAATTCTGTTGACTTTTAGGGTTTTGGTCAACCTTTGGACTTTGGGCCAGGGAGGGGTAAAATGGTCTTTTACCCTTCTATGGAATTGTAGAGTGGATTTAACCTAGCCTTTGAGAGCCATTATTTATTTGAGAGTGTTGTTTATGTGCTTAGGTGGGGGCTAGACCAGTGTGTTCGTGTGCGAGATTATCTGAGATACCCAAGGTGAGTCTTCTCACTATACATTACCTAGAGTGGTATATATGTGTAGACCGGAGGGTCTTGTGTGCTAAGTGTATGTATGAGATTATGTGCAATATGATATGTGTATGTTATGTGATTGTAAAGACCGGACCGGAGGGTCCAACGATACAGACTGGGCCGAAGGGCCCAACGAGCTATGACCGAACCAGAGGGTCCAACGAGCTACGGGAGTGGAGGGTCCCGCTGAGACACATCAACCGGAGGGTTGTACTGTAGCCTCGAGAGGCGTATGTGTTGTATGTGGTATTCTGGGGAACTGACTAAGCCTTGTGCTTACAGTGTTTGTGTGATATGTTTCAACTACCAGTGAGGATCGTGGGAAGGGGCCGACATGACCAGTACACACTATCGGAGTTTCATAAATTTGATCTTGGGATGTGATTTTATGGATTTGTTATGTGATACATTGAGAATTGGGAATTTTTTATGAATGAAATTGCATTATTAAAAAGTGAAAAATTGTTTTGAAATTTACGTTGTTACAAGTTGGTATCAGAGCCTTGGTTTGAGGGATTCAGATGAACCTTCGGGCGTGTATGAACTCAAATTGAGGGTTTGAGAAATTTTTTAATAAAATAAACAATTTTTCTAAACAAGCAAAAGAGAAAAACAGAAGAAAGCAGTGTGTACGGTCTGCCAGTGCCCGAATGGTGATTTCCTAAAATACCCTTGCATTATGTGTTATAAGATATGATTATCATATGATATGCATGTTAGAGTAGGTTAGGTATTCATATTTGGACTAGAGTGGCCTGATTTGTGATGCCTTAGCCTAGGGAGATTTCTGCTGCTATTAGATGCTTGAGAGTGAGTAGGTAGAAGTGAGGAGCTTATGAAAGGTCTACCGAAGGGTAGCCTATTCTAGCGAGATGTAGAGTACTTGTGATCTGGGATCCATGGAGGAGGACTTGGGGTGAATACTGATGCAAAGTGGACGGTAGTATAAGGGCCCGTACTACTGAAGACACCGTATCAGTGCGCAGTCCAAGTAAGAATCCACAGGGTAGTAGGAAACAAGTAGGGTTGAGTTATCGAGTGCGAGTATGCTCGAGTGGATCTCTGATATTTTGTGTTGAATTTTAGAAAGACATCATGGTTGGCACACGCCGCACACCTAAGAGCAGTGGTGTTAGTGATGAGGAGATCTGCAGTTTGATTCATGAGGAGGTGTCTGCTGCCATCCGAGCCGAGATACTGGAGATGTTTGGGTCTATCAATACCACTCTGATTGAGACTTTTGACGAGCGTTACGCTGCTCTTATTGATGCTGCTGTTGCTGCGGCCACTACAACCGTCGTTGTTGCGAGGCCGTAGGGGGTGACTCGTTGTTGTACCAAGAGTTCAGCAACATGAAGCCACCAGAGTTCGACGGGACGCAGGATCCGATCGCTGCGATGAGATGGATTTATGACATTGAGGGATGTTTGTATACTTGCTTGTGTCCAGAGCATTTAAAAGTTCGGTTTGCACTGAACCAGCTTCGCTTGGGGGCGAAGGACTGGTGGAAGTTTGTGACGGTAGACTTCACTACGGCAAAGCTTACTACGGTGACCTGGGAGAGGTTCACCACGATGTTTCGAGATGAGTATATTCCGCCTGTGGAGAGGGAACGTGTAGCCCAGGAGTTCTTGTCCCTTAAGCAGGGAACTGAGTCTGTTACGGTGATTACGAGGATATTTCATGAGAGGGCGCTGTTTTTCCCTGAGCACATGTCGACTGAGCAGGCACATATGAGTCGATACTTGAGCATATTGAGGAGGGATATCCATGAGTTCGTGGCGAACTCGTCATACCGGACATTTGCCGAGCTCCAGGTAAATGCCCGAAAGAAGGAGACTGAGCTGGAGACTCAGGTCAGGGAGGAGGCCGAGTCTTAGAGGAGGGACATGCGACCGGTAGAGGTGCAACCGGCAGCCAAGCGGGTAAAGCCCGCTGATTCGAGATCTGGGGGTCCAAAGGGCCGCACTTGTGGGAAGTGCGGAAAGTGCCATCTGGGAGTGTGTAGAGATGGAGTGTATTACAAGTGTGGGAAGGAGGGACACTACGCGAGGGATTGTCCCCAGGGATTCATGGTTTGCTTCCATTGCAACCAGACCGACCATCGGAAGACCGAGTGCCCACAGCTGCAGCAGAGATAGGCACAGGGATGTACACCTACTGCCCAAGCTACTGAGGCCCAACCAGTGAAGGCCGAGGCACCAAAGGCTCGCGGGAGAGCCTTCCATTTGACAGCGGAGGAGGTCCGCACAGCGGCCGATGTCGTGGCTGGTATGTATTCTTTCTTTTATTTATGCTGAGTTATGAGATATTATGCTTATATTGCGATATGAGTAGGTACTTTTCTTGTGAGTTATGTACTTGCTTTGGTGTTATTTGACTCGGGTGCGAGTCGGCCATTTGTGTCTTTAGCGTTTAGTCAGCACATCAGTACCCAGCGAGAGGCGTTGAGTCGACCTCTACGAGTTTCCATAGCTGATGAGCGAGCGGTGTATGCCACTGATGTGAGTCGAGGATGTGTGCTCGAGATTTTCGGCGTTGAGTTTCCGATTGATTTGATCTCGATTGTGATGGGAGATGTCAATGTCATTGTGGGCATGGACTGGATGAGCATTTTTGGAGCGGTTATCGACTGCGAGCGACAGCTGGTGACCATACGAGACCCTAGTGGGGGAGTTCTTTTGATTTATGGCGAGGGTACCCGTTATGGGACAACATTTTGTTCGGCTGCCAGAGCGAGATAGAGTTTACAGCAGGGCTGCATTGGCTTTATAGCTTATGTGATGGATACGCGAGTGGCCGCCGAGAGGCTGAGTTCGATTGATGATGTTCCGATAGTGCGCGAGTTCCTGGATGTTTTCCCGAGGAGTTGTTGGGTGTGCCTCCCGAGAGGCAGGTTGAGTTCCGCATCGATTTGGTTCTGGGGCCAACGCCTATCGTTAAGGCGCCTTATCGACTTGCACCGCCAGAGATGCAGGAGTTATCCTCGTAGTTTTAGGAGCTACTGGGGAAGGGGTTTATTAGACCAAGTAGTTCACCGTGGGGAGCGCCGATCCTTTTTGTCAAGAAAAAGGATGGTTCACACCGGATGTGCATTGATTACCGGGAGTTGAACAAGTTGACGGTCAAGAACCGTTACCCACTACCGAGGATTTACGATTTGTTCGATCAGTTTCAGGGAGCGTCTTGGTTCTCCAAGGTTGATCTGAGGTTGGGATATCATCATATGAGAGTGCGAGATGAGGATATATAGAAGACGACGTTCAGAACTCGTTATGCGCATTACGAGTTCGTGGTGATGCCTTTCGGGCTCACCAATGCGCCGACGGCGTTCATGGTTCTGATGAATAGGGTGTGTAGGCGGATATTCGACCATTCGGTGATCGTGTTCATTGATGATATATTGGTGTATTCGAGATCTAGAGAGCAGCATGAGGAGCATTTGAGGGAGATCCTCGGAGTTTTGAGATCGGAGAGGCTTTACGCCGAATTCTCCAAGTGTGATTTCTGGTTACGAGACGTTGAGTTCCTAGGACACTTCGTTAACCAGAATGGGATATTGGTCGATCCGGCCAAGATTGAGGTGGTTATGAGGTGGGAAATGATGAGATCACCCATCGAGATCAGGAGTTTCCTAGGGTTGGCAGGTTATTATTGGAGATTTATCAGGGATTTCTCCAAGATCGTCATGCCACTCACCAGGTTGATCCGCAAGGGTGTTGCTTTTTCATGGGGTCCAGAGCAGCAGACCTCGTTTGAAACACTTTGCCAGAGATTATGCGAAGCCCCGGTGTTAGCCCCCCCGGAAGGGATGGAGGATTTTATGGTATACTGTGACGCATCGATATCGGGGTTGGGTGCAATATTTATGCAGAGGGGGCATGTGATAGCATATGCATCAAGGCAACTAAAGCCTCATGAGACGAGGTATCCCACCCACGATCTAGAGTTAGGGCAGTACTGTTCGCCCTTAAGATCTGGCGTCACTATTTGTATGGGGTTCGGTGTACCATATACACAGACCACAAGAGCTTGAAGTATTTGATGGATCAGCCCAATTTGAATATGCGCCAGTGGAAATAGTTGGATATGGTAAAGGATTACGATTGTGATATCCTGTACCACCCGGGAAAGGCTGATGTTGTAGCTGATGCCCTGAGTCGTAGGGCGGAGAGTGCTCCGATTCGAGACATCTGTATGCGGTTGACAGTGATGGCTCCAGTGTTGGACACCATTCGGGAGGTCCAGGCATAGGCTGTGAGGTCGGAGAACCATAAGAGAGAGTGGGTAATTGGGCAGGTACCGGAGTTCGTTACCAATTGACGCAGGCTTATGACCTTTCAGGGTCAGATTTGGGTGTCGTATGCAGGCGGGGTGCGCACCACATTGATGGAGGAGGCGCATAGATCGAGATTCTTGATCCATCCCGGCACCACTAAGATGTATTTGGATCTGAAGAAAGATTCTTAGTGGCCCTGTATTAAGAGGGATGTAGCATGGTTTGTTGAGAGGTGCTTGACCTGTCGCAGGGTTAAGGCCGAGCACCAGCGTCTGCATGCCAAGTTGCAGCCACTTGAGGTTCCCCAATGGAAGTGGGAACAAATTTCTATGGATTTCATCACCAAATTGCCGAAGACCGTGAAGGGTGTCGATGCAATTTGGGTGATCGTCGACCGGCTGACGAAGAGCGCTCACTTTCTTTCTATCAGTCTCGGCTCTTCTGCAGAGAGGTTGGCAGAGTTGTATGTGAGGGAGGTGGTATCACGACATGGAGTGCCGATCTCGATTGTGTCAGATCGGGATGTACGTTTCACTTCCAGATTCTGGAAGAAGTTCCATGAGGAGTTGGGCACGAGGCTGCATTTCAGTACCGCCTACCATCCACAGACGGACGGGCAGAGTGAGCGGACGATTCAGACGCTCGAGGACATGCTCCGAGCATGCGTGTTGGATTTTGGAGGAAGTTAAGACACGCACTTGCCGTTGGCTGAGTTTTCTTATAACAACAGCCACCATTCGAGTATCGGTATGCCTCCCTTTGATTTGTTGTACGGGAGGAGGTGTTGGACTCCCATCTGCTGGGGAGAGGTCGGGCAGCGAGTGTTTGGTAGCACTGAGTTAGTGCTTTAGACGACAGAGCAGATACAGCAGGTCCGGTAGTGGTTGGTGATAGCTCAGAGTTGCCAGAAGTGTTACGCGGATAGGAGATGATCCGAGCTCGAGTTTCACATCAGAGATTTGGTACTCCTGAAGGTCTCTCCTTGGAAAGGAGTGATCCGATTCTGGAAGAGAGACAAGTTGGGGCCCCGGTACATCGGTCCTTTCAGAGTGTCTGTGAGGGTAGGCTAGGTAGCGTATCGTTTGGAGCTACCTGCGGAATTAAGTCAGATTCATGATACCTTCCACGTGTCTCAGCTGAGGAAGTGTATAGCCGACGAGTCAGCAGTGGTACCGCTGGAGGATATTCATGTGGATGCGATCCTGAATTATGTTGAGAGACCGATCACGATCTTGGACCAGAAGGTCAAGGTTCTGTGGAAAAGGGTGGTGCCTCTGGTTCAGGTCAAGTGGAAACATCGGAGAGGGTCCAAGCTGAATTAGGAGCCGGAGTCAAAGATGCGGGAGCAGCATCCGGAGTTGTTTGCGGCATGAAACTTCGAGGGCGAAGTCTGGTTCTAGTGAGGGAGAATTGTAACATCTCGAATTCAGGAGTGTCTCTTAAACCCTTCTCCTTTTCCCAAGTTGCCAAGTTAAGCCCTTAATTTGAAATGTTAGGCAAGCGAGTACGTTGGGCGTATTGAAGAGTATGTTGCGCGCACTCGCGCACTTAATTTGGACGCAGACTCGTCTAGCTACGCTGGGTGTACCCAGGGTTACGCTGGGCGTAGCGACCCCAGATGTAAACCCTAAATTGTGGCTTGTGCACTATAAAAGGAATGCTTAGGCCTTATCCTCAGCCACCATTCCTGAGAGTGAAATACAAATAGAGAGTCCTCCTGCGTTCTAGCTAGTGTATTGGTGTTCTAAGCTTCAGAGTGCTATTTCAAGGTGGTGAAAGAGAAGACGCGGCCATTTTGGGAGCTAGGAGTTGGTGGACAAGAGTAGATCGAGGTTAGAGCTTCTTTCTGAGGTAAAAAGTTTAAAACTTTCCTTGTCATTTGTGTTGTGTGCTTCTTGGACCAATTTCTAGGTTTTTTGGTCCCAAGGTGGAGACTTTATGATCAAATGGTCTCCATTAACCTAGATCTATCATACTTTAGGACTACAAGAGTTGTAGGTTCATAAAAAGGCAATCTTGGACGTAAATATTAAACCATGCATGAGAACTAGACCTTTTGAGGAAGAAGAAAAGGTGTTAGAGGGTGTAGGGACCTTTACAGCCATGCAAAGGCTTAAAGGTTCCAACTTTATGGGATAAGAGGCTTAGGGAGAGTCAGATCTGGAAGTTGAATGACTGTCTTAACCGTTTAAGACCAAAATCGAAGGAAAGGCTGAAACTGAGACTTACATTGGGCGTAACTCTCAGTACGCGCAGCATAAGGGGTTGAGACCCCGATTGTGGTTCGTCGGCGTACGCCCCGCGTACATAGAAGGTACGCGCCGCGTACTGCCTTCTTGTTGACTTCCCTTGACTTTTAGGGTTTTGGTCAACCTTTGGACTTTGGGTCAGGGAGGGGTAAAATGGTCTTTTACCCTTTTGTGGAATTGTAGAGTGGATTTAATCTAGCCTTTGAGAGCCATTATTTATTTGAGAGTGTTGTTTATGCCTTTAGGCGGGGGCTAGACTAGTGTGTTCGAGTGCGAGATTGTCCGAGATACCCGAGGTGAGTCTTGTCACTATACATAACCTAGAGTGGTATATATGTGTAGACCGGAGGGTCTTGTGTGCTAAGTGTATGTATAAGATTATGTGCAATATGATATATGTATGCTATGTGATTGTATAGATCGGACCGGAGGGTCCAACGATATAGAACGGACCGAAGGGTCCAACGATACAAACCGGGCCAAAAGGCCCAACGAGCTATGACCGGACCAGAGGGTCCAACGAGCTACGGGACTGGAGAGTCCCGCTGAGACACATCGACCGGAGGGTCGTACTGTAGCCTCGAGAGGCTTATGTGTTGTATGTGTTACTTTGGGGAAGTCACTAAGCCTTGTGCTTACAGTGTTTGTGTGATGTGTTTCAGGTACCAATGAGGATTGCAAGAAGGCGCCAGCATGACCAGTACACACTATCGGAGTTTCATATATTTGATCTTGGGATGTGATTTTATTGATTTGTTATGTGATACATTGAGAATTGGGAATTTTTATGAACGAAATTGCATTATTAAAAAGTGAAATATTGTTTTGAAATTTATGTTGTTACACGATCTTTTCCAAGAACTTATCAGTTCTGAACAAGTGAGCCAATTCAAAGTCGCATCTACAAAAATCTGTGACATAATCCTTTAAGTAACTCATTGTAGAGTTGTATGCAACCATGCTCATCTGACTGTCTTGATGCGTTCAAAAGTGAGGAGTAATGGTCAAGATGTCATTAGGATTGATGGTTGGGAAGTTGGTGTCTGTGATTGTGAGTTGTGTTGTCTTGTTCTGATACACACAGAAGCGATGTAAGAGGCAATCCAAATGAAACTTCATCATAACTTTCCTTCTGAACCCATACATCTTGGTAGTTCTCTTCCGAGACCACACTTCTTTTTGGGGACGTACGTTCAAGGTTTAGAAAGTTTTCAAGCGTTCTCTTTTGGTTCTGATGATCACTTGAGGATCATATTTTGATGAACCAGTATTAGGGTATGTCTACCTTGATGTAGAACATGCCATATGGAGAGATAGGAAGATGAAGTTGGTCCGAATCATGGGTTGGGAGGTCATAATACTTGAAAGGAACAATATATAAATCATGAATTATTCCTTCTCTGCAGAGTGGGGAAAATCCTAACATCGGGTTAGGGTTGTGCTTCACAGCTTGAATTAGGATGCTCTCTTCTAGGGCTTGATCTATCAGACCCTAGGATCAACCTTCAGAGATTTTGGAGAATGGTTTGGAGCTTTGAAATTTCGATATGGGCTTTTTTCCCTTGTCTTGTTGCTTGTTGAGGACCGAGATGACGTGCTGCATGTTTTCATTGATGGTGAATTCAGGAGTAGGAGGAATCAAGGGCTCTTTAAGGATGTTATCAGGTTTCCGAAGTGGAGAACCTTTATCTATTGGAGAAATTTTGGGCGAGGGAACCAGAGGCAACATTGAATGGCTCGAAAAGTGTCAATGGTTAGCTTCGGTTTTTCCTTAGCCATTTCACGGCTTCGTTTTAGAACATCAGCTAGGGATGACGACCACAATACAGAAGACCAAATCCTTTTCTCTTACTCGGAAAATTTTTTGGCTAGGAACTTCCTTGGAGCTTGAATTTCTATTACTGTATTGGTGATATGCTTGTCATCTTCATCGTCATCATTACTGGAGGGAGTACTAGTGGAAAAAATCTGAACATATTAATAATCAGACTCATCTCCGAGTTTGAACTCCGAGGCAAGCTTCGATGGGATAAAATTATCTCTGTTGCTTGGGCCATCTCCCCTCCGTGCATCAGATGGCCGGGAAACTGAGGCAAGCAATGCCGAGTGTTGAAATTCCGAGACGATTAAACACCATATTGAAGCTGGTGTTCATCTGCAGGGTGTAACGACCCAAATTTTTCAAAGAAATTTTTGGCTTTTAATAAGTCAATCATAATTCATAAAACATGAAAATCCAAATAATTGTTTTCAAATCCGCCATCATTACACATTATTATTATTTAAAAATTAGAGTGTCCGCAAATCATATCAGAAAAGAGAGATAGAGTGCACGCCAAATCATTACGTCTTGCGTTTCCCTTGGGTTCCGTTGTATCTGAAACAAATCCACAAACGGTAAGCTGAAAGCTTAGTGATTCCCCCAGGGCATACCCCACACAACATCCACATGTCAAATTAGCTATATAAGCTACCTCTAGCACATAACACATGTCAATTTGCTATAATAGCTATCTCTACCATTAGCCATAAGGCTATCTCTACCATCAGCCATAAAGGCTATCTCTACCATTAGCCATAAAGGCTATCTCTACCATTAGCCACGAAGGCTATCTCTACCGCATATCGCTACAATTAAATATATCACACACCTCTTAAGACAACAAGTATACCAACTATCATACAATGGGTCGGCCTTGGTTCCTTAGACCCATTGGTATTGAGAAGACTCAACTCTGAAAGGATGAACTGGGAAACTGAAGTCAGATATATCCCACGTTGTTCCTCCCAAACTACCTATAATCAATGAGTAAATAACTCAATATAACCCTATACATACCCCCAGGGTCAACTCTGGTCAAAGTCAAGGTCTATAATCCATTCTGACCTTGACTCGTTGAGTGTGACCTAACACTCGTCGAGTTCCTTGTTTAACTCACCAACTAACCGAGTCATCCCAGTGGCTCGTCGAGTTCCTTGTTGTTCACGGCCGTGAACTCCCAACCGGAAACCCATGTCCATGAACCCTTACCCGTGAACCCTTGACCGTGAATGATAAAACCCTTCCCGACTCGCCAAGTCACTTTCACGACTCATCGAGTTCCCCTAGTCCAACATGTTTACGGTCCTTTCCAATGGGACTTAAGGTCCCAAGCTTCAGATCTATCTTCTTCTAGGGCATATGTCACATAAAGTTGCAATCTTTACGTGTATGCATTGCCTCATATGGCCATGCACCAAAACTAATCCTTTAAATAAGGTTTTCATGCATGGAGAGGGGATAAGCTTATAAAAAGATGCAACTTTATGCTATTTGGGACCTAAGAAGGTCCTGATCTAGAACCATATCACTGTGATAGGTCCAGATCCAAGCTTGATTCCATTTTCCTCCATTAGTTACCATAATCATTTAAATGGAGATTTAAGACTTCAAGGCTTAAGGTGACGAATTAATACCTCAGTAAAGTGCCTAAAATGAAGTAGATGTTGGATCTAATGTTTCTCCCTTGATCGTTATTCCTTCAACTTGAAATCCTTCCCAAGATTCACCAATTTATCTCACCAAGGCTCTCACTTCTCTCACAAGAGGGTTTGCGGCCGTGAACAGTTTATAGGGTGGAAATGGGAGGCTGTGGAGGCTGTTAATAATGTTTATATAGGGAGCAAACCCTGAAATTAGGGTTTTCATTAAACAGCCCTGACTTGTCGAGTCGGGCCTTCCGAATCATCGAGTTACTTCCGACCCGTGTCCACGATAAACGACCCTACTCGACGAGTTTGACTACCAACTCGCCGAGTCCATGCATATAACCTCCCCAATTGGAAAATTCCAACCAATACCCGAAACACGCGTTGCACAGGGTAAAAGCGTCATTGGCTTCAACAGTCGGAGCCTGATCCTTAAGATGGTCAAACAAAGAGCCATGAATGGACAACATGTCATCGAACTTATTGTTCGGAACGTCCACGTTATTCCAGCAGGCCTTGAGAAGTTTAATGAGAACCTGTTGCATAATGAGATTCTTCTCATTTTTCTTCTTAATCTCCTTCTCCATCCTTTGAATCTGTTTCTCATGCCTGACATGCGTCTTTTTGATCAGCTCATTGGTGGCAGTAATCATGTCATCATCTACTTTTAGCATGGTGATGATGGTGTCAAAATAGTGATCAACACTTGAATTGTATTTATGTTCGACCTCCTCAATGGTGTGCTTAAGACTGAGGGAAATGAGTTGATCCAACTATTGAGCTCTATATTCATCTGAGGGACCTTCCTTCTTGACGTCCAAGAGAGATTAGAGAATTACATCCAACTTAGTGTCCAGACCAGACACTTTGGTATCAATTTCGGAGTCAAGTTGGGCAACAGACTTGTCCAATGACTCAACCTTGGAAACTGCAGCAGAGACATTGTCTCACAGTTCTAGCAAGGCGAAGGGATCAGCAAAGTTTACTACTGATGATCACGTGTTCGAAGAGGAACCCGTTGTTATGGATTTATCATGCTCTAGATTACCAGGCAGTTTGGAAGGACCAATTTTGTTGGCAGTTGTTGCTTGATCATCCTTGGGAGGATTGGTTTCAGTTTCTCCTTCAAGAGTGTTGTGAGCTTGATCATCAATATTGATTTCTTCATCAACTGGTTTGAGCGAGGATGATGAGAGTCCGAAGTCATAAGATGGACGGGATGAAGATGGACAGCAAACTTCCGAAAGTCTTTCCATAAGTTTTCCGTTAGATCCACAACGTTTGTCTTCCCTGAAAAGATGATGTAGAGGACGTAGAGCCAATCCTTGCTCATTGTGTATGTGCCTCTATGTTTCCCATATAGACCTCGAAGGATTAAGTGCATAAGGATTGTCCATAGCCTAGGAACTGAAGATTTCTTGAATTTCTTTGCTTTGAACACTTCATCATACCTAATGTGGCCGAGAATAGTCTGAAACTCTTCAGACGACGGTTCTTGAACCTTGAAACCCTTAGGGTTTTCTGGAATCCTAATAGCATTCAAGAAAGTTGGCTTGTGAACTGGTATAATACGATCACCAGTGATCCTTATCTCAAGAACTCTGCCTTCGATTTTGATTATGTCAAAAGCTGTGTGAAGGAGACGAAGGGGAACTCGTGGGTCAAGAATCTTGGTGGGTGGAACTGGGATGGGATGGCGAACAATAAACTCGATCATGACTCGGATGGACTCGTCATAGTCCATGGGATCCAAAGAGAAGACTTGCGTGGTATCACGGAGAAACTGTTCAGTTGAGGATGATGAGACAGAACGTTTTGAGGATTTTTTCGTGGAAGCATTTTTGCTGATTTTTGGGGCGGATTGTTAAGACGCCATTGTTGCAGGTTATGAGAGCTCGAAGAACACTTTTCTTGCAGAGAGAAAAGGATGAATGTTTGGAGAGTGTAACGTGACAAATGGCTTTCTGAAAGCTTTTTATAGGTTCGAAAGAAATGGGCCGAGTTGAAAAGTGTAATGATGATATCTGGATGTGGATATTCAGCTTGAGTCTGTGCAATCTTGGATTTTATATCATGTACCAACCTTCCTCCCAAAAATTGATAGCCACCAGAGGTTCTTTTCCTATCCAATTAAAGACCACCATAGTTTGAATCAGAGTATGCTTGTAGAAGGAAACTCTCATTTGCTGGGTACCATATTCCGATACTCTTTGTACCTTTGAGGTATCTGAATATTTGCTTAACAACCAAAAGATGAGACATCTTTAGATTGACTTGAAATCTGGCACACAAACATGTGAAGAACGTCATGTCTGGATGACATGCTGTTAGTTAGAGTAGCGATCCAATAATTCCTCTATAATTCTTTTCCATCGACAGCAACACCTGACGGGTCCAAGAAGATCTTGCGATCGAAACCCATAGGAACCTTGGCAGAGGCACAAATGTCCATTGAATACTTTTTAAGAAGCTCAGAAATGTATTTTTCTTGGTGAATAAAGATTTCTCTATTGGTCTGTATTACTTTGAGACCAAGGAAGAAACTTAGTTAATGATTTATGCTAATTCGGAATCAACTAACTATTAACTTAGCAAAATCAGCAACCATTGATTAATCCGTGGATCAAAAAATGATATTGTTAACATAGATTTGAACCAGCATGAGATGCTTTCCATTTGATCTTCAGAACAGGGTAGGATTGAGAATTCCTCTTTGAAAACCAGAACGCTTGTGAAATTCGGTGAAAGTCTTGTGTCAGGCCCGATTAGCATTCTTGAGGCCGTAAACAACTTTTCGGAGTTTGTAGCAATAGTTCGGATAAGAAAGATTGACAAACCCCGGAGGCTGTTGGAGATACACTTTGGTATAAAGTTCAACATTAAGAAAAGCACTCTTAACGTCCATTTGGTGATCTTTAAGGCCTTTATGAGTTGCATAAGCAAGAAAGATTTTGATGGCTTCAAGACGGGCAATAGGAGCAAAGGTCTTGTCATAATCAAGTCCTTCAATCCGTGTGAATCCTTTGGCCCCCAATCTTGCTTTGTTTCGAATTACTACTCCTGCATCGTCTAGCTTGTTTCGGAACACCCATATCGTACGTACATTGGGATGATCCTGAGGAGGAGGAACGAGAGTCCACACTTCATTTCTATCAAATGATACCAAATATTCCTGCAACATTGTAATCCAATCAGCATATTCAAGTGCTTCCTTGATGGATTTTGGTTAAACCATTGAGATAAATGCCGATAAATGACATTCATTTTGGATGTTAGTGGCAGAGCGAGTTTGAATACCGATGTTTAGATTTCCAATGACTTGGTTTGGAGGATGATCCTTGGTCCAGATGTGTAGTCTCGGAAGCTCTTCTACAACAGATGATCTGACATCAACGACGGGGTAGTGTTTCTCCCCTGAACAACTTGAATTGGAGGATGATGCCCCCCCTGGACTTCTGAACCGAAAATATCAACATCATTTTTGTACGGAACGTCAAAGAAGTTGACGTTGTTGTTGTTCTTGTTGTTGTCCAGAATAAAATTGAATTCAACAAATTTATCCGCCGCATCTTGGAATCCTTCAACATTTGATTTAAAAGAGGGAAACCCAATCTACCCCTCAGCCTATGAAGGTTGAATTGGTTTGGAATCAAATGGAGGAAATGTAGGAATAGGACTAGAAACAATTGTTTCTGATGTTCCAAACATGTTTCCAAATCAACAATTGTTTCTGATGTTCCAAACATGGTTTCAAAATCAAATTCATTAATTATTTGTGGATTCGGACATCTTGGCGATGGAGCATCGGACTCCATGATGTGGGTTGTAACATGGGTTGGGCCAGAATTCCGAACGTAGTTGTCATCAAAGGTGACATCAAAGCTTTCTTAAAGAACACGAGTTCGTCGATTCGGAACTTGGCAGACTTTTGATTTTGCTGATTATGCAAGAAAGATTGTTTCATCGGATTTGGGGTGAAATTTCGTGAGCTGATCATGATTGTTCTTGATAAAGCACCGACAGCCAAAGGAGATACTCGTCTTACGACCATTTATGGCTTCGTACGGTGTCATACTGAGGTGTCGATTGGTGATGCTACGATTCTGAGTAAAGCATGTTGTTGATATGGCTTCATGGTAGAGATATAGTGGAAGATTTGCAAAATTGAGCATTGATCAAGCAGCTTCGACTAAAGTTTTGTTGTGTCTTTTGAATATACCATTTTGTTAAGGATTATAGGGAGCTGAGAAATTTTGATCAATACCTTTCTCGAATAGGAAGTTCTTAGTGGTGACATTGGTAAACTCCGAGCCAATATCACTTCGAATTTGTCGAACAGGTAGTTTCACTAGAACTTCAATACCTTTAATAAAGGTAATAAGTTTTGTGGCGGTTTTTGACTTGACCATGAGGAAGAAAATCCAGGTGAACCTTGTAAAATCATCCACAATCACACGAATGTATTTCTTATGATGTAGAATTTATACTGTGGAAGGTCAACATAGATCAATATAAAGCAGTTCTAACGGTTCCAAGATCGATTTTTCGATGATGACAGGATGACCTTTCTTCGATTGCTTCCCACACTCACAGGCAACACATAGATGATCATTTTTGAACTTGAGGAGAGGCAAACCTCTGACCATTTCACCAGAAACAAGATTGTTCATATATAGAAAGTTAAGATGAGCAAAGCCTTCGATGCCATAGCCAACTGACATCAGGAACTACCCTAGAGAAAAGATAGAGTTGAGGCTTGCCAACGATCATGTTGACGTCAAGAGGATACATGTTCTTTTTGCGATTTGACTTGATCAAACATTCATTTCGGTCTTCGTACATGACATAACAATGTTTCTTGCATAATTCAACTTGAAAATTTGCATCGGTATGTTGATCCTCACTGATTAGATTGTGCTTTAGGTCAGCTACATATGCCACGTTCGATACATAGAAGTTTCCATTGTTGAGGATGCCATAACCTCAAATTTGAGAGTTAGATTTGTTGCCATACGTCACATAGCCAACCTTTTGTGAAAGTTTGATATAATGCAAAAAGTCTTTCTGACCCGTCATGTGCATGGAACAAGCACTATCAATATACCATATTGTATCTGGTTCTGAAGCACAGAGTGTCTGCAAAATATAGTGAAGTTTGGAGTTTTTAGCCTCCGAGTTAGGTTTTGGGACTTAGGCACGAACTTTGGACTTTGGTAGTGAGTTTTAAGCAATAGGATTATCGGACGGCTTGTTTTGAGATCCTTTGGGAAAGAAGCAAAATGCCAAGGTCTTTTCGCTAATCCATAAATCGTATTCAATGATAGGTTGTTCCGAAGAAACTTTTCTTGGACCAACTATTTTTTGAAGTTGTAGGAATCACAATGTTACTTGAAGTTGCAAAATCGTTTTCAACACTCTTAGCTCTCCACCCAAATTTTGGTTTTGAATTCTTTGAAAAAGTTTGAGTGACAGTGTTTTTAACCAAGCGTTCTTTGTTTAATGTTTCTGATAGTGCACTCGGTTTTGAAAGCTGACGAGGTTTAAAAATCATCCCATCAAATTTAGCAATGAAAACAGAGGAAAAACTACGAGGAGAGTTATTTCTTATGGGACAAGTATCAACTGTCTTTTCCGGAATGGGACTGACATCTTTGTTTTGAACAATACGACTAGGAGGGATGGATGGCCTTTTAAGAATCATACTGGGTACAAAGGTGCTTTGGTTCCTAGTGGATGGGCTCACAGTCCAAGATACTTTCTTCTTAAAGTTCTCAATGAATCTGGAATTCTATCTAGACCTAATTTCCTTTTTAGTTCAGTTTTGGCTTCTATCCTAGGATCTACAACATTTTTTGTATTCAAAGAAGGTTTCTTCCTGGAGTCAGATGTTGACTTGGAAGTTTGGCCAACAGATGGGTTGTTAAACTTGGGTTTGATTGGCACTAAGGTGGTTTTAAAATTCACGTGAGAGTCCAAAACATATGAATTGGATGAATTATCACATATGGTTTCTACATCAACGCCATCATCTAAGGATGCCCAAATGAAATCTAGTTTTTCAGAGTCAGGTCTAGTTGTCTCCGGAATGATTTCCTCAACAATGCAATTCTTCAAAGGACTATGGTTTGAAATGTGAACTATAGCATTGGGAATGATGAGAGAAAATTCTAAGGTCTGATTCAGGTCCAGGGGCATATGAGGTGGAAGAGGCATGGAATTAGGACACTTGACAACTATTAGTTGAAACTTAGGAACCAGGGAACCAAAAGCCTCCAAGGTCTTATGAAGGGGTGACAAAGGTGAGACAAGGGTATTCGAATGCTTGTGGTTCGGAATGTCTCTAAAAAAAGTTAGATTTTGTAAGTCCTTCAAGGGACAAGCAATGGGTTTTGGAAACACGCTTCTGAGACCAGGTGCTTTAGACCAAGGGTGAAGAAAATTGTGAGTCATCCTTTCATTTGCTTCAAGAATTTCTATGGAATTATGTAAGGCATCTTCTTTGGCATTGAGATGTTTGTTGTTAAAATCAAAGCATTTCTTTCAGAATAAGTGATTTCACATTTGTCTTTAAGAATGATACATTCATCTTTTGACATCACAAGTTCATTTTCTACAGACTCTATTTTAAGCTTCTTATCCTGAAAATGTAATCTAAGACGATTTAATTCACTCTCCATCTTCTCACTGGCTTCTATGGCATACTCAAAGGCTTTGTAAATAGTTTTCATATCTGATTAGATGTGGTTAAGATATGGTTCACAAAGAGATAAATGAAAATTATTATCAGCAATCATGAATTTTTCCTATTGAATGATTCTTCTGTCGGGTGGGTCGTTGGTCGCCATGTAGCAGTAGTTTGGTTTAGCATCATCATCATCTTCCTCTGATCCAGATGAACATTTGCCTTCATCACATTCGATGGTTTGTCAAGCCATAAGACATGCGCTTCTACCAGTACTCACATCATCTTCATCTCGAGATGATGAATATCCTTCCACGTCCCTCTACACAGTAATAACGAAGGGTTTCTCACTAGAAGCGATCTCTTGTGCTCGACGTGCATAGTATGCAGAGTCCTTGATCTTTGGTAGGAAGTCTTTGGCAAAGTGGTTTGCATGACCACACTTGTGACAAACAATTTGTGGTTTGTCATACTTTGGAGTCTCGTGGGGTTCCGAGGAGAGATTTTGTGTCGGAATGTTTGGCTTGTGTGCAGGTGGATTTTCGGAAGGTCTAGGATAACGTTGGGGATTACATTGATGAGGAGCTTGGAAACAGTTTTTGTAACACCCCCTGGCATGTATCACAATATTGTCCGCTTTGGGCTCTCGACCAAAACCTTCCCAGGGCGTCAACTATCCCTAAATTGCTCTTACCCGGGCACATTTAACTGCATAGTTCTTATGGGATTTGCTGCCCTCACGGCTTTAAAACACATCACGATAGAGAAGGTATCCACACCCATTTTAAGGAATGCTTAGTGTCCTTCCCAGCCGATGTGGGATCAGGTGTATCCCACCTTTTCTCCCTCTCCCTAGCCCTCGCTATCATGTTCTCGTCTGGCACATACTAGGGAACCAGAAGTACCTTCTCCCTAAATATAGCGGTGATCTCAATCACCATCTTAGTAGTCTGGCGGAGATCTTGAAACTCTCGTGCCAATTGCTGCGCCTCAATCATCGGTGCAAACTCGGTTCGAACCTGGTCGATAAATCACTCCAGGTAATCGAATCAATAGCAATATCATCTCCTATAGCATGCCCTACCTCCTCCTCCAATCACGAGCCTTGTCCTTCAGGAGGCAGGAAGCTAGTCTAATTTTGTCCTCCTCGGGACAACGATTGGTATGAAAGGCGTTGGCAAAATCTTCCAACCACCTACTGCTCACAATGGGGTCCCTGGCCCCATGATAGTCTTGCGCTCCACAAGCCCGAAACTCTTTGAAGGTCAGAGAGTGCGTCCCAGTCAATGCCAAAATCTCAATGCATAAGGCTCTAGAACCCAAGCTTGAACCCTCCCCGACACTGGAAATGCGTAGATACCATTTGTAACATCCCCCTCTGGCACGTATAAAAAAAGTAACATCCCAAAAATCAAGACCAATAATTTCTTAAAAAATACTACTAATTCATCGCATTAGATCATTTCAAACATACTGAAAGGGTTATATGACAAATCAGAGTATTTTTTCCCAAAACACTTATTCATTTTATCAGAGTAAACGTCCCCAGGCTAAACTTCTTGGTGTGTGCCATGCGATCATCCTGAACTCTTCTTTCTGCTATCAAAAGTACCTGAAACCAAAACTAAAAACCGTAAGCACGAAACATAGTGAGGTTCCCAACCTACCACATACCATACATATCTACTGATCCAAACATGCCATATACAACCATGAGCACATAATCACATACTGGGCCCCCGCCCGCTGCATTGGGCCTCGCCCGCCATCGGACCCCATCCGTCATCAGACCCCGCCTGGCATCAGGTCCCACCTGATATCAAGCCCCGCTCGGTATACATATTTTTTTCCCTTAGGCTCCGCCTGTCTCAGGCCTCGCCCACCATACACATCCATACAATCAAATAACATACTGAAACATACATAAACATTCCCTAACCATACCTTGATCTAAGGCCTCGCCTAACTTGGGCCCCGACCTGGAAACATACTATTATCTAACGTACTTCGGGCTTACCCAGACATTGGAACCTCGGTCAGGATCCTATCATGCTGACACATGCAAGAATCACAAAGACCTCTAGCATCCTAACATTCCTCGGGCCTCGCCCGACATCAGGTCGTAACTCGGAACATATATAAATAAGTGCCTAGGGGTAACCCCGGGTTTTCCTTCTATATATAAGCATAAACATAAACATGAACAGAATTTTCCGGCATTGTGGCCGTAGAGCCATGCACACAGTGAGGAGACTCACCTCGCACTGCTGAAAACTCGCTGAACACTTCTGATTGCTAACCGCAAACTTCTGAACCGCTGACCCTTCGGCTTCCCAAACTATCAATACCCAAAATAACATTAGACCGCAATAATCCAAAAGTCAGCCCTGGTCAAACGTGGTCAAAGTCAACATCTAGTTGACCTGACTCGCAGAGTTGGTCTACCAACTCGTCGAGTTCATATCCCTACAACCCAATACATCCCTCGACTCAACTCGTCGAGTCTAGCAAGAACTCGATGGGTCCTCTTTCAACCATACTATCGAGACCATCTTCAACCGACTTGCCAAGTTCATCGTTGAACTCGTCGATTTTATCATCCACATATGAATGTGTCTAGTCTGTGACTCGCTGAGTTGTATGAACAACTCGCCGAGTCCATCTTCATAACTAAGGAGATTGCCTTAGACTCGTTGATTTCTTCCTTGAACTCGTCGAGTACGATGAGCTTCATGACCATTATGGACTCAGACTGGCTGTGTCCCTTGCCAGTCTCAACTCATACCCTTAACATAAGGGTTTTAAGGCAAGAACTCGCCTGACTCGACGAGTTCCACAACTGACTCGTCGAGTCTCTTTATGTCCAACACTATTCATATGATTTCAGACAAGATCAAGGCATCGAAGACACAGATCTGGCCTCCTAGGATCGGGATATCACACAAAACTGCTACCTTTGCACCCATGCATGGCCCTTTTGCTCAAAAGGCCATAATAACCACTTAATCTATGCATGGAGAGGAATAATGGCATAAAGCTCCCACCTTTATGCCTTTACTACTCTGATAACCTCTAAATCTGGAAGGATCTAGCTTGGGGACGTCCAAATCCCACAAGACACCCTTCTTGGACCATAAACTCCATAAAAAAGGACATAAGGGGATTAAACAAACTAGAAATCAAGGTGATAAGTTGATTACCAGAAAATGAAGAAGACGAAACACGCTTCCTGGATCTACAACGTTCTCCTTGGACCTCAAACCTCCTTCTTCTTCTTCTTCTAGATTTCAAGAACACTCTAAATCCTTCAATAAAGGCTCACACACTCAAAGAGTGCACTAGGGTTTCGTGGGACAAGTTCTGGACAATGGAGGCTACAAATGAGGCAGATAGAATGAGAATAAGATGCTTAAATAGGGCACCAACTTCCGATTTAGGGTTTTCCCAAAACCTGGCCAACTCGCCGAGTTAGTCCTCTGACTCGTCGAGTAGGTCATTTAACCCCTGATCATCCTACTAATACTCACGGAATAATCCCACAACGATGCTCCAATATTGAAAACTCCACACAATGTGAGAATTTAGACAATCCTCCGGGTAGCAGATCCCTCTCTGCTACTTTTAAGGCTCAGAGGAGGACAGCATCACCGAGCCAAATCATTTACTATGAGAACATTTGATTCCACGGCGACCAACTTAGCACCACCTGAGTAGCTCACGGTTTCTTACACCAAATCCCTGACCATCATTCCTGCCTGAAGTCATGCTGACTCCCATCTGCCTACCAGATGAACCGAGACCACCCTGGTCCCAACTGATATATCATTACCGAAAATACCGGTCCCCCCACCGGTTACCGAACGCAAGAACATTCCATCAGTCGCTCTCAACGACGTATGAAGGTACATCGACTACTTGAACTGCTCTACTGACCCCGCCACTCTGGCTCTAGAAGATCTAGGATCCCCGATCCTCTACCTTACCCTAAGGTATCTACCAGGTCCCACCTGTTGCTAAAAGAACACGGGCCTCACCCACGGGTCTCACCTATGTATACTTCAGAGCAGCCTCTCTGATAGGTCTCACCTATCTAGGGCTATGCAGACCCACTCCTCCTCTGATCTCAACTGGCTAAACTTTCATGATTCTAATCATGCTAACTTGGAGATACGGGCCCCCGCCCACACTCCGCGAACTAGGAGATACGGGCGCCCGCCCACACTCCGCTAACTAAGCTGCTAATGAATGCTACAGCTTAGCCGTAGTCATGCAACACTTCACTGACTCGCTACTGGGGAATGCTGCGGCTACACCGCAATCTTATATCCCGACTAAACTCGCACCTTGCCGGAAGCTCTTCGACCTAGTTTCCTTGAACCAGTCATCCACTAAACGCGAATACACCAACTCGAGGTTGGAAAGTTTTCCACAACTTCCAACCTAACTGCACCTCAATCCAAACAACCACTTGAGCTGCTTCCTTCCTTACCAAGACTGCGGGACCACCCCTGTCTTGCGCTTACTTCTGTCCCTGGCCATACGAGTGGCTCTCCCCCACTTCAATTCATCTAGCTTCTCACAGCTTACACTTGGGAGAATTAGAAATTCTCCGTATCATCCTCTTACCACTATGCTCAAAACCCGAGCCTACCACAGCTGGGGATCTAACAGATCCATCCCCTAACGATACCTTCCTGAAACTAGCGAGACACTACCGGATCCCACAAATGCGCGCTACAGTTACTGCATCCAAAGTAACCTGCTCTAAAGGGGGCGACCTCCTATGATTATTCTAAAATCCAAGGCATGCAGATGATATATAATTCAATCATAAGCAGGTCACAAAATTCCAAAATATCATTATCAATATTGATGCAAAACCATAACAATGAAATCATACTATAATCTGATAGAGAAATGAAAGATACGTACCTGACGCATCGGCTACTCACACCTTATCCGAAACCAACTGATACACCCTGCTCCCTACTGCAGGCGCCACCGCCTGGCCCTCAAGGTTGTAGGGGCAGGTGCTATCACCTATCATGCTGAATGAAAACTCAGACATTGGGCCTTCTTGTGGCCCTTCTGACTGCAATGGAAACATATCAAGTTTGATCCCTGGGTGGTGGTAGCAATACAATCCCTGCTAAAATGACCAATTCGGCCGCACTTGAAGCAGCCAGAATCACCACCGCTGCCACTCCTACATGCACCCTCGTGCGTCTTGCCATACTTGCCACAGCGACCCCGGTCCTGATTACCTTTCAATCTAGAATCTGATGTCTTGGGCCTTTTGCCCGATCCCATGGATATCTGTACCTCTGCCAACTTTCTCTTCTTTTCTGTCTCAAGATCAATCTATCTTTCTCTAGCCCGAGCGATCATGTCTTCCAGCGTCTTGCAGCTGGACCGACTCTCAAACTGGCTGATATCACTCCTTAATATCTCGTGCTACCGAGCCCTCTTCATCTCCTCATCCGCCACATACTGCGGAACCAGAAGGGATCTCCCCCTGAACTTGGCGGTGATCTCCGCCACTGACTCTGTAGTCTTACTCAAATCTTGAAACTCTCAGGCTAACTGTTGTACCTCAATCACCGATGCAAACTCGGCATTGAACTTGGCAGAGAAATCGCTCCATGTCATCGTGTCCAACGCAACATCAACCTCGATAGCATGACCAACCTCCTCCCACCAATCTCGTGCTCTGTCATTCAGGAGACAGGAGGCAAGTCAAACCTTGTCCCCCTTGGGACACCGGCTGGAACGAAAAGCGTTGGCGACATTAGCCAACCATCTGCCACTAGCAATGGGGTCCCTAGCCCCATGGTAGTCTGGAGCTCCACAAGCTCTGAACTCTCGTAATGTCAATGTACGTGCTCCCAACAAGGCCATCATCTCTGTGAGGAAGGCTCCAAGCCTCTCATCCAAAATCTCCAGGACGCCCTCCTTGACCGTGCCAAAGATCACTGGAGTCTGGTCTAGAATACTATGCGTAACCTCCGCTGATACAAACTCTCTCATCCGCTCCTCAATCTGCTATGTCCCTGAACCCGAGCCTAATCCCTCTCTGACACCTGACCCATCCACTGATCCATCTTGCAATGTCGCCATACTGAAAACACGCCATAACAATCATCAAATACTGATCACTACTAAGGGATCACACACACACACACTACAAGTTCCATGGTTTTATCTCGGCCCCTCTTGAATCGAGTACGAATCCTCTGCTTTCAGTAGTACGGGCCCATACTACCTTCCACGTTTATCCGTACTTTCCTCAATAGTTCCCTCGACTCCACCAAGTCCCTTACTACTACTACTGCTCCTAGCACGAAGCTCGTCCTGGGTTTGCCCTAGGGTATCCTCCAACTCACTCCATCCTCAGCTACCGAAGGAATCGTCACAGTGCTAGTTAGCCACTACCTGAATACCATCATATGTGATGAGACTCAGATAATCCTTCGAGTAAAGGACTCGTTCCTACAACAGTTGGACTCAGACAAAAGATGCATAATAGGGACAAATCCAATACTCTGAGATTATTCAACCCTGGTCACATGTGACTTAACGCATTCACCTAATGGCTAACTCCCATCAGTCAGAGTCCCACAAAGCACTAAGCAAGTAGCATTCAGACAAAAAAGGGAAATCTAACCAGAACATAAACAAGCAATTCTGTCCACATAACAAGAATCTGCACTAGCATGAGATATAAGCTCATATAATCAGGCATAACCTAAACAGGCTATCCTACCAATATCTAACCAATACTAACATATAGCTCAATAAGCACATATAACAGGCACATAAGGCATCCTCCTAGATCCTTAGCCCTAAATCTAGCATTCTGGTCACATAATCATAACATAACATCACTTGTATGGGTAATTTGGGAGAACTTACTTGAGCTCGGCTGATTGCATGCACCACACCCTTTTCTCTTTTCAAAGTCCTTACTTCCCATTTAAAAAATACTTTTTCCTTTTCAAAGTTCTTTTGATAAAACGATTTTCCTTTGAAAAAAATTTCCTTACCAGCCCTCATTTTGAGTTCAGTCACACCCGAGAGTGTGCTCGAAACCCTCAAACCAAGGCTCTGATACCAACTTGTAACATCCCAAAAATCAAGACCAAAAATTTCTTCAAAATTATTACTAATTCATCATATTAGATCATTTCAAACATACTGAAAGGGTTATATAACAAATCAGAGTATTTTTTTCCCAAAACACTTATTCATTTTATCAGAGTAAATATCGCAGGCAAAACTCCTTGGTGTGTTCCATGCGATCATCCCGAGCTCTTCTTTCCGCTATCGGAAGTAACTGAAACCAAAACTAAAAACCGTAAGCACGAAGGTTAGTGAGTTCTTCAACCTACCACATACCATACATATCTACTAATCCAAACATGCCATATACAACCATGAGCACATTATCACATACTGGTCCCCCGACCCCTGCATTAGGCATCGCCCCCCATAGGACCTCGTCCATCATCAGGCAAAGCCTGGCATCAGGTCCCACTTGGCATCGAGCCCCGGTCAGTACACATATCTGTTTTCCTTAGGCCTCGCCTATCTCTCGGCCTCGCCCGCCATACATATCCATACGATCAAATAACATACTAAAACATACGTAAACATTCCCTAACCATACCCTGATCTAAGGCCTCACCTAACTTGGGCCCTGCCCTTGGTCTACTTCTGAAGTAGTGGAACCCGGTCCACACTCCTACTAGTGGTGAGATACGGGCCCCCGCCCACACTCACATCCTTCCTTCCATGGGCCTTGCCCTTGTACTATTAATATCGAGATATGGAACCCCATCCATACTCAGCTAATGATGAGATACGGGACCTCGCCCACACTCACCTCCCTACCAGGCACATACAAGTATCATGAAGACAACAAGTATAATCTAATGCACTAGATAAGAATCTTCCTCGAGACCACCCTGATATCGGACCCCCAGACCGAAAACTTACTATTATCTAAGGTACTTCGGGCTTACCCCACCATCGGACCCTCAGTCCGGATGCTATCATCCCGACACACACAAGAATCACAAAGACCTCTAGCACCCTAACATTCCTCAGGCCTTGCCCAGCATTAGGTCGTAACCTGAAACATATATCAATAAGTGCGTAGGGCTAACCCCCGAGTCTTCTTTCTATATATAAGCATAAACATAAACACGAACATAATGGGCCGGCATTGTGGCCGTAGACCCATGCACATAGTGAGGAGACTCACCTCGCATTGCTGAAAACTCGCTGAACACTTTTGATTGCTAACCGGAAACTTCTGAACCGCTGACCCTTCGGCTTCCCGAACTATCAACACCCAAAATAACATTAGACCACTATAATCCAAAAGTCAACCCTGGTCAAACGTGGTCAAAGTCAACATCCAGTTGACCTGACTCGCAGAGTTGTTCTACCAACGCGTCGAGTTCATATCCTTACAACCCAATACATCCCTCGACTCAACTCGTTGAGTTTAGCAAGAACTCGACGGGTCCTCTTTCAACCATACTATCGAGACTATCTTCAACCGACTTGCCGAGTTCATCGTTGAACTCGTCGAGTTCATCATCCACATATGAATGTGTCTAGTCTGTGACTCTCCGAGGTTTATGAACAACTCGCTGAGTCCATCTTCATAACTAAGGAGATTGCCTTAGACTCGCCGACTTCTTCCTTGAACTCGTCGAGTACGATGAACTTTATGACCATTATGGACTCAGACTGGCTAAGTCCCTTTCCAATCTCAACTCATGTCCTTAAGAGAAGGGTTTTGGGACAATAATTGGCCTGACTCGCCGCGTCTCTCTATGTCCAACACTATTCAGACGATTTCAGACAAGCTCAAGGCATCCAAGACCCAAATCTGGCCTCCTAGGGTCGGGATATCACACACAGCTGCTACCTTTGCACCCATGCATGGCCCTTTTTGCTCAAAAGGCCATAATAACCACTTAATCTATGCATGGAGAGGTATAATGGCATAAAGCTCCAACCTTTATGCCTTTATTACTGTGAACACCTCTAAATCTGCAAGGATCTAGATTAGGGACGTCCAAATCCCACAGGACACCCTTCTTGGACCATAAACTCCATAAAAAGGGACATAAGGGGATCAAACAAACTAGAAGTCAAAGTGAGAACTTGATTACCAGAATATGAAGAAGATGAAGCAATCTTCCTGGATCTACAACCTTCTCCATGGACCTCCAACCTCCTTCTTCTTCTTCTTCTTCTAGGCTTGAAGAATACTCTAAATCCTTAAATAAAGGCTCACACACACTCAAAGAGAGCACTAGGGTTTCGTGGGATAGGTTCTAGACAATGGAGGCTACAAATGAGGCTGATAGAATGACAATAAGATGATTAAATAGGGCACCAACTCCTGATTTAGCGTTTTCCCAAAACCTGGCCAACTCGTCGAGTAAATCCTCTGACTCGTCGAGTAGGTCCCTTAACCCCCGACCAAAATTACGCTCCTACTCGTCGAGTCATCCATCTACTCGACGAGTCAGTTCCACTTTTAGGGTTTACTTTCCTTTCTAGGCATCCTGAATTCACGGTGTAGCAAAAAAATGTCCTCTTTGGGCCTCCGACGCAAAAAATTCCCAGAGGGTTATCCATCCCTAGATTGCTCTTGCCCGGGCACGCTTGACTCAAAGTTCTTATGGGATCTGCTGCTCTCAAGACTTTAAAACGCATTGTGACAAGGAAAGTATCCACAACCCTTATAAGGAAATGCTTCGTTCTCTTTCCAAGCCGATGTAGGTTCAGGTGCAACCCACCTGGTGGAGTCCATTCCTTAAAAGAGGTGTGGATACCTTCTCTATCACAACACATTTTAAAGTTGTAATGGCAGTATATGCCATAAGAAGTCTGTAGTTAAATGTGCCCAGGTGAGAGCAATCCACAAATGGGTGACCCCTTGGGAAGTTTTTGCGTCGGGAGCCCAAAGCGGAAAATATTATGCTACGTGCCAGAGGGGGATGTTACAAATGGTATCATAGCTAGGGCACGGGTCGATGTGTTTGATGGGGACGTCGAACCATATAATGGGGGGGGGGTGAAGGTATGTTGCACATGATCCTACATCAGCTTGGAAGCAGAATGAATCATTTCCTTATAAGGGATGTGGATAATTTCCTTGTTACAACGTGTTTTACAGTCGTGAGGGTAGCAGATCCCATAAGAACTCTGTAGTTAAGCATGCCCGGGCGAGAGCAATCTCGGGATGGGTGACCCCTTACGAAGTTTTCACGTCGGAAGCCCAAAGCGGACAATATGGTGCTACGTACTAGAGGGGAATGTTACACTTTTGGTATGGTTTTGTGAGTAGGATTGAAGGGATGCTTATATTTCATGGAGAGTAAATCAAACTCTTGTTGAAAAAGTAGTTCGGAGTCCATTGCTTCAGGGTGGAGGTCTCCATTAACCTGATAGTTTGAACTGGTAGGAGCAAGTAAATTTGGTGGAGAGGGTTGAATAGGTAGGATAGATGGGATAACCGCTTTGAAAGGGTCCGAAGCAGAGAGATGCGGAACTTGCGGATCATAAGAACTGGCAAGAGCAAAAGTTCCTCATGAGAGTTCTCTCAAAGTTTGTGCAACATTTGATTCATTAACTTGAAGAGAGTTTCCTTGAGTGTTCTAGAGAGAAAGTTGAGATATTTTGGTGTGTGTAAGTGTGTATGGCCGAGAGTGAGAGAGGAGAGAAGAAGAAATGATATTTGAGGTGATGGTTGCATGGAGATATGGGTTTTCTTGCATGGAAATCCTTTGGTTAATAGTGAGGTGGCACACTTAAGTCAAATATCTTCTAATCCTCTTGGGCTTGGGTATTGGGCCGAAACATGGAGGGGAAAAAAAAGAAATTTGGGCCTTTTGCTCCTAAGCCCAATATTAGAGTTAGCCTTAGGTATATTTTTAGTCTAAAAGAATGTAGTAGGATTTTTATATTTTTATTGGACTAGTTTAGGTTATTCATGTATCAAGGCTTTTAATTTATTTAATTCTAGGCCCAACATGACCTAAAATGTTAAAATAAATAAGTGTGGGTCCAATTAGAGCCCAATTAGGGTTCTAAGCCCATAATAGTCTAATTGGAAGCTTATTGGCCCATTTGGATCCAATAAGGAAGTTCTAGCCTAAATTAGACTTAATAAGAACTTCTAGGGTCTCCAATTGTTTGATGACTATTTGTAGTACTTGTATCTTGCATTTGATTAAAGTTTTTGATTCTCGTTAACTTGAATGTATAGATTATATAGCTTAAAATTTACAGTTGTGACATCATCCCCCCGTTAGAGGGAATTTCGTCCCGAAATTCTGTTTGAAAGCTAGATTTGAGAAAAACTAGAATAGGTGAGGGTACTTCTGCTTCATTTGGTCTTCGCGTTCCCACGTGAATTCTGGCCCACGCTTTGCGTTCCACCGTACCTTCACGATCGGGATGCGACTTTGTTTAGTACGCTTCACCTCCCTGTCCATGATTTCGATTGGTTCTTCGACGAACAGGAGATTCTCATTGATTTCGATTTCGTCAAGAGGAATGACGAGAGTTTCATCTGATAGGCACTTTTTCAGATTAGAAACATGAAACACGGGGTGCACACCGTTTAGCTCCGGGGGTAGTTGTAGTCTGTAGGCTACCGGACCTATTCGGGCGACGATTTCGAAAGGTCCAATGTACCGTGGGTTTAGCTTTCCTCGTTTTCCGAAACGTATAACCCCTTTCCAGGGTGAGACCTTCAACAATACTCGATCACCGACCTGGAACTCTAGGGGCTTTCGCCGTTTATCAGCGTAGCTCTTTTGCCGGTCACGCGATGCCTGTAATCGAGCTTTGATCTGGACAATCTTTTCTGTGGTTTCGCGAATGATTTCCGGTCCTGTCATTGCCCTATCCGACGTGTGTGTTCCTGCTAGCTGGGTGTCACCTACTTCAGCCCAACATAACGGTGATCTACATTTACGCCCGTACAGTGCTTCGAAAGGGGCCACCTTAATGCCCGAATGATAACTATTGTTATATGAAAACTCGATCAACGGTAGGTGGGTATCCCAAGACTTTCCGAAGTCTATCACACAAGCACGAAGCATGTCTTCAAGCGTCTGAATGGTTCGTTCGCTTTGACCGTCCGTTTGTGGGTGATACGCGGTGCTCATATCAAGATGAGTTCCCATTGCCTTGTGGAGCGACTGCCAAAAGCGTGACGTGAATCTACTGTCCCTATCCGAAATGATGGATTTTGGCACTCCATGAAGTCTTACAATCTCTCGTAGATACAAACGCGTCAGCCTCTCCATCTTATAGGACTCTTTGATGGGCAGGAAATGGGCAGATTTCGTCAGTCGGTCGATTATTACCCATATGGTGTCCAATCCGTCCGACGTCTTGGGCAGCTTGGTCACGAAGTCCATAGAAATCCCCTCCCATTTCCACTCAGGGATTGCCGGTTGTTGTAACAATCCGGAAGGTTTCTGGTATTCCACTTTTACTTTGGCACACGTAAGGCACTTACTAACATAAGTTGCGATTTCCGCCTTCATGTTAGGCCACCAATAGTGCTGCTTAATGTCCAAATACATCTTGTCCGAACCAGGATGAATGGAGTATCGTGTCTTGTGGGCTTCCTTCATGACGGTCTCTCTGAATCCTCCGATTTTTGGAACCCAAATGCGGTTCATGAAGTAGTATACCCCATCCTCTTTGACTTCCAGGTTCTTCTCCATTCCGCGTAATGCCTCGCTAGTTCTATTTTCCGCTCTCATGGCCTCTGCCTGGGCTGATGCAATTTGAACGGTCAGATGAGACTGAATGGTTATCGAGTGCGTTTTCGTACGGCGATTTGTGTATTCCTTCCGACTTAATGCGTCAGCTACCACGTTGGCCTTGCCTGGATGGTACTTGATCTCGCATTCGTAGTCGTTTAACAATTCCACCCATCTTCGTTGTCTCATGCTCAGCTCTTTTTGATTCAAGATGTGCTGGAGGCTCTTGTGGTCTGTGAAGATGGTGCACTTAGTACCGTACAGGTAGTGCCTCCAAATTTTTAGAGCGAAGATCACAGCTCCCAGTTCTAGGTCATGGGTTGTGTAATTTACTTCGTGCGTCTTTAGTTGACGGGACGCATATGCTATTACTCCTCCTCGTTGCATGAGAACGCAACCTAAGCCCTGATTTGACGCGTCACAGTAAACTACAAAATCTTCCGTTCCTTCGGGTAGAGATAATACAGGAGCGCTACAAAGAGCTTGCTTCAAGGTTCGAAACGCAATCTCTTGTCGGTCTGTCCACTTGAATGGCACACTCTTTTGCGTAAGCAAGGTAAGTGGCTTGGCGATTTTTGAGAAGTTTTGGATGAATCTCCTATAGTAGCCTGCTAGGCCTAAGAACTGACGAATTTCCGTGGGCGTCGTCGGAGTTGCCCATCCTTCCACAGCTTTGACCTTAGAGGGATCCACATGAATCCCGTCTTGGCTAACTACGTGGCCTAAGAAATTCACACTCCGAAGCCAGAACTCGCACTTGGAGAGTTTGGCGTAAAGCTTTTCCGATCGCAGCGTTTCTAGGACTTGTCGAAGATGTTGGCCATGCTCCTCTTTGCTTCGAGAATAGACGAGGATGTCATCGATAAACACAATGACGAAGTTGTCCAAAAACGGTCGACAGATTCGGTTCATTAGGTCCATAAATGCAGCGGGTGCATTTGTTAGACCGAAGGGCATTACGACGAATTCATAATGTCCATAGCGGGTTCGGAAAGCGGTTTTAGGAATATCTTCTTCTCGGACTTTGAGTTGGTGGTATCCGGACCGTAAGTCTATTTTAGAAAAGTAGCTAGCTCCTTGGAGCTGGTCGAATAGATCATCGATTCGCGGGAGTGGGTAGCGGTTTTTAACAGTGAGTTTATTCAACTCTCTGTAATCGATGCACATTCTGAAAGATCCGTCCTTCTTTTTGACAAAGAGCACCGGAGCTCCCCATGGCGAGTAGCTAGGTCGGATAAATCCCTTGTCCAGAAGCTCACTGAGTTGGCTGGACAATTCCTGCATTTCAGCAGGAGCCAGTCGATATGGTGATTTAGCGAGAGGAGTTGCTCCTGGGACGAGGTCGATTCGGAACTCAACCTGTCTCTCTGGGGGTACTCCTGGAAGATCTTCGGGAAACACGTCCGGAAATTCACACGCTACCGGAATGTCTTGGATGTTAATTTCTTCTTTAGTCTTGTCCACTATGTGGGCCAAGAACGCTAAGTTGTTCTTTCGCAGATGTTTTTGTGCTTTGATGCACGAGATAAGACGAAGATTCGTGCTAGGTTTGTCTCCGTAAATTACTAGGGTTTCGTGATTCGGGAGACGAAGGCGAACGGCCTTCTCGTGGCACATAATCTCAGCATGGTGGGGGCTTAACCAATCCATGCCGATAATCACATCGAAACTCCTAATTGATACTGGCATTAGGTCTATTCGAAAGACGTGTTGGTTAAGGGTTAGGGTACATCTGATGTAGATCTCCCTAGTGGATTCGGTTTTCCCATTGGCCATTTCCACCGTATAGGTTTCATTTAGCTTCTGGGGTTGTTGTTTTAGTAAATGTTTAAACTTCTCGCTTACGAAACTTCGCTCCGCTCCGGTATCAAATAAGATGCATGCATAAGTGTGGTTTAGGAGAAACGTACCGGTCACAACTGCGGGGTCCTGAACTGCATCACTCTGACCCATAGTCAGCATTCTACCTGCTCCTCTGTTTCCTGAGTTGTTGTTGTTGTTAGGGCAGTCTCGACGGAAATGTCCCGTCCTTCCACACCCGAAACAGGTGTGGCTAGGCCCTGCGTTGTTGCCGCCGGCATTGGTGTTGTTGGTGTTGCGGTGATTGTTGTTGTTGTTCTGGTTGTTTCCCTGACTCTGGTTCTGAGAAGGATAAGTCCTGCAGAACTTTGCAGTGTGTCCCCTTCGGTTGCAACTGGTGCAATGGAACTCCTTACATTCTCCATGATGATGGAAACCGCACTTGTTGCATTTGGGATGAGTGCCGAAATAGGGTCTTGAAGTATTTGAAGCAGCTGAGGCTGGAGCATGTGATGCGACTGGCACCGGCACAGTGACAGCGTGAACTGCCACCGTTTGTTGCTTTTTAGAGGTCTCGGGACCTTGACGCCCCTTCCTCTTGTTGTTCCATCCTTTCTTACCATCGCTCTCCTTCTTCTTCTCAGTCTCTACCGGTTTCTCGCCCTTTTTGTGGTTATGATCATATAGCCTCTTTGCCAATCTCTTCGCACTGTCAAAAGTTTCAGGGTTCGCAGCTATCACATTCCCTTGAATGGGGGATGTCAGTCCCCAAATGAATCGTTCAATCTTCTTCCCCTCTGATGTGATCATACCCGGGCACAACAGAGATAGTTCGCTGAATCTCGATATGTAAGCATCGATGTTCCCATTCTGCACCGTGAGATTCCATAGTTCCTGCTCCATCTTCTGTATTTCGCCTCGGGGGCAGTACTCAGCCGTCAACATCTCTTTCATCTCTGCCCAGGGAATAGAGTTGGCGACAGGGAGTGTCATAGCTTCTATGTGACCATTCCACCAAGTGAGTGCTTGGTCCACGAAAGTGCAGGCCGCGAACTTCACTTTCATCTGCTCTGGGCACTCGCATATCTCGAATACTGACTCTACCTTCTCGATCCATCGCTTTAGGGCGATCACTCCTCCGGTACCGTTGAAAGTTCGGGGTTTAGCGTTCGCAAAATCCTTGTAGGTGCATGTTTTAGTGAGTCCTTGGTTCGTCCCGTTGTTCGAACTTCCGGAGCCTTGCCCGTTACCTCCTCCGTTGTTCCCTCGGTGAAGTTGTGCCATAGCCGCCGTGACCGCAGCAGACACGGCTGCCTGGAAAGCAGTGGAGTCAACTTCCGGCGGGGTTGGTTCGGGATTTCCGCGAGTAGCTGGGCGAGGCATCTTTCGGAAAGATGTTGAGTGTGCGTGGTTTCCGTGAGGTTGTGGTCCTACTGACTAGGGGTATGGTACGGACTTAAGAACTTCTATCATTTAGCACACAATCCTAGATTCACAACACATAGCAAACACGTAAAAGTTCACTAATATTATCCTATGTCTCTTTCACTATTGCAGACTAAACATACGTTCTCTTTTTGGTGCTAGAAGGGTATAGTTTTAGGTTCCCTAGCTATCCCGATCTCATCAAGACGTGTGTTAGTTTTACTTTGGAGGGAATGTAGTTGATCAGGCTACATTCACTCCTTGGTATCACTAAGAACAGTCCCGAATTAACCGAGATACCAGTGTTATTGTGTTTGATTCAGCGTTGGGTCCTTATTCCTAATGCAAGCAAGTGTGTTTTATTTACTTGTTTTGTTCAGAGTTATGTTAGTCCCTCTTTTTAGTTTATAGTTGCATATCAATGTATGGCTCGACATGCTAGTTCACTATAAACAAAGCTCTGATACCAACCTGTCACACCCCCGAACCAGACGGCGGAAACGTCCGGGGGCTGTCGTGACTCAATTGAATACCATAACATTGAATATATATGAAACAAAACAACATTCGTCACCATTCATCAACATAATACAACCAGTAGTGTTTACATGTCATACATTGTTTGAGATATTACATTTCCAAAAATTTATATTGTTTGGTTCATTCAAAAATAAACTGCAACCGTCACTGAGCATGATTTCCCTTGACTCACTGGTTTCCTGAGAATACAAGTATTTTGAAAAACGTCAACATATGAAATGTTGGTGAGTTCATAAGTAGTGTTTGAAATCGAATGTTTATATTGTTTGAAAAACCACCAGAAAATCCGATATTTTCTGAAAAGAAAAGCTTTCGAAAACGTTTGTGAAGATCCATAAGTATGCTTGTTTGTTTCTATACTTGCAAAAATTGTTCATTTAAGTTGTATGCGTTTAAAATCTGTATGTGATAAAAACCCTAGGGAAACCCGATGTTCCCCTAGTTCTTTTGAAATCCGTTGAGTTGCGTTGAAACCATTACAAAAATAGTAGTATCGGTCCCAAGCGACGTTGGAAGGTTCTCGAGCATTGATTATTTACTACAAACCCGCATTACACAAATGCCCGGTTTATAGATATACCAACGATTCCCGAAGGCGTCGTCAGTACTAATCACGTTATCCAATCGCCCGGACTATGAGTGGTCCCGCATCCGAAGAGAAAGAGGTCACGAAGACCCCGATAACTCTATTAACCGGCTGGGGAAAAATGTGTGCGAGGGGTCCCCGACCCGCCTCGTAAAATGTGTAGACTTTTCTAGCAATACCATGGCCCTTGGGGTCCAATGGTTCAAGCCATTGAAAGTCACCCTACGTTGTGCCAAGTCGGTAAGACTCAACACTTCGTAGAAAAAAAAAATGTCTTCGGGCCTTAAGATCAGGTCATTGGGCTAGCTAGGCCCAACAAACAAGATTTTACACTTTTGGGGCCCGAAGATGGTGCGTAGACGTCTGTGCACACTCGTATGTATGTGTATTACCAATCGTTATTTGTATGTATCAAAGAGTTAGTAGTTGTAGGTTTCCATTGGCTCGAGACCGAGCCAATTCGTTTAACAACGACTTTTGGTATTGTAATGAGTTGTATTTCGTTGATAGTTGAGGTGTCATTATTTGATCAAATTGTACACATTGAATCAGCCTTGAAATATTTCTGTTTTCAGCCCCTCATTATTTGTAAAAATTACATTTTCAACCCTTTTATTTAAATATTTCCCGGTTTGGTCCTTAAACTATTTTTCTTGACATTTTAACACCAAAAATTATTGAAATTAATATTTTCCAGCATATTTTTCAAAGAAAACAGTTTAAGTCCCTGAAAATGCAGTTTTTCTCGGTTTTAGCCCATCTTTTCGCAATTTTGACAATTTTGGCCCAAAATGGAAAATTTTTGCAACTTTGGTCCTTTTTAAATTTAAAAAGCATTTTAAACCTTTGAAAAGGGTTTGGGACACTTATAGTCCACTGTTTTACAGAATTTCACAGTTTTGGCCCTTCAAAACAGAAAAATTCGCTTAATGGGCCTTATTGGGCCGAAATTTACATTTTTAGCCCAATAGGCTTGAAATTTATGTTTTTAATCCACTAATTGAATAGAATTCCAGAAATAGTTTTATGAAAACTGTTTTGGCACATTCCAACCATCAGAATCTGTAAAATGTCAATTTGGGCCCTTAATTTTGTATTTTTCACATTTTTGGCCCAAAATGTGTGTTTTTAGCTTAAAGAAAATTGTTGCTAACCACTTGGCTATTTATCTAGTATCACTTATTATGTAGGAACATATTTGAAGCTAATATCATAAAACATGAGTTATATCTCGGTTTTGAGGGGTTTAATGGCTAGATCCAACATTAAAACACATATAAGCATACATATAAGCATGGAAATCATACAAGGCATACAAATACATATAGATCTACACTTTCACTTGTATTCCCCCCCCACAAAAACTCTTAAAAACAGAAAATAGGGGTATGAATCTCACCTTGAGTGGGTAGTTTCGGTTCTTGAAGAAAAATTGGAAGAAATGAAGTGATTTTTGGCCCTTGCACTCCTTGATGAACTTTTCGAGATTATGGGGTTTCTAGAGTGCAAGATCACGGTTTTTACATGGATTAGGAAGAGATTTTGATAATAAAAGAATTTAAACCATAGATCTATGCATAATCTTACCTTAGATGATGATTTACTTGCAAAATCCTCTTGGAAAGTCCCTAAATTTCGAGATCTTTGGAGAGGGAAGAAGAGAGTTTCCTTGAGTGTTCTAGAGAGAAAGTTGAGATATTTTGGTGTGTGTAAGTGTGTATGGCCGAGAGTGAGAGAGGAGAGAAGAAGAAATGATATTTGAGGTGATGGTTGCATGGAGATATGGGTTTTCTTGCATGGAAATCCTTTGGTTAATAGTGAGGTGGCACACTTAAGTCAAATATCTTCTAATCCTCTTGGGCTTGGGTATTGGGCCGAAACATGGAGGGGAAAAAAAAGAAATTTGGGCCTTTTGCTCCTAAGCCCAATATTAGAGTTAGCCTTAGGTATATTTTTAGTCTAAAAGAATGTAGTAGGATTTTTATATTTTTATTGGACTAGTTTAGGTTATTCATGTATCAAGGCTTTTAATTTATTTAATTCTAGGCCCAACATGACCTAAAATGTTAAAATAAATAAGTGTGGGTCCAATTAGAGCCCAATTAGGGTTCTAAGCCCATAATAGTCTAATTGGAAGCTTATTGGCCCATTTGGATCCAATAAGGAAGTTCTAGCCTAAATTAGACTTAATAAGAACTTCTAGGGTCTCCAATTGTTTGATGACTATTTGTAGTACTTGTATCTTGCATTTGATTAAAGTTTTTGATTCTCGTTAACTTGAATGTATAGATTATATAGCTTAAAATTTACAGTTGTGACATAGAACCACCGTGCAAGGACAAGGTTTGAAATCTCAAACCTTGAGTTAATCTTAGAGATCAATTTCTGCTCTTAATTGATGTTCCAGTCAAGTCTAGTAATACCATTCGATACTTGATGTAAATATTCAACAAATACACAAGTATTAAATCAAGAAACTATGAGTGTAATCAATGTAAAGATGACAAATGAACAAGAAGAAAGTTTTGAAGGATTTTGACTTGAGGAAAAAGTGAAAGAGAGTTAAAAGAAATACATGGTATCTTTGGAGGAACAATCCATGTATCACTTGTGATTAGAATCACTCCTTATATAGGAAAAGGAGGTAAATCATACAAACTACTAAACGTTCCCAGGACCTGATAATAAACAGCTTCTGACAACTAATTATCTAATTGATACAAAAGGCTAAGTCTTATGAAATGTTACATCATATAAAAGACAAGAAATAATAAATGCATAAACAGACTATCAATCCTGGATCTTTGCTCTATCTCGGAATGGTCTTCACTTCGGACTCCTTCTCTACTTCGAAACTTGCTGACTTCAGATCTTCCGTACTTGTGATTGCTAGAGGTTCACTTTCAGGTTCCAACAATAAAAGAATATAACTAGTTAATATTTCATATGGTATGAATTAATAAGTCATGCTCAACATTTTGGTCTAGTTGGATTCTTTTTTCTTTTACGTAAAGACAAATTTCATATTTATAAACTTAGAGTTTATAAAAATTAAAGAATCCTCCTCTTTTCAAGATGTATGGAAAAAAATATTAAAATATGGGGGTTGCTTCTCAACCTCCATGCTTTGTCTCCCATGCTTCTAAAGGCCACCATTACTTTAGAGTATTTTAATGGTTAGGCCTTACCTTGCATGGAGTATATAAACAGTGCCTTATGCATGAGAAACTAGAACTTCTTCTTCTCTTTTTCTTTCTAAAAACTGTGGGCATGGAAGGGGTTGGATCTTTCATTCCTTTGAAGATTATTCAAGTCTTTTGATGGCTTAAATTGCTTCTCTTTTAGTGATTCTTTAAGTTACGCACTTAAAGGATTATGAAATACTTTATACAATAAGGAACTAGCATTCTAAGTGCCTTACTCTTGATGGTGGATACTTGTAGAGAAAATCATACTCTTTGATTTTTCTGTCTTCATCAACACCCCAAAGCAAGAATGGTTAAAAGGCTCCAAAGGTTATTTCTTAAACATCCTATGGTTGTTCTAATATCATTCTAACCTAGATAAATGGATCCTAGATGGTTTGGTTTTGATATAAACTCGAAAATAATATTGTTGTTTTTGCAGCTTCTATTGCCAGTTTTATAAGAATCGAACTTATATTTTGTATCAAAATCCATCAGTGGTATCAGAGCAGTAGAACGTGCTTTAAACCTCTTAAAATATTGAATAAAAGGAAAAATCTAAAGATATTGTGTACTCAAATAGATTTATAGTTAAGGGATATGCATCATAAACCCAAAAATCAAGAAAGGACCAAATGATTAGTGTCGTTTCGACCGTGGAAGAAACTGGACACTAAAAGAGGGATTGCTCCTTTAATCTTATCGAGCTGAAGAAGTTTGACTTGGATAGGACTTCAAATATCTATATGATAGAACTATTTATTTTTTTCCATCATTTAATTAAGTATGTTAGACTTAAAGTGACACCAATAATTGATACTATGTGTTGATGATTGGAAGAAATAATCATCTGATTACAAACGAATGATGTTTCATGCTGAAGATATAAAAGTGATGTTATAGTCTTTATTTAACCAATAGATGTTTTGTACCGATTGTTATAGGGACATGTAACAATTTTGATTTATGAATAAATCTATATTTAGTTATCGTGTAATGAATGTTCACATTAATGTTCTAAAACGATGTATTCTGTGATAGAAAATATTTTTCTCTTAATGTCAATTATGAAGTAAATCTATATGCTTTCATTAAATTAATAGTTCTAAAGATAACACCTATATAATCAAATGATATTTGATTCAAACTTATCTATGTCTTAATCGTCATGACTATTTAAATATGAAACACATATACAAACTTCAAAATGATGGAATTTTTAAAGGCAAATGAGGTTGATTCATTTGATATATGTGAATCCTATTTATATGGGAAGATAATTCACAAGTGTCTTTATCTATTAGTAGTTACAGAACAAAAGGCTTGACAAAGAGTTATACATAAGTCATGTATGTAATCTTTTTCAATCCAATAATAGATTTGGTGATAGATACTTAATCAATTTCACTAACGACTTTTATTTGTTATTGTTGAAACTTTTAATTAGCGCAAGTTTTTTCATAGTGAAGATTGAAATACAACTTAATGAGACTATCATTAACCTTTCATTATGATAAAGAAAATGAGTTTTTGTAAACCAAGTCTTCTTGGAACATCTTAAAAGTTGTGAAATACATTCACAACTAATTTCGTCAAAAATAGTCATTTGTCATTAGTATGGTTCTTGTGGCACAAGATCAGCTGGTCGCTTGGATCTATCTTTTGATGTTTGAGGTAGCCTTTGAATTTGTAACGCCCGCAGATTTGGGTTAGTAAATTTAGAGACAATAAGCGTCAAAAATGACTTTTTGATAGAATATTATTTATAATAAATAATATTAACTAAGTTACAGTATATTTCACAAAGGTTCCGTACGTATAAAGAACACTTAAATCCGAGTTGTAACGAAGAAGTTATGACTTGTCGAAGTTTTACGGCTAAACCGACACGGCACAGCGTAATGTAAAAAAGTGAATTTTTGATAAATTACTTTTTATCCTAATCAATATAAACAAAATTCATAGTATATGTTCAACCGAGAGCGTACAAAAAAAGAATGTCCAAATCTGACTTTGTATGAGGAAGTTATGATTTTTTTAAGATTTAGCATAGCAACGCACAACTCGTAATTCGAATTTTAGATCGACGGATTTTTTTCCGAAACAAACTAAATGAGAATTGAAGATCTCACTAATATGAGCTCAACGATATAAAGACAGACGAAAACGGACGTCGGATGACAAAGTATGTTTTTTTAACGGACTTTACCTGTTCAGGCCTGTTAAATTATAACTTTAAAAATAAAGTCAAAATTAGCCGATGTAGCCTAAACAAAAGTTGTACAGTACGTCGCCAGCTACGCATAGATATAAAGAATGTCGAAAATTGAGCTCGTATGTGAAAGTATGGATTTTAGTAGAGAATTAGTTTTTGGAGTAATCTGTGAGTGACACGTGGCACAATCCTGACCATTGCTTCCTCCCCACACCTTGCCACCAGATGGTGGCACTTGGCATTCTACCCGGCAAGTTGGAGGCTCAGAACTCTTCGATTGGGCCAATTTCCAGCCTATAAATAGAGGCACAAATCTTCCATTTTTTTTACACCTTAACCCTTCTCTATCTCTCTCTCTCTCTCCCTCTCTCTCTCTCTCTCTCTCTATCTCTAGAACTTCTCACAATTCCGAGTAACTTCCATGTGATAGAGGCGAGTACCAGAGCACCAAAAGGTTCCAAGAAGAAGAGCTTTTGTCTCAAAAGTTCTTCCCCCACAGAGTCTGGTTCCTATCCAAACCTCCTAGTATGTGAGTTATGCTTACCCCACTTTAAGTATAGATTAAGTTTAAGTTTAATATCGTTATTTGAGGAAGGTTGGTGCCCATCTTTTGGAGACTCTTGGACATCCGATTTTTGGAGATTCTCTCTGGAGTTTTGAAGACTTTTGAAGGCCAAGAACACTTGAAGAACATCATAATTTTTACCTCTTGATTCTTGCTTAATGTTTGGTAAAATTTTCTCTAACTTTGTTTCTTTGGGTTTAGCCATGCTTAACTAATCTTGGTTGACTTTTGGTTAATCCTTTGAACTTTTGTTGAATGTTGAAGAATCCATGAACATGTTCTTAAATGTTTATGGGAATGTTTTGTGTTTTAACATCTTATCACTACTTGTATGTTTTAGTTCATGAGTTTAAATGTGTTTGTGGTGATTAGTTGGCTAATTTCTTGATTAAGTAAAGGATCCTCAAATTAGCAAGCAACAAATGATTTTTATGTTGTTTTTGCTTCACACAATCATAAAAACATTTCCTCCAACATGGTGGTGAAAGCATTTGACCCCTCTTGGATTTGGTGACTTTTTGGTTCTTAATGCTAGTTGACTTTCACTAATTACATGCTATTTGGAATTAATGACTTTGACTAAGGAAATTGTTATGAGCTTCTCTAGCCATTTCAACAATTAAGAAAAGTCTAGGTAATCTCAATCTCCTTGGATTACTATAGCCAAATTAAGGATTTAAATCAAAGTATTGCACCATTGGATTCTAATGATATGTTCATCAAAAGTCAAAGTGAGGAAACTTTAAGTCAACCATCTCTCCCTTATTGATTTTACATCAAACTCTTATTTTTGTTGCATTTGTCTATTTCAATCATAGTTAATTCTAGTTTGTTTCAAATATTTCAAAACACCAAAACCCCCCATTTTATTTTTATTGTCATTTTACAAGTATTTTTACAAAGCGATTTTTCATAGAGTTATAAATTGAACCAATCTCCGTGGATTCGATCCCTTTACTACTATACACTATTTTAGTGTGTAATATTTAGGGTTATTATTTGTGTTGACCTCGACAACCACCAAATTTTTGGCACCGTTGCCGGGGATTGGTTTTGATTTAATCAGTTCGTTTCTCTATGCCTACATCTCAGTGTGCAGGTACTCTAATTTAAAACCTCGAAATTAAAAAAAAAGTATGATTTGGAAATGAACAATCCTTGCACCGAAGACCAACTTTCTGAGCTAGCTCAGTTAGTTATGATGATTGAAAATGACCAAAGTGTGCAACCCACACCTCTTCTTTGCCATTTTTGTGCCCAAAATGGACATCATCCCGACACGTGTCCATATTTACAAGAGTTAGCCATAGCTACATTTCATGACTATGAAATATGGCAAATGGATGTCAAAAGCGCTTTCCTTAATGGAAAGTTGGCTGAAGATGTTTACAAGAGTAAGCCAGAGGGTTTTGTCAGCAACGAGTACCCTAATAGAGTGTGTAAGATTGAGAAATCCATTTATGGATTGAAGCAAGCACCTCGCAGATGGAATCTTTTCTTTGATGAAAAGATCAAGGAATTTGGCTTTTCTAGGAGTGAAGATGAGTCTTGCATGTATTTCAAGGCTAGTGGGCGTATAGTTAGCTTTTTGGTGTTGTATGTGGATGACATACTACTCATAGGAAATGACATCCCAACTCTGCAGGAAGTTAAGTCCTGGCTTGGGAAGTGTTTCTCTATGAAGGACCTAGGAGAAGCTGCCTATATTCTAGGGATAAGGATCTTGAGAGATCGGAGTAAAAGACTAATTGGACTTAGTCAGAGTACCTACTTGGATAAGGTGCTGAAGAGATTCAGCACGCAGGACTCCAAGAAAGGAGAGTTACCCATCCAGAGTAACGCCAGATTGAGTAAGACACAAAGCCCTAGCACTGAGGCTGAGATAGCAGAAATGAGTCGAATACCTTATGCTTCGGCTGTAGGATCGATCATGTATGCTATGATGTGTACTCGACCTGATGTAGCCTTTGCCTTGAGCATGGTTAGCAGGTATCAGGGGAACCCTGGCAAGGCACACTGGACTGCCGTAAAGAATATCCTCAAGTACCTACGGAGGACTAAGGACTGGGTCCTTACCCTCAGTGGGAGTGATGACTTGAGAGTTGTAGGGTATAGTGATGCTAGCTTCCAGACTGATAGGGATAATTTCCGCTCTCAGTCGGGCTGGGTCTTTACCCTAAACGGAGGAGCAATTTATTGGAAGAGTTCCAAGCAAGAGACATTGGCTGATTCAACTTGTGAATCAGAATATATTGCAGCTAGCGAGGCGGCAAAGGAAGCGATATGGCTGAAGAACCTCATTGGAGACCTTGGAGTTGTACCGGCTATAAAAGAGCCAATGGAAATTTTCTGTGGTAGTGAAAGTGCTGTTGCCTTAGACAAGGAACCAAGGGATCACGGGAGATCCAGACACATCGACAGAAAATACCATTTTATCAGACATCGAATAGAAGAAGGACTCCTCGTGGCAAAGAGGGTATCATCAGATGAGAACCCAGCAGATCCCCTCACGAAGGGACTGACTCGAGTTAAGCATCTCAATCATGCTCGGAGCATAGGGCTGAAGGATGATATTAGATTTAGTAGTTAGATAACCTCAAAATTTGTAAAGTGTAATTGACATTAGATGATGAATAAAAGGTGTTTTATTTATGAGTAAAGTGTTGCTATCCCTTGTCGATCGTTTACTATATTTCTTTTGCATGTTTTGACTTCCAGAATAATTTTGTTTGGTATAACATATTATTCAAACCTCCACAGTCGGTCATATGTCGGAAGTAGGTATGAATCAAGACCAACATGATTAGTTGCAGAGGTCTAAGGTGTTGGACAAGGCTACAAAAATCATGAGTGCTCATAAGTTCTGAGCATTGGACACAACCCACGCTCACTGGAATCACTTCATGGAATTCTATCTCGAGTGATCGTGAGAAGGTAATATCATATAGGTCTTCAAACCTAGAGATATGATTTGTTACTTACAAGTTGGTTATGCATTGATTGTACGAAAAGGCATTGGTAACTCGATGTTATAAAACGTGCTTTTGTGTATAATTCAATGAGTGGTAGAACAAACATATGAGTCGATGTTTATCTGTTCCTTCTTGGATTAGAAGGTGATATCTGGGCCCCTCGATGATTTTGTTTTGACCTATGTACCAGGCCCGGTCAGAACTAAGTTGATGTGTTCAATTAAGTTCTTTTTCAAACAAATCGGAAATCGGGAAACAAACTGCTGGACAATAAGTAAGACATTGTTCCATGTATTTGTCCGACTGATATCTAGAACAGAGGATTATATGATCACTTATCTTAAATGGCGTATCAACATCTTCTCAGTTTCGAGAGACCTTGAAAGAGCTACGATTTCCGGTCGGTTCCTGAAGTACTGGAGTTATAGTTATTAGACTTATCCAAGTGGGAGACTGTTGGATAAGGTGTCTAAGTCCATAACTATTTCGGGTCAGTACTTGACCCGACCCAGCATGGTCCATTTGGGTTGCATGGCACCATGCAATTGGATAGACTAAATGAGAGGAATAACACTTGGAGATTATTAATATATTATAAGTTCTAATATATTAATAATATTATTTGATTAGTTTGATCAAAGAATTAATTTAGAATTAATTAAGTGATCAAAAGATAACTAATTAAATATATGGGTTGATTATGTAAATCATTCATATCTTGTATAGTGGGCTAAGAGGTGTTGGATAAGGTGTCTAAGTCCATAACTATTTTGGGTGTGTACTTGACCCGACCCGGCATGGTCCATTTGGGTTGCATGGCACCATGCAATTGGATAGACTAAATGAGAGAAATAACACTTGGAGATTATTAATATATTATAAGTTCTAATATATTAACAATATTATTTGATTAGTTTGATCAAAGAATTAATTTGGAATTAATTAAGTGATCAAAGGATAACTAATTAAATATATGGGTTGATTATGTAAATCATTCATATCTTGTATAGTGGGCTAAAAGGCTCCATGGATTATCAAGTTGGGTTCTACCCATAGGATGCTCCATGGATGCTCCATGGGAGTTACAAACCCATGGGTCATGGAAATGAAGAGTCATGACACATTAGGGTTTACATGGTGTAACCCTAGATGTGTCAACACTATATAAGGATCCCATTCTCCACCAAAATTGGCTACACATAAGAAACTAGAGGGCTTGGCCGAATTTAAGAAGTGTGTATTCTCTCAAAAGTCTTTCCAAGAGCATTTGGTGTTGTGTGAAGCATTTGAGGCATCACACTTGGGGTGCTAGGCTCACAAGGTTTCTAGGAACATAAGCAACAACAAGGTAAGTTATTCTATCTTTCATTCAAGTTAAAATTGTTCCCCATGTATGCTAGATAGGAATATAGGCTTGGAAATTCAACTTTGCATGATAATTAGACAAACATTGATCCAAGGTTATTAGGGTTGCATGTACACTTAGGAAGTGTTAGAATGCTCAAAACCCATCAGTGGTATCAGAGCCTAGGCTTGTTTGTTGGTTATTTGTGCTTAAAAGTTGAAAAAAGTCGGAAAACTTGTTGTCTGACTGCTGGACACGCCGAGTCCATGGGGGGACTCGCCGAGTTCACTTGTATCTTCAACCTACTCACCGAGTAGGTTCATGCAGTCGGCGAGTAGGGTCGACAGAGTGCATATTTTCGACTTTAGTTGCTGGAAATGGATTAGAAACATTACCCTAAACTGTTTTGGTACTTGAAAACTTGTTTTAGATGGTGTAATGTCTTTTCTAACTCATTTACAACAACTAGTTATCAAAATTACAAAGTTTTAAGTGTAGTTTTGATTCATGAAAGTGTTCATGTTCATGTTCTTGATCTTATGATGTTTAGATGATCATAGGAATGATTTGTAGCCTATGTGGTAGTTTAATTCTTGATCATAATGTGTTTTAATGGAGTCCATAACTTGTCCTCAAGTTATAGAAAACCAAAAGTCTCTTGGATTGAAAACCATTAAAAGAACACAAGAGTTAGAAAAGTGAAGAGTGTTCATTTTATTACTCTATTAAACTCATAAGTTACAAGAAATGAAAAGTTTTGAAAGTTTACAAAACTTGCCCTCAAGTTTTGGAACAAGTAAAGTCAAGTTAAAACTTTAGTTCCAACCCTTAGAATTTTAAAAGTTAAAATTCAACCCTTATACTTATATTATTATGATTTAATAATTATCTATATATGTATAAGAACAAAGTCGTCTTACCGCTAGTACGCCTCATTCACGAAACCGGTCTATAAAGTGGGTATAAGGTTGTTGCCTATAAAATGGCAACTTAATGGGTGTCCACTCTCACCCACCGCTTGCTTGACTAGTGGAGGGTCGTTAGCCGAACAGGTAAGACAAGGACTTATAAATTCTCATTTAAAGTATGATGAATATTATAAAGTAACTAAATGTTTTATTAAATTCCCAATCTTAGTTACTTTAGGAAAAATGTGAATAAGGTGCTAATCCATGAAATCACACTTTACACTTTGATTAAGTCATTGGTGGAGCGTGTGTGGTTAACCGGCACACTAACTTGGACTTAACAAGGTAGGTAAAGGGTGACTTAGGGTTTATTATAGTATCGATGGAGCGTGTGTGGTTTACCGGCACATCGATTGAGTGATAAACCTTAAGGGTACCAAGTGATTTGCATGGTTACTTCACACCCCGTTTTGTGATCCTCGGCATCCCAGTCACAAAACTTGGAGGGCACACTCGAGATTGAAACATGCCTTTGAAAAGTTCATTGAATCTCAAAGAATCTTGGAATTTCTAAGAACCAATCAAAAACCTAATATTTAAAATATTTCGGTTTTCGTGGTGGAAATTGGTGAATCGTCATTCATCTACCTTTCAAATATGGTATAGCTTAGATTACGACATACCTCTTCTAAGTTATATTATATTGTGATTGGATCCTAGCATTAATATTACATTTGGGTGTTTTATTAAGGACTCTCTTAATATCTAAACTAATCTTGTCCTCTTCTTTCAGATGTCTTCAAACAATGCTGCTTCTGGCTCTAATCCTAATGGCTCCTTTACCCTTTTGAACTTGTGTGGGAAAGTTACCTTTGATGGATCCAACTTCAATTAGTGGATCAGAAACATCAGGATGATTACCCGCTACGAGGACAAAGAATATGTCCTTGACAAGGAGCTTAAGGAGATTGATGAGACCACTGAAACTCCTCAGGAGATCGCTGACTTTCGGGCACATGAAAAGGATGCTACGAAAGTGGCTTGCATCATGATGGCCACGATGACAGCGGAACTCCAAAAGTCTTATGAGGATTTCTACCCTTATGAAATGCACCAAGATGTGATGGAAAGATACCATCAAAGTGCAAGACAAGAGAGGTATGAAATCATCTGCTCCATGATAACAGCCATGATGAAGGACGGGGAATCCGTCACGAGCCACATGCAGAAAATGCAAAGGTATGTGGATCGTTTGCTGAAGCTTAATGTGAACTTCCCGGAGGAGCTTGCAATAGATATCATTTTGCACTCCTTACCATCGTGCTATGATCAATTCCGCATGACATATCACATGAATAAGGAAGAGGTCACACTCAGCAAACTTCAGGGACTTCTCAAGACCGCAAAAACAGGTCTTAAGGGGAATTTGGTTGTTAACACTCCTACTCAAAACTCTACTCCGGTTTTGGCAATTGGGAAAAGTCGAGGGAAGAAATGAAAGAGCTATTCGAAGGGTACCAAGGCTCAGACCCTTGATGGCTCTTCTTCAAGTGGAACCAAGAAAGGTTTCATCACTCCTTCTTCTGACCCAAAAGAGGCTGAATGCTTCTATTGCCATGAAAAATCACATTGGAAGCGGAACTGCCCAAAATACCAGCAAGACGTGAAGGATGGGAAAGTCAAACACAACCATGCAGCTATTTACACTATCTTATCTAATAACTCACCCCATTCTAAATCTTGGGTCCTTGATACCGGTTGTGGTATTCATATTTGTTGTGACTTGCAGGGACTAAGAAGAAGTGAGAATGTGGAGCAAGGAAGAATAAACTTGATCATGGGGAATAGGAAAGCTTTACCTGTTACCAAGATTGGAGTTTATACTTTAGCGCTAAGTAGTGGGTTTAATTTAGATTTGAATAAATGTTGTTACTCGCCAGGAATGGCAAGAAATATTATTTCCTTTCATGCTTTGTACAAACAAGGGTTTACCTTTTTGTTTAATAATGAAGTTGGTTCTATTGATGCTTTCTTTAATAATGTTCTTTATTTCAAAGCATTACCTTGTGATGGTGTGTATGAAGCTGTATCTATTGTAGATAAATTAGGAAATAATGTTTTGTGTATTGATTCTATTAATAATAATAACTTGGATAAAGCATCATTATGGCATTGTCGCCTTGGACATATAAGCAAGAAACGCATAGGCCAACTCCAAAAGGATGGAGTCTTGGAGTCATTTGACCTAAAGTCAGATGATAGTTGCGAATCATGCTTACTTGGAAAAATGACAAAGTCACCCTTCACAGGCTCGTGTGAGAGGGGTGAAGGTTTGTTGGATCTTGTACACACGGATGTGTGTGGACCATTCAAACATGCCACAAGGGATGCTAATCGTTATTATTTGACTTTTACTGATGATTACAGTAGATATGGATATGTCTACCTAATCAAGCATAAGTCAGAGACTTTCGAGAGGTTTAAGGATTTTAAACAGGAAGTCGAGAATCAATTGGGCAGGAACATTAAGATGCTTTGATCCGATCGTGGTGGTGAGTATCTTAGTTCAGAGTTCCTTGACTATCTAAGGGAATGTGGGATAGTCTCACAATTGACACCTCCCAGGACACCACAGTTGAATGGTGTGGCTGAGAGGTGTAATCGAACCTTGTTAGATATGGTTCGTTCCATGATGAGTCGAGCTTCGCTACCAATCTCATTCTGGGGGTATGCCTTAGAGACTGCCGCCCATATCCTTAATCTAGTCCCTACAAAGAAAGTTGCCAAAACTCCTCACGAGATGTGGACTGGTAAAGTACCCAAACTACACCACATCAAGATTTGGGGTTGTGAGGCTTTCGTGAGACGCGAGACTCATGATAAGCTCGAACCCCGAAGCGAGAGGTGTATTTTCATCGGCTACCCACAACAATCCTTTGGTTACCTCTTCTACAGACCTAGTGAAAATCTTGTCTTTCTAGCTAGGAGGGCTTTCTTTAGAGAAAGAGAATTCATAAGCCAAGGAAACAGTGGGAGGCAAGTTGATCTTGAAGAAATTCAAGAGTCAAGCGGTGAAGGAACTTCAAACCCTAGCATTCAACTTGAGGAGGAAACTCCTGTTGAGCCAATTGACAAGTCTGTACCTCTGAGGCGTTCCACAAGGGTTAGGAATGCTCCTGAGCATTACTATGGATTCCATATTACTGCAGAAGGAGATACACTTATCAGTGATGAGACACTGATAGGTCTGGATGAACCTAACAGTTACGCGGAAGCCATGGCAGGCCCTGAGTCGGCCAAGTGGAAAGAGGCAATGGACAGTGAAATACAGTCCATGTATGACAATCAAGTTTGGAACTTGGTTGAGAATGTACCAGGTCGTAAGACAGTGGGGTGCAAATGGGTCTTCAAGAAGAAGACCGACATGGATGGTAATGTAGACACATATAAGGCTAGACTGGTTGCAAAGGGTTTCTCTCAAATTCCTGGAGTGGACTATGATGAGACCTTTTCTCCAGTAGCCAAGATTAAGTCTATTCGGGTTCTGTTGGCCATAGATGCATTTCATGACTATGAAATATGGCAAATGGATGTCAAAACCGCCTTCCTTAATGGCAAGTTGGCTGAAGATGTTTACATGAGTCAGCCAGAGGGTTTTGTCAGCAACGAGTACCCTAATAGAGTGTGTAAGCTTGAGAAATCCATTTATGGATTGAAGCAAGTACCTCGCAGATGGAATCTTTGCTTTGATGAAAAGGTCAAGGAATTTGGCTTTTCTAGGAGTGAAGATGAGTCTTGCGTGTATGTCAAGGCTAGTGGGAGTATAGTTAGCTTTTTGGTGTTGTATGTGGCTGACATACTACTCATAGGAAATGACATCCCAACTCTGCAGGAAGTTAAGTCCTGGCTTGGGAAGCGTTTCTCTATGAAGGACCTAGGAGAAGCTGCCTATATTCTAGGGATAAGGATCTTGAGAGATCGGAGTAAAAGACTAATTGGACTTAGTCAGAGTACCTACTTGGATAAGGTGTTGAAGAGATTCAGCATGCAGGACTCCAAGAAAGGAGAGTTACCCATCCAGAGTAACGCCAGATTGAGTAAGACACAAAGCCCTAGCACTGAGGCTGAGATAGCAGAAATGAGTCGAATACCTTATGCTTCGGCTGTAGGATCGATCATGTATGCTATGACGTGTACTCGACCTGATGTAGCCTTTGCCCTGAGCATGGTTAGCAGGTATCAGGTGAACCCTGGCAAGGCACACTAGACTGCGGTAAAGAATATCCTCAAGTACCTACGAAGGACTAAGGACTCGGTCCTTACCCTCGGTGGGAGTGATGACTTGAGAGTTGTAAGGTATAGTGACGCTAGCTTCCAGACTGATAGGGATAATTTCCACTCTCAGTCGGGCTGGGTCTTTACCCTAAATGGAGGACCAATTTCATGGAAGAGTTCCAAGCAAGAGACAGTGGCTGATTCAACTTGTGAATCAGAGTATATTGCAGCTAGCGAGGCGGCAAAGGAGGCGATATGGCTGAAGAACTTCATCGGAGACCTTGGAGTTGTACCAACTATAAAAGAGCCAATGGAGATTTTCTGTGACAACAATAGTGCGGTTGCCTTAGCCAAGGAACCAAGAGATCATGGGAGATCCAGACACATTGACAGAAAATATCACTTCATCAGACATCGAATAGAAGAAGGGATCCTCATGGCGAAGAGAGTATCATCGGATGAGAACCCAACAGATCCCCTCACGAAGGGACTGAGTAGGGTTAAGCATCTCCAGTATGCTCGGAGCATAGGGCTGAAGGATGACATAAGTTTTAGTAGTTAGATAAATTATGAAATTTGTAAAGTGTAATTGACATTTGATGATGAATAAAAGGTGTTTTACTTATGAGTAAAGTGTTGCTATCTTTTATCGATCTTTTACTATATTTCTTTTGGATGTTTTGACTTCTAGAATAATTATGTTTGGTATATCATATTATTCAAACCTCCACTGTCGGTCATATGTCGGAAGTAGGTATGAATCAAGACTGTCATGATTGGTTGCAGAGGTCTAAGGTGTTGGACATGGCTACAACAATCATGAGTGCTCATAAGTTCTGAGCATTGGACTCAACCCACGCTCACTGGAATCACTTCATGGAATTTTATCTCGAGTGATCGTGAGACGGTAATATCATATAAGTCTTCAAACCTAGAGATATGATTTGTTACTTACAAGTTGGTTATGCATTGATTGTACGAAAACGCATTGGTATCTCGATGTTATAAAACGTGCTTTTGTGTGTAATTCAATGAGTGGTAGAACAAACATATGAGTCGAAGTTTATCTGTTCCTTCTTGGATTAGAAGCTGATATCTGGGCCCCTCGATGATTTTGTTTTGACCTATGTACCGGGCCCGGTCAGAACTAAATTGATCTGTTCAATTAAGTTCTTTGTCAAACAAATCGGAAATCGAGAAACAAACTGCTGGAGAATAAGTAAGACATTGTTCCATGTATTTGTCCGGCTGATATCTAGAACGGAGGATTATACGATCCCTTATCTTAAATGGCGTATCATCATCTTCTCAGTTCCGAGAGACCTTGAAAGAGCTACGATTGTCGGTCGGTTCCTAAAGTACTGGAGTTACAGTTATTAGACTTATCCAAGTGGGAGACTGTTGGATAAGGTGTCTAAGTCCATAACTATTTCGGGTGTGTACTTGACCCGACCCGGCATGGTCCATTTGGGTTGCATGGCACCATGCAATTGGATAGACTAAATGAGAGAAATAACACTTGGAGATTATTAATATATTATAAGTTCTAATATATTAATAATATTATTTGATTAGTTTGATCAAAGAATTAATTTGGAATTAATTAAGTGATCAAAGGATAACTAATTAAATATACGGGTTGATTATGTAAATCATTCATATCTTGTATAGTGGGCTAAAAGGCTCCATGGATTATCAAGTTGGGTTCTACCCATAGGATGCTCCATGGGAGTTACAAACCCATGGGTCATGGAAATGAAGAGTCATGACACATTAGGGTTTACATGGTGTAACCCTAGATGTGTCAACACTATATAAGGATCCCAATCTCCACCAAAATCGGCTACACATAAGAAACTAGAGGGCTTGGCCGATTTTAAGAAGTGTGTATTCTCTCAAAAGTCTTTCCAAGAGCATTTGGTGTTGTGTGAAGCATTTGAGGCATCACACTTGGGGTGCTAGGCTCACAAGGTTTCAAGGAACATAAGCAACAACAAGATAAGTTATTCTATCTTTCATTCAAGTTCAAAATTGTTCCCCATGTATGCTAGATAGGAATATAACCTTGGAATTCAACTTTGCATGATAATTAGACAAACATAGATCCAAGGTTATTAGGGTTGCATGTACACTTAGGAAGTGTTAGAATGCTCAAACCCCATCATTAAGAGAGGTATCTTGCCTTTAGAATGCATCTAATAAATAATATGCCTTTAGCAGAAAGAAACAACTTTTGGTATAATCCATCAAGTTATCCCATCGTCTAGCATTTACATAATCAACCGAGTTGAAGAAGAACTGATGATTGAAGATACACATGGAAGAAGTGCTAGTATGGTCTAGGGAAATTTATATGATTGTTTGGACATATTTGTATGTGTTAAAATTGTTTTTGTAATAATAATTTGGGGAACTGAGAGACAATACATGGTACGAGTATAAGTAGGCGTTAGTCATTGATTTTGTTATATTTATGTATGTCGTTACCATTGTTTCGGTAAGCCCTAACAAATGATTGTTTTTTCGACCCTAGTGCTCATATCGAATCGAGTCCAGCTAAGATGAGTGTGTTACGTGGTTTAGAGAATAAAGTTCGATGTAGCGTCCGACTTAAGCAAGAAGATTGAAGTGAAAGATAATCAAAGCAATCAATGGAAGTATCGTGATCACCGTTAAAGTAAAGAAGCTTGTAGCTAGAAATGCTGTAATAAAGAATGTGATTATCACACATTAGAACATGAAGGAAGGTATATTCCATTTTGGAATCTAACTCTAACAGACATGAGTCTAAGCATTGCATCATATGATGAGAGGTCATTAGAACATGACATATCAGTCTGTCATGATAATCGAAGTAAATAACTTCTCTTAGGTTAAGCATGTTTAAAGAGTTTAAGATAAAGAATTAAGTAAAATTGCATTAATTGTCAAGGATCTTAAAGAGCTTAAGATAAAGGACTCTGAGAGAGTCATCTTGTAAAAACCACATTACATGATTTTAAGAAAAATCCTAGTGAAAATGTTTTTGAACTAGATAACATGATTGTATTCTATATGTTGTTGTAATCGGACTAATCATATTTGTAATGATTATGCATAAAGGTCAAATAAGTTTTATGCTTAGAGCATGTCGAATGATACCAATATGATCCGAGAACAAGTCATTGTATGATTTATGTTAAATAAATGTTGTTATTTATTTATGAGTAAATTGTTACTATCTTATGTTAATCGTTTACTATGGTTTCAATTTTGCATGTTTTGACTTCTAGAATAATTATTATATTCAAACTCTCCACAATCGGTCATATGTTGGAAGTAGATATGAGTCAAGACTGTCATGAATTTGGCTTGTAAGATTTGTCTAAGGTGCATTAGACATAGCAATGGTTGCTACAACATTCATGAGTGCTCATATGTCCTGAGTATTGGATTCAACCCACACTCACTTGCATCACTTCATGGAATTTATCTCGAGTAATCGTGAGACGGTAATATCATATAAATCTTCAAACCTAGAGATATGAGTTGTTGACTATAAGTTGGTTATCGATTGATTGTACGAAAACGCATTGGTAACTCGATGTTATAAAACCTGCTTTTGTGCATAATTCAACAAGTAGTCAGTACAAGCATATGAGTCAAAGTTTATCTGTTCCTTCTAGAAATAGAAGCGATATCTGGGCCCCTCAATGATTTGGTTTTGAATTACATACCGGGCCTGGTCAGAACCTATTTGATGTGTTCAATTTAGTTATATGTCGAAACAAAGCAGAGATCGAGAAAAAAAATGTTGGACAATAAGTAAGACCATGTTCCATGTCGAGCAACAATCTCGTGCACAAACAAATTGACCCATTTCTTGATAGTAGAGCTCTCTCGAATGGCTAAAAAGTGGCCACTCTTGGTCCAATGGTCCATATTAAATCATATCACTTCGAATCCCTTAGCTGTTCTAGACAACATGGTGATAAAATCCATAGTGATATGTTCCCATTTGCACATGGGAACCTCTAATGGTTGCAGCTTGTCATGTGGGCTTTGGTGCTCGGCCATGACCCGATCCTGGTACCCTCTCCATAGATAACCAGTTCTCCCCTACTTGGGTTTCAAACCACCACCTGCTGACCCTCGCAGTCTATCATATTAGTAAACATGCTCAGCCAATCCATCCCACTATCACACAAACATCCCCAATTTTGAGCCAATCCATCCTGCTATGCAATCCTTTTGAAGAACACTTGCACGTCGCTTTTATGTACTAGTGGGATAAAAGATACCTAACCACTTAGTGTTGTCTTTTGATGGCCGGGGTGTCTTCACGATTTCTATAACCAAGTTATAGGCCGATTACACAAGTTTTTCAAATTGGACGATTTGTTCAGAAATCTTCTGTGATAAAGGATACCTAAGCAAGAGAGTTCCAAGGCATAGATGGGATCAAACATGTCTAATTAAATTTTTTATTAGCGATCCCATAAATCTAGAAATTATATAGTAAGATATAATTGATAATTGATATCTACCGGGGTGAATTCAAATGGATGTGATAAATGATACCTAACCATTTATTTGTTTTGCAACTTTGATCCTAGACTTTGATAATTAATGTATTTGGAAACTAAAAAGGGTATTAATTAATAAAGATTAAATATTGGAAATACTAAATGAATTTTGTTAAAAAATTATAGTTAAATAATCCATTCTCATTATCATGAATTGTCATTTTCTTTAATGACTTAATGAAACAATAACATTCATTAGATACAACTTCAATGAATGGGTTCATGTCTTAAGAGACAATCTCATAAGAGATATGAAATTGTATACACTTAAAAGTCCTAGTCCTAAACTATTTTCTTTGATCAATGAACCTGAACACGATGCCTAGTAAAGGCATCACCGTGATGCTAAATATGCTTCTAACATCAAGCTAGGAATAGTTATTCATGACTTCTACGAAGACTTGGATAATTTAAACACACACACACACACACACACACATATATATATATATATATATATATATATATATATATGACATAACAGGTTAAGCAATATTCCAATAAATAGAACAACATTTTATTTAATGCTAGTTTAAACATTGGAATAATGCAAGGCTAAAAGAGTCACCTAGTGTGATCTAAGAGGCCCATACTGAATACCTTTAAGTCCGAGAAATCTACTAAATCCCACATAGATGGATCTTGTTTCTTTTGTGAAGAAACTAGACACTAGAAGAGGATTTACTCCTTTTATTTGGAAAGAAAGTCTAGAAGACACTAGTACTTCTTGTATCTACTAGATAGAAATCATATTTTTCATATAAAACTTAGGTACTTGGTACTTAAATGTTAATCTAATCTTTGTATATGGCTTGCCTATATTTATTGAAGAGTAACCAAGCTGAGGACAATCAAGTAGGAAGTACACTCTCGGAGTTAAATTTATTATTTATTCTTAGAACATAAATTACTTTTAATGTAAAACAATATTTGTTTTGGAATCACAAAGCTAACCTCATCTAACCGCTCTCCTACCAAAAGATGGGTGCTCGACACCTCCCTTCAATTCACACAAGGTAAACCCTATGTCTGCCTTCTAAAATTAGAACTTTGACCAAAATTCAAACCAAGCCAAAAGTCAATAATCAAAGTCAAAGTCAAGAGCCCATAATTTAACTATCCACCCTCACGTCATGACCAACCCTTGGTTACATTGTGAGATCTCAATCGTTCCGATTCCAACTCATCCCGACTCACCCTGGCCAAATCAGTCAAGAAAAGTCAATGGAGCTGACCTAAGATTGTGAGCAACGTCCTCTTATGTTGTGAGCTTCGAGGAACTCACCAGAAACTGGATCTCGATGCTATAATGCTTTAGGAGGTTCCGAAATCTCCCTCAAAGACCAGTATTTTCTCGGGTTTAACATGGTACTATCTGAGAGTCATTCAGGACTTCTCCAAGATTGTGGTACCCCTCACTCGTCTGATGAGAAAAGGGTGAATTTTCAATGGGGCTCTGAGCAGTAGTCGAGATTTGGGACTCTTCGACAAAGGTTATGTGAGGCCTCAGTATTGACCCTCCCAGAGGTTGGTCCTCATGCGGAGAGGACGAGTGATTGCTTATGTTTCACGGCAGCTGAAGCAGCATGAGACGCGATATCCCATTCATGACATGGAGTTGGGGGCGGTGGTTATTGCCCTCAATATTTTTAGACATTATCTATATGGGGTTCGTTATACGATTTACACAGCTCACAAGCGTTTGAGACATCTTATGGATCAACCAAAACTAAACATGAGGCTACATAGGTGGCTGGACGTGGTCAAGGATTATGACTGTGGGATTCTTTACCATCTGGGTAAAGCGAATGTGGTGGCAGGTGCTTTGAGCCGCAACTCGGCTGGATCTTCGTCCGGGGAGATGTGAATGAGGATATTTGTTTATTCTCCACTTTTGGGTTTGATCAGAGAGGCTCAAGAAAATGGAGTTCGAAAGGAGAACTTGAAACAGGAAAGGATCAGGGGTGAGATCGATCAGTTTGTCACGCATAGTCGAGGGTTGTTGACCCAGTGCGGTCGAGTTTGGGTTCTAATTTCGGGTGGAATCAGGTAGATTGTGTTGTAACAGGCTCATAAGTCTTGTTTTTCTATTCACCTGGGGCCACCAAGATGTATCTGGATTTAAGATTGAGTTATTGGTGGCCGTGTATGAATAGGCAGATCACCTGGTATGTCGAGAGGTGCTTAACATGTAGATTGGTCAAGGCCGAGCAACAGAGGCCGCATGGCAAGCTGTAGTCTCTGGAGGTTCCCATATGGAAATGGGAGTAGATTACTATGGATTTTATCACCAAGTTGCCAAAGATGGCAAAGGGTATTGATGTTATATGGGTCATCGTGGATCGACTAACCAAGAATGCCCACATTTTGGCTATTCGGGAGAGCTCTTCGGCTGAAAAGTTGGCCGATGTTTATGTTTGAGAGATTGTCGCTCGTCATGGGGTTACGGTTTCCATTGTTTTTGACTAACATGTTTGTTTCACCTCCCGATTCTTGATGAAGTTTCACAAGGAACTGGGCACGAGGTTGCATTTCAGCACTGCATATCATCCATAGACCGACAGGTAGTGTGAGCGAACGATACAGACCCTAAAGGATATGTTGCGGGCCTGTGTTATTGATTTTGGTGGTAGTTGGGATTACTACCAACCTCTTACGGAGTTCTCCTACAATAATAGTTATCACTCCAACGTTGGTGCTCAACCTTTTGAGCTCTTCCATGGTTGGAGATGTCATACCCGATTTGTTGGGGGGAGGTTGGTCACACGGTTATGGGAAGGACCGAAGTATTCCTTCAGACCACTGAGCTTATCTGACAGATCAGGCACAGACTACAGACAACACAGATTCAATAGAAAAGCTATGTTGACGGCGCCGATCCGAGTTGGAGTTTTAGGTCGGTGATATGTTATTACTAAAGGTCTCACCTTGGAAAAGTGTGATATGCTTCAGGAAGAGGGGGAAAGTAGGTCCCCGGTATATTGGACTTCTTCGAGTGATTGATAGGGTTGGCAAGGTCACTAACAGGTTGGATCTACCTGAGGAGCTCAGTCAGATCCACAACACTTTCCATATTTTGCAATTACGAAAGTGTGTACTGGATGCTGAGGTAGTGGTTTCCTTGGATAATATTCAGGTCGATGAGTGCCTAACCTATGTTGAGAGGCCGACGACTATTTTGGAGAGAAATATGAAGGTCCTCCACAACAAGGAGATACCTTTGGTAAAGGTACAATGGTAGCATCAAAGAGGCTCCAAATAGACCTAGGAGCGGGAGGCCAAGATGCAGGAGTATTATCTTGATTTATTCGTCATAGCAGACTTTGTCCTCGAATGATAAGGTACTTCAAATTTCAATGATAAGGTACTTCAAATTTCAACCATATAATTTTATTATGTTGTATTTTGGTCCCTAACTTCAAGAAAGTATGCATAGGAGCCCTAATGACATTGTTGTCATTATGGCCTTCGGAGTACGTGTGACAACCCGAAATTTTCTATCATGTTCAGTCTAACACTTCATTGAAAGTCAAACTCATTCCTGCTATCATTTAGCACATTTTGGAGTTTGTTTGAGCGTTCTAAGCCTCGTCCACTTAAGGGATAAGTGTCGGGGTTTATCTGCTGAAGCTATAGCACAAAGAACGAGCCTTAATCACTTTGACCAGGAGTTCACGGCCACCATAATAGAGTTTACGGCCATAAACTCCATGAGGGCCGTAAACTCCCCCTATAAGTTATTAGGATCATTGTGTGTGTTTAAGTCTTCACTTAACACCAAGCACTTGTCCGATACTTCCATACGATCCACTCACTGCATGTGAGTTCATACCCCTAAAATAACCCTTTTAAATGTTTTTAAATGTTTATAAATGCTTTTATTGGGGGGGGGGGGGGGGAATACAAGTTGAATCGTGCTAGTTAGTACATCAATCATATGTGATTAATAACTAGCATACAAAAGGATTTACTACACTTTTAGCTGTTTACTCAGAATACTACTTCCAAATTGTTGGATTAATGTATAAGTCCATAACTATAATTGGGAAGACTTGACCCGACCCGGCATGGTGCATTTGGGTTTCATGGCATAATGCACTTTTATAGACTAAATGAGAGAAATAAGACACTTATGGTTGTTATTATATTATAATTTCTAGTATATTAATAATAAGAATAATAATATTTAATTAGTATTGATCAAGAATTAATTTAGAATTAATTATGTGATCAAAAGAAGTCTAATTAAATATATGGGTTGATTGTGAAAATCATCCATAACTTATATAGTGCGCCAAAGCTCCATGGATTATCAAGTTGGGTTAAACCCATAGGATGATCCATGGATGCTCCATGGAGGTTACATAACCCATGGGTCATGGAAATGAAAGGTCACGACAATTAGGGTTTACATGGTGTAACCCTAATTGTAACACATTATATAAGCATCATATTATTCACCAAAATCGGCCACTAGTGTGTGTAAAAGAAGGGCTAGCCGTTATCATGAGTTGTGGATTTCTCTTAAGTCATTCCAAGTGTAGTTGGTGTTTTGTGAACCATTTGAGGTGTCACACTTGAGGCACTAGCCACTCAAGCTTCATGAAGACTTTCTACATCAAAGAGGTATGTATTCTATCTTGTTATATTCATTGTTTTGTATGCCAGATTAGGATAATACCTTGGAAAGTTAATATTTGCATGTATAATAGAGAAAACATAGATCCAAGGTATTTAGGGTTGCATGTACACTTAGGAGTGTTAGAATGCTCAAAACCCAATAGTGGTATCAGAGCCTAGGCTTTCTTTTTCTTATACTTGATGCAAATAGATTTTTCGAAGCCAAGAATCTGCCAGGGCCTAAAACTCGACGAGTTCTGGAAGAAAACTCAACGAGTTCATGTTTTAGAGCATGAACTCGACGAGTTCCATGAAGAAATCGACGAGTTTGGCCTCTAGACAGCATATCTTCGTGGTTCTTGGCTGGAATTCGACTAGGAACATTACCCTAAGCTGTTTTTGAACTTATAAACTTGTTTTTGATGTGGTAGTGTTCATACTAATCCCATTTCAAAGATAATTGTCAATAGATTCATGTTTTATATTAGTTTAGTGATTAGGCTAATTACATGAAAAATTTTGATTTGAATTATCTTGTTCTTATGAGTTGCTTAGATTAATAGAAAAGTTAATTGATTATGTGTTTTCAATCCATTTTAATCTAAGAGATGATTCTAAATTTTTTTTGTGTAACTTGTCCTCAAGTTACATGAAAGGTCACATTTAAGTTTCATAAAAGTCATAAAAGTTGCAATGGTTACAAAAATGAAGAGTCTTGTCCTCAAGTTATGGAGGTTCAAGAGTCACTTCATTAAGTAATAAAATGTAGCCTTAATTAATTCCATAAGTTACAAAATAAAGAAAAGTTACATTCTTTAATAATTTAAAGTCTTCCATAACTTGTCCTCAAGTTATGGAACTTGAAGTGTTTTTGGATTAAAACTACTTTAAACACAAAAGTTATGGAATTAATTAGTTTTGAATAGTTTCAAAACTTGCCCTCAAGTTTTGGAATTAGAAAAGTTTTCACTTATGAATACTTTAATTCCAAGTTAGCCCTTAGAATTTTAAAAGTTAAAATTCAACCCTTATACTTTATAATATTATAAGTTAATAATATATATATATATATATATATATATATATATATATATATATATATATATATATATATATATATATAAGAGTAAGTCAGTCTTACCGTTAGTAGGCCTCATTCACGAAGCCGATGTATAAGGGGGGTATAAGGTTACTGCCTATAAAATGGTAGTTTAATGGGTGTCCACTCTCACCCACTGCTTCCTTGACTGCTGGAGGGTCGTTAGCGGAACGGGTAGAACAAGGACTATAATTCTCCCTTCATTAAAAGTATTAATAATAAATACTAACTAACTAAACCTTTTATAAATACCCAATCTTAGTTAATTAGGAAAATGTGAATAAGGTGCTAATCCACGAAATTACACTTTGCACTTTGTTTAAGTTGGTTAGTGGAGCGTGTGTGATTAATCGGCACACTAACTCGTATTTAACAAGGTAGGCAAAGGGTAACTTAATGTTTATCATAGTATCGATGGAGGGTGTGTGGTTAACCGACACATCGATTGAGGGGTAAACACCTAAGGGTACCAAGTAATTTGCATGGTTACCTCACAACTTGTTTTGTGATCCTCGGCATCCCAGTCACAAAACCTGAAGTGCACACTCGAGATTGAAACATGCCATTGAACAGTTCAATGAATCTCAAAAATCCAGGAGTTTCAAAACAAATTAAAACCTAATAATACATTTCGTTTATCTTGGTGGAAATTGGTGCATCGTCATTCACCTACCTTCAAATATTTTATAGCTTGGATTACGACATCCCTCTTCTAAGTTATAAAATAGTTTGTTGGGTCCTAGCCTTAATATTTCATATTGGTTGTCATATTAAGGACTTTAGATCAACTATGTTGAATATCTCCCAAAAGATGTCTGGTTTAGACATTTATGATCTTCCCAAATCTCTGGAAACAAGCTTTCCTAAATGAAGTTGATGTCCCATGGAAATCATACTTCTTTCACCTCCTCTAATGATTCTCCCTAACCCACAAGTTATTGAAAAGTTTAAGGTCACTCAAGCCCTATTGGCAACCAAAGGTCTATGTGTGATCACATCTTGGAGATGTAGTCACATGTTGACAAGCCGGGAGAGTTGGGTGTCAAAGTCTTGAGAAAGTTGGTGGCTTAACTACCTTCTAAGTCACATAGTGAGTTCCTTTAGGAATCCTATGAAATAGACTAAGACAAGACCCTTAATGATCTTATCCATTTGCTAAGATCAACTTCCTAAAACTTTATGGACATTGACAATGATGACATTGGATATCCAGTAAAGCTCTCTCTTCCCAATGGAAAGGGATCGGCCATAGTCAACTCGGTTGACCAAATGGTAAAGAGAAAGGCTAAGTCTGTGATTGTCTCATATTGTGAATATGTTGAATCTGATCGCATAGATGGATTTCTATCGCATAGTGTGAAGATCGGATTCTTGAGTTACTTCTTAAAAGTTATGAGATATTTCTTAGGAATAGATAACAACAAGTTTTCATATGGATTTTAAGGATAAGTTTTTCCGCAAATTTTTAAAATAAAAGGAAAATTTTGATTTTATTTATTTTATGTATCCTTACAATGGCGTTTGTGGAAAATTGTTGCTTATAAGATTCCACTGATAGCAATATTGGAAAGTGAATTTGATTCTTTCATTTGTGGTAGTGTCTAAATTTACTAAATAAGGAAAGATTCTCAGCACCCAAGTTTCAAGTGGACCAAAACTTGGAATCATGCAAGTTATATAGTATGATGAATGAGAACTTCCAAGCATTGGAAAAATTAAGACAAATTACTTGTTCACATGGATGTGTGAGTCAAGTAAAGGACTAAGGGATCGAGTACACATTCATGTGCACTGGTCAAGTCCACCACAAAAAGATCGATAAGATTATTCGTCATAATTTACTAAAGCTCAGTAAATATGGTTATACTTACAAGCTTAAGTGTAATTCTGAGACATTGGAAAAGGTTTCAATGTATGGCAGAGCGAATAAGAAGAATCAAATTAGGCAGAAGGATAAAATTTTCTCAAATCTGAAAAGATGGGAGAGTACTTTAGTATCATGTTATATGATCATCTTAATGATTAAGAGACCTTATCACAATTCATCCTCTAAGCGGATTCTGATAGTTAAGAAGAGGTGTTATGAATTGTTGAAGTGGTTAAATCAAGAAGATGATTCATATTTCGTTCCAAAAACAATTCTTAGAGTTATACTCTAAAATTGTAACTTGAGTGACATGTCTTAAAGAAGGTTTAAAACACTTATCAAATGTAAGAGTAAACGTTTTCTACTCGTTTACATTTGAAATTGGTAAGTTGTGATGTTTTAGATAAAACAAAGACCAACGAAGGCCAATTGTGTGAAGTGTTTGACTTGATTAAAATCCACACTATCTCTTGAATATTTGACAAGTGAGTCTTATATGTCAAGAGGAAAGTAGGAGTCTTAAAGGTCTTGAAAGTCTCAAGAACTAATCAAGAATGAAACCTGAAGTTCTTCAGTAGCACACAACTTGAGGTTCATAACTTATCGTGCTAACATATTTTGTGCCCATTCCAATTAAAGTTGGCTTTCCATATGAGTTCTTAGAATTCTCAATTGGTTGCACAACAACTTGGAAGAAATGGAAGGCCCTTGAGCTTCCAGGTGGCAATAAATTAAGATTGAGTTCAATCCGTATGAGTTTGGATTTGTCATTATCCTTGTCTTGTGACTATGGTTTTGATAATTCACATGGATAAGAACGCATACACCATTAAATCTAAGGGTCATAAGGTTTCTCTCCGATTCATGAAAATAATGGTGAGGAAACACTTCCACCAAGTAGATTTGAAGTAGATAGCAATTGTGATATTCGCATTCTCAAAGTCGTTAGTGGAGCTGTGTGGTTAACCGGCACACTAACATGGACTTGTGAGAAGTGGAAAAGGTCTAAACAATCAACACTATGATTACGACATCCCTTTTCATAGTTCTTAAACTTGTTTAGACACACATGTGAGCTATCTAAGAGAAGGTGTATGATTATGATAAAGTTTTATCAAAACAATGTAGTATCAGAAATCTAAACTTTGGTAAGAAAGTCAGCTAATTTCTGAGTACATGTCAAAGCTAGTGGGAGCATAAGTGTTATGCTAATAATCATCATGGTAGTGGGAGCATGATAATTATGATAAGTATTGCAAGTTAGCAATGTTAATTATAGAAAACAAAAGGTTTCAATTGGGAAAAAGTTGTTTTGCTACAATTAAGGGAGAGGAAATTATACTTCATCTCAAATCTAAAAGCTTAGATTGAGGTTTTAATCGTATTTAGTCAAGGATATATATATATATATATATATATATATATATATATATATATATATATATATATATATATATATGAATTTCATGTTGGAATGGCTCAACATAAGGAAATTTTTTATATGGGTCCATTATTTACGTTCTATAATTCAATTATGATTACGACACCCCTTTTCATAATCTGAATTATGAGAACTTGGCAAATAGAAATGGAAATGTTATAGCAATAGAATGGTTTAGTCTTTATGTGAGACATCATGAATCGTGTCCCATATGCTTCGGATATAGGATCGATCACATGTGCTATATTCATCCTTTCTAAAATTTTCCAAATGCCTGGGGCATTAAGAAGGGAAAAGGTCTAGAATTGGATATGACTAAAAGGATTAATCCATTGTCGAGGACAATCTAAGTTTTACCAAAGATTGGTTGCTCAAGGATAGTTGGAAGTATAGTGATAATTCTGGAAGGACCATATTGGCATAATCTGTAAGGAGGCAACTCTTGTTCAGAAGTGATAGTCAAAATGGAATCTGGAAATGTTTCAAAGTTAGAAATTATTCAATCTGTGTAATATTATGAAACGTAATGCAAGAAGGATGTTTCCAAGGAGTTGATCTCCTTTGGAATGCTCTGTATTGGTTGTTGTCAAGTCTTTCTGACTTTGTGCATAATCATTACAAGAGGATCAATGCATATAAGCTTAGAATCTAACAGATTTAAGTAAATGGCATGAATTTAGATTTGTTGCAGTTGAAGTAAGGATTTGGGACTACGAAAGAGGATCTTTGGAGTTATGTTCAATTGATCGAATTCACAAAGAGAAGATCATAGACAAACATAGTATGCATACTTGGTGTATGGCATGCCTAGTGTTTAGAAAACATAGTGTACATGTTTGGAGCATGGGAAAACTATTGTTTTAAATTCAAGAATATAGTTAACAGTTGAAACAGTATACAATGAATAATGTGTAATCATATGGTGATAAATAAAAGGTGTCTTATTTATGTTCATAGGTTTTGATACCATATTCCATTCAATTATTCTTGTGTTTCATTTTGCATATTTTAACTTCCAGGATAACTAGGTCATTGTTCTGGATGACTAAGTTATTCAAACCATCCACAGTCGGTCATATGTTGGAAGTAGATAAGAATTAAGACTGTCATGGGTTGGGTTGTAGAGGTCTAAGATGTTGGACAAAGGGCTATAACACTCATGAGTGCTCATAAGTTCTGAGTATTGGATTCAACCCATGCTCATTATCCTTTGGTATTAGGATAAACACGACATCGCGACTGCCGAAACGTTCTCACCGTGAATATCCGTAGATGTGCATTTTTGTCTGTAGCTAACAGCAGGTGGAAGGAATGGTTAGTTCCTTAAATGTCTTCTTATTATAAGTATTAACCGTAGACATCCATAGATGTCCATTTACCTCTGTTGCTAATAGCCTGGTTTAGGAATGGTTAGTCCCTTATTGTTTCTTACCACATAGTATCTATGTAAAAGTATCCCTATAAGTGTATCCATGTAAGAGGAATCTCTGTAAGAGTAACCATATACGTGTATCCATGTAAGAGGAATCTCTGTAAGAGTATCCCTTCATATAGCATGTAGTTTAGACTCATGAATGAACTGACTCTTGTGTAATTTCTTGTAATAGGGATAATGTTTTGTATCACCTAAACTATTCCTATAATAGTTTACTAGAATGTAATTGATGAGTGTCTAAGTAGGTTTGTACACCCTTGCTACCCAAGAGTGTTGGAACTGAATTAACTAATGGAACATTTAAGACTATATATGTACACATGATATATAACTAATATTTAAACAACCTTCGGACGAGTACCTGATATCCCACCAGACCACATCCAAATCAAGGAAAAGGAAACAGGGTAGATAGCCTTCCTAAGTCTTTTAAACATTTCTTATATAACTATACATATAGAGGCATGCAATTTATAATATAAAAGCATAAAAGAAGTTTTGTAAATCCTTTGAATAGTTTAATAAATAAGAATTTATGACTTGATGTCAGTATATAAATCGATTCGAAAACCGTTTAACAAGACAGTTTAAGTGTGAGAAAACCTTTGTTTGAAGCACAACTATAACAGATTCAAAAAGGAAACCTACAGTTTGTACAGTTTCTAAAAGTGTTTCAACATGTAAAACGTTTGTGAAAACTATTTGAAGTACCTATGAAAATGTTCGTTTGTTCTGGTATATGAATGTATCTCCTTGAAATCGTATTTCTAGAATGTAAAAGTTGGTGATATTCTCGTAAAACTATACCTATTATAGTTTTCTAAAAGTGTGTCTCGTTTGTATAGTAATCCCTATAGAGTTTACGGCCGTAATCACTTTGACCACTTTGACCAGGAGTTCACGGCCACCACAATAGAGTTTACGGCCGTAAACTCCATGTGGGCCGTAAACTCCCCCTATATGGTCAAGTTTTGGTCATTAGTTCATTCTTTCCTTTCCCTTGGCTTATTTCCTCTCAAATCCTCTCAAGTATCATCCCGATCTTCGTCCCCGATCTTCAAAACTCGTAAGTATATTTTCCAAACTAGTTGTTATCTAACATGATTTCATCCGTGAAATCATTCCATTTTGTAGATCTTCAAGTTTCACCAAGAACACACACTAGTGTTCTTGGCAAAAACCGACCATTCAAGCTCCTAGATCGTAAGTACTCTTGTTCTAACTCATTGTACACTAGGTTTAGCATGTTTAGAGCTTAGAATCATCAAGAATTGGGGGTTGAATGAGAGTTTACGGCCAAGGATCTCCCAAGGCCATAAACTCCCTATAAGGGTGCATTAAGGCCCACTTGACCTTCCTAATGACTAGAACTTAGCCTAGAACCAACCACCATTGAACAAGGGACTTCAAGAAACGAAATGGTACTTCATACCATGAGTTTACGGCCTTAAACTCATGGGGAAGTGGTCTCCAGGCCGTAAACACAAGATTAGGGTCATTCTTGGACCTTAAACTCACCAAGCCTCTTGTTTAAGCCTTGAACCACTTAACCACTTAAGACACGTTACCTTTTAGCCTCAAATGGAGACCCATTAGAGAGTTCACGGCCAGGCGTAAACTCCCCTGGGCCGTATACTCCAATAAGTATGGTCTATGGACCATAAACTCAAATGCAAAGCCTTATACTCCTTTGTTGCAACCAAATGGCCCTCTAACACTTTGACCAAAGTGTTTTCCACGCATTAAGACGTTTATACTTATCTGATTAGTGTTATAACCACTAATTGTATATATACATATGTACTTAACACCAAGCACTTGTCTGATACTTCCATACGATCCACTCACTGCAGGTGAGTTCATACCCCTAAAATAACCCTTTTAAATGTTTTTAAATGTTTATAAATGCTTTTATGGTGGGGGGGGGGGGGGAATACAAGTTGAATCGTGCTAGTTAGTACATCAATCATATGTGATTAATAACTAGCATACAAAAGGATTTACTACACTTTTAGCTGCTTACTCAGAATACTACTTCCAAATGACTTACTAAAACGTTTTTACATGTTAAAGCTCTTTATCAAACTGTCTTACATACTGTATGTGTCCTTTCAAACTCTGTTACAATTGTGTTTCAACCAAAGGTTTACTTATACTTAAAACTGTTCTTATCAAACAAACTGCTTTCAAATCATTTTATAAAATGACATCAAGTCATAATTTCATAGTTATTAAACTTTTGAAAGGTTTTATAAAACTTCTTTTATACTTTTATATTTTCAAATGCATGCCTATATATGCATTGTTGGGCTGAAAAGAGTTCTTATGTTGCGTCTTTTGGGCTCGTTAGATTAGCCTTTTATTCTCCGGTTTGGGCCTGTCCAACCGAGAGCCTTTTATGTATAGTATTTAAGTTAATGCTTGCATGCATATTAGGTTAAGATTTATAAGATTCTAGAGATCATCGATTTAGCGATTTATCAAGAGAACAATATTTTCAGTAATCATTCTTGTAATCTTCCAATCCTTTACAGTTGATGTTCTTAATCGAGCTCTTCTAAGGATTTTATTTAATCATTCAACGCGTTTGATTCAAGCTGTTTGTTCTTATTATTGCGTTCTGCCTTGTTATTAATATTGTGTTCTTGCTGTTTGATATTCATATACTTGTTCAAGATCTAATCGATCTTCATAGATTAAAAGTCTGTTTTAATCCTATCAATTGGTATCAGAGCCGGAGGCTGTGTAATCGATACACATCTTTTCTGTGAAAAAGATTTCCATTAGGGTTTTCCGCAATCATCGATATTTATTGAGCCGTCATCTTAATTGACGTATCTTAGTATTTATTGTTTTGCCCTAATCTGCTTTATTACAAGTCTGATCTTTGAACAGGTTATTACGATCATTATGGACTCAACGCAATCAAACCCTATTAATATTTCCAACAGCATCGGTTCGACGACAAAGATTCCAATCTTGTATACCCATGACTATGAAGTATGGGCACATCATTTTGAAGACTATGTGATTGGATCGGAAGATAATGGTTTTCTCATATGGGAAGCTATCATCAACGGACCGTTTTCTCATTCCGTGACTTTCAGAGTTATTAAGACGCAAAAAGAGTACAATGATCTGCTCAAGGACGTGACGAATATTGCGCAAGATGAAAAAGACAAATTCCAGTGCAATATTAAGGCACTAAGGTTGATCAGATTCGCCCTTCAGTCCGACACATTCAGACTGGTCAGCTCATACACTACGGCGAAGGAAGTGTGGGATAGACTTCGCGAACTGTATTCCACAGACGAAGATCTTGAACATTCCATCCAAACCTTGCTTCTATCTGAATTTGGTGAATTCAGGCAAGGGGCCGAAGAAACTGTGACCCAGACGTTTGATCGCTTCAATCATCTTCTCAGCAAGATGATCAAACACGACATTGAAAGGAAGCTCATCGAACAAAAGGTTACTTTCTTGAACGGACTGCGATCTGAATGGAGAGCAGTTGTTTCCACAGTCAAAGCCCATGAACAGTTTAAATCATATTCTTTGGCGAAACTGGTGGGTATTCTAAAGTCCCAAGAGAAGATTGTGGTTCAAGAGAAGAATGTTGTCTCCAGTCTTGGTTCGTTGGCCCTCCTATCTAAAAGTAAAGCTGTGGTGGAGGATGAAGAGCTCAACTTGGAAGAATATGACCTCACAACTGAGGATTATGCCATGATGGTATCCAATCCCAAGAGGTTCATAAAGAAGAGATTCCCCAACAACAAAAACAGAAACTGGCAGGGGAGTTACAGCTCAGAAAAAGCGAACAATGAACCGAAAGCTGAGGAGCCCAAAAAGGAACCGAAAGCAGATGGCGATTCCGGAGTAAGCTGTTTCTATTGTGGTGGCAAGAACCACTACGCTAAGGACTGTGTTCTTAAGAAGATGGCTGAAAAGGACAATGGAAATGATGAGGAAGTTGTGCTGCAGAGGAGATTGGATGAGTTGAGAAAGAAGAAGTCTACCGCTAACCCTTCTATAAATGCTCTTATTGTGTAGGGTTCGGTCAATGACGATGAGTTCGGTAGCACCAAAGTTTGGTCTACTGACTCAGAAGACGAAGAAGTGAGGAAGCCTACTCATGGAAAGGCATATGTGGCTAAGGAGGAAAGCAGTGGTGGAAAATGCTTCATGGTGACCGAAGTGTCTCAAATGAGGGGATACAACACCGATGGAGGAGGCAATGGACCGAAGGTGCAGGAGGATATGTGCTTTACGGTCAAACCACTCAGCCAACAGTGCAATGAGCTCGATGAACTGATAAAGAAGGTACAATCTGTTTTTATTTCATCTAAAGTACCATCATCCTCATATGAGAAAGAACTAAAAAATGTAAATACAAGAATTTCTCATTTAGATAGTAGCTTAACTCAAACTCGAGTCACCAATTCTAACCTGACTGATCAATTAAGCAGGGTGGCATCGAAGAGTGAGGAGCGGCGAATGTGGATTGAGTTAAAAGAGTCGGAATTAATTAAAGTTAAAGACGAAAACATTTATTTGCAGAGAGACAATTTGAAATTGTTAAAACAACGAAATGTTTTTTGTTTAATAGCTAAACGTTTATATTCCAATATTACTCAACTTCACTTGGACTGTGAGATAGGCCAAAAGATCCATCGCATGATTTTGCCCTTCCTAGAATTTAAGGAGGATGAAATCGATGCCGAAGCCTACAATTGTGAGAGTGTGATATCGTCTGATGATGTCAACCCAACTTATAAAATTGGACTGGACAAAATTGAGTCCTTTATTAAGTCCAAGGACCACAAGGACATGCTCAAAAACCTTTTGGATGAAAATGACAGACTTAAACTGAGAACCGAAACCATACAAAAGTTTGACTCTCTTAACACCAAAGTAAGCTCAAAAAATAAAATCGATGTTGAAAATGCATCTGAGCTTAACGAGGACGAAAACATGAGTGAAATTTTTGTAGAGGATACGGTTGACTGCTCAGAATTTATTAAAAGCGAAACTGAAAATCACAAAAATCTTATTTCTGAAAATTCTGTGGAATTCGCTAGATTGTGCCAACAAAAGTCCCCGGAATTAATAGAAAAAGCTGTTGTATATCAAAAGGTCAGGACCACACCAAATCAAGTATACAAGGTCACTGGAGTAACCGAACACCAAACAGCTAAACTCACCGCTATTGTTAATGAAGACAATGCTGATGGCTGTGATGAGTATTTCTGGGAAGCTCCTATTGATAATGGAAACGAAACCGTCGGTCTGTCTGAAAGAACCTCCTGGATGAAGAAAGGGAGATACATACCTGAACCCTTGAACAAGCCTGATAATTTCAGTGAACCAAGCACAAGTGGTACAAAAGATACTCCTCAAGAGGTTGATCGGTCAGCAAAAGAAAACATTTCTTCAACGCCAACAGCTCAAAGTGAAACTTCATCAGATACTCCTTCCACTTCCTCAGGGGAAACTGAACCTTCTTCAGATATTCCCTCTGCTCCCTCGGCTCAAAGAAAAACTCCTCAAGTTCAAAAGGAACCAGCCAAGGAGACATCAAAAGCAAAAGCGAACGTTCATCATCAACCTAAACAGATGAGGGATAAAAAGATAGAGAGGAACCTAAGATATAGGAAAAACCTTTCTGAAAGGAAACAATTCTGGCACTCCCAGAATGCATACTACTCACACAAGGACAAGAATCTGAAGTATGAAAATCATCCCGTAAGAAAGCCTGATAATTCCAACAACCGAAAGCCAAGGTTCGGTTCGCAAGAAAACAACAACCGAAAGCCAAGGTTCGGTTCGCATGAAAATACCAACCGAAAGCAAAGGTTCGGTTCTGAAAAGGATTTCAACCGAAACCAAAGGTTCGATTCCAAGAACAATTCCAACCGAACTCAGAGGTTCGGCTCTGAAGTCAGACGAGAACAAGACTCAAAGGTTAATCCTACCAACGATCAAAAGCAAAAGGGTCACCTAGAGTCATCAGCAAGGAAGACATCTCCATCCAAATCCAAATCCTCTCTTCCTAATTCTTCTCGTTCATCTCCATCTTGCTCTAACGCTAATTCCGTTAGTTCTCAAAAACCTCGTCCATCTGCTGAACAGAAGGGAAAGCAGAAGGTCGATGAATCCACACCTGAGTCCAAAGAGAACAAACCCAATCTTAACAAAATAAAAGTCTTCACCATTAAAAAGAAAGATGAAACAACTCTAATAAAACGAACATATCTTGTTGACATCTCTCTTACTATTCCTGTTCCCATGAAAAACTCACATGGACCCAAGAAACTTTGGGTTCCTAAATCTGCTTAATTTTTGCAGGTTATAAGTGACGAGCAGTTTGACGAAGAATGGTACATCGACAGTGGCTGCTCGCGTCACATGACTGGGAGGAAAGAGGAGCTTAGGGAATACAGATCTCTTGCAAATGGTGGCAATGTTAAGTTTGGAAATAATTCTTTCGGCACCATAAAGGGATATGGGATGATAACGAATGGTGATTTTACCATAAGAAAGGTGGCCTATGTGGAAGGACTTCAACACAACCTCATCAGTGTATCTCAGCTTGTTGGAGGTACAGGTCTCAAAGTTTCATTCGATGATGAAGGTTCTGAAATCATAGAGAAAAAGACAAAGAAAGTGATTCTGAAGTCAGAGCGAAAGGGTGAAATGTTTCCTCTGAACATGAAACCCATGAAAGGAAACCCAGCCATATGTCTGCTATCAAAAGCTCAATCCGACGAAAGCTGGTTGTGGCACCGAAGACTCTCTCATCTCAATTTCAAAGATATCAACCGACTTGTCACTGGAGGTCATGTTAGGGGTCTTTCATTGCTCAAGTTTGACAGAGAGCATTTGTGTGCTGCATGCGAAATGGGAAAGCAGAGTCGTCATAGTCACCCATCCATAATTAACACAAAAGTTGTTGAACCACTCGAATTGCTTCATATCGATTTGTGTGGTCCTTCATCTATTGAAAGCATCGGTGGTAGCAAGTACATTCTTGTTATCGTTGATGACTTCTCTCGATTTACATGGGTGTTCTTTCTAAAGCTCAAATCTGAAGCGACTCAAAAGCTGAAGGTGTTTATCAAGCAAATTGAAGTCCAGCTCAAGAAGGTCGTTCGCAACATAAGGAGCGACAATGGTCTCGAATTCAAGAACAAAGAGTTTGAAGAGTTTCTTGCAGAAAAGGGAATCAGTCATAATTTCTCAGCTCCCTACACACCACAACAGAACGGAATAGTCGAAAGACGAAACCGATCGTTGTGTGAAGCTGCCCGAACTATGTTAAGTTTCGCTTCCTTACCTCTTTATTTTTGGGCTGACGCTATTTCTGCTGCTTGTTATACACAAAACAGGTCCTATCTCAACAAGCGATTCACGCTCACACCATATGAGATTATAAATAACTAAAAACCCAACGTGAAATTTTTCCACGTGTTTGGCTCAAGGTGTTTCATCTTTAACTCTAAAGAACACCGCAACAAGTTTGATGTCAAGGCTGACGAGGGAATCTTTCTGGGTTACTCACTCACTTCAAAGGCGTACAGGGTCCTAAACAAACGATCAAGAAGGATTGAAGAGACATACTATGTGACCTTCGACGATAGCTATGTCAAGAAGCTACAGGCCATAGATGACACTGCCAGGGAAATCTTTCCTCAAACTGGTCAAGTCACAGTCTCAATCGCCAATATGTACGAGAACTTTCTGGATCTCTTTGACGAACCGGAAAAAGCTTCTCTCTCAGAAGCAGGGGCAGCCGACAACAAAATAGATAATATGAAGCGGATAGTCGAAGATGCTGCAAGAAGAATGCATGAAGGAGAATCGCCCACTAATGAATCTCCAACCAACAATGCATCAGTCGAGGGGGAGCCAAGCTCACAAGTCCAGGGGGAGCCATGCTCTACTACTTCAACCGAAGGTCCTTCAACAACCGAAGGTACCTCTCCTACCGAAGATCCCTCTCCAAGCGAAGGTGCTTCAACGCCTGAAAATCCAGCACCACAAGAAACCCCTGAACCTCGTGTTTCTCAAGACTCATCAATTGAGGGGGAGCATGATGATATGACACTTGATTTCGATAGCCAATCTGAGCCAGAAGAGATGATCAACGCCGAACTAGATCCAACCTTCGATCCAAATTACCCTCCTATTACCAAACGGACCAGAGATCATCCCATCTCTCAAATAGTTGGTGATGTATCTGAAAAGGTTCTGACACGATCTCAACTGAAGGCAAAACAGACATCCTTATTCTCAAAGGTTGAGTTTTGTATGTTTAACTCATTCGTATCAAAAGTTGAACCGAAGACAGTGAATAATGCCCTCGATCACTCTGATTGGGTTCAAGCAATGCAAGACGAACTGAACGAGTTTGAAAGGAACAAAGTCTGGCGTCTCATTCCAACACCTCCAGATGCTTCAGTTGTTGGTCTTAAATGGGTTTTCAGAAATAAAATGGACAAGGAAGGTAATGTCATAAGGAACAAGGCTCGTCTGGTGGTCAAGGGATACTGTCAGGAGGAAGGAATAGATTACGAAGAGACGTTCGCTCCAGTAGCTAGGCTCGAATCTGTTAGAATATTTCTGGCTTATGCTGCTCACAAAAACTTTGAGGTTTTCCAAATGGACGTCAAATGTGCGTTTCTCAATGGAGAACTTGAAGAAACTGTGTATGTGGAGCAACCTCCTGGGTTCGTGAATGAAAAACATCCAAATCATTGCTACATTCTGGATAAAGCTGTGTACGGCCTCAAACAAGCTCCGAGGGCCTGGTATGAAACGCTTACAAAATTTTTAAAGATGTCCAAATTCAAACAAGGTTCGGTTGACCCAACCTTCTTTCGCAAAAAGGAAGGTAACCACCTTATGATAGTTCAAATTTATGTCGATGACATCATCTTCGGCTCCACGAATCCCAGCTTAACAGCTGAATTCAGAAAGTTGATGGAGACTAAGTTTGAAATGAGCTCAATGGGTCCTATTAACTTTTTCCTTGGTTTAAACATAAGACAGGGACCCGAAGGCATCTTTATCAATCAGGAAGCTTACACGAAGACTCTCCTAGCGAAGTTTGGAATGATGGGAGACTCAAAAGTCAAAGTCCCAATGGCATTCGGCACCAAGCTGACCCCTTCACTAGATAAACCGGCTGTTGACATCACGCTCTATCGTCAAATGATAGGCTCATTGATGTATCTAACTGCTAGCAGGCCTGATATCATGTTTTCTGTGTGTTATTGTGCTCGATTTCAGGCTAACCCACGCGAACCTCACATGCTGGCAGTGAAGAACATCCTACGCTATCTCAAGCGAACCGCCTCCTTAGGTCTATGGTATCCATCCAATTCAGGCTTCTTCGTTCAAGCCTATTCTGATGCTGACCTTGGAGGATGTGGACTCGACCGCAAAAGCACAACTGGTGGCTGTCAATTTCTTGATGGGAAGTTGGTTAGCTGGCAGTCCAAGAAGCAAACATGTGTGTCGCTGTCTACTGCTGAAGCGGAATACATTGCCGCTGCATCCTGCACATCACAAGTGATTTGGATCCAGAGTCAACTTCGAGACTATGGACTCAATATGAAGAAGATCCCACTATATTGTGACTCTGAAAGTGCAATTAGGATCTGTCATAACCCAGTGCAACACTCTAAAACCAAACACATAGCACTGAGGTATCACTTCATCAAAGATCATGTGGAAGATGGAAATGTCGAAGTTCACTTCGTAAGAACCACTGATCAACTGGCTGGCGTCTTTACCAAAGCTCTTCCAGAAGCATCGTTCAATAAAATTTTGCAAGGGCTAGGTATGATGGAATCAGAGTCAGTTCCTCACACTACCTCTCAATCTCAAACGTAAGAAGCGAAACCAACCGAACGTTCGGGTTCGGTTCAACCACTTCACTCGCTCATTACTGCAAAGGTAGTTTTTCTGTGTTGTATATCTCTTGTGCAAAGTTTGTTTTTCTTTATGTAAAAAGTTTTTTTTATTGCATATCTAAACTCCTTGGTTTCTTAAAAATTTTCCAAAACCGAAACCAACCGAAGGTTCGGGTTCGGTTTTTCAAGATTTTCAAGAACCGAAACCAACCGAAGGTTCGGGTTCGGTTTTTCAAAATTTTCCTGAACCGAAACCAACCGAAGGTTCGGGTTCGGTTTTTCAAAATTTTCCTGAACCGAAACCAACCGAACGTTCGGGTTCGGTTTTCCAATTTTTTTTTGAATCAAAAGTTTTTTTTTCTTGTCTTATTTTTTTTTATCTTTTCTATTTTTTTTATTATTTTTATTTTTTTTATCTTTTTTAAATTTCAAACACTCCAAAAATATGTTTTTATTTTTTTTTGTATGTTCGTTTACTTATGGGGATATATTTGCTGAATTACTTAAGTGTCCCTAGAAGCATGCTGCTGTATGTGTCCCAAGCCTCATAAGATTTTGAATAATTGCCTTCACGACTTGGTATACACAAACCTTGTCTTCCCAATAAGGCTAACTTATTTATTCTAATCGTGAGCTACCTCACACTCTTCTCACATGAGTTAAGAGTCTTCTGCTTGGTCCTTTCTTTCGCAGCAGAGGTACTATGTCTTCTTTCACCATCCCCATTACACTTCTCCATAACATTCGTTTCATCACTGTAACCCTTGAGACTCTCAGAAACTACCACTGAGGTTTATGGTTACACAACATCTGTGTTTATGATCTTAGTTTCGTGCCACTACGAGCTAAGTGAAACCCAAAATTCAACACCAAAGAATTGACGGTGACAAATTAATTTGATCAAGTTTTCACCAATGAATTGACGAATGTACCTTCATGAAATCTCATTTTTTTCTGATTCCAATGAAATTGTTACACACCATAACATTTCTTCCCATGGGATCCAGTTATAATTTTTTTTATCTGAGATTTTATACTTATCCAAGTCACTCAAAAATCAGCTCCAACCTACTTGTTCAACAGACTACACCGGTCTCACAAGTACTTTGTTCACATTCGTTCTTATATCAAGAATTGAATTGTTGAATCAAAGCGTAACCACCCTTAATTAGCCTTATTAAAAGAAGCCTTTCAACATTTATTAATAAATGTTTGATCGTAATTCAACGGGATTCCACACTAACACTTTGAGGTCTCTCTTGATCTTGAAGGCAGAGATTCGTGCCCGGGATCATCAGTTTCGTGTCATAATTGACATCACAGATAATCCCAAAAAGAGTTGCTTTATTTCCTTATCTTTTACACTCTTTGCACGAAAATCCTAGATTTTCAAAATTCCGTTACTAATTATTTTACAGGCTGGTTTATTACTGAAGAATTACTATTGAGGTAGCGGTCAAAAATTAGCCACGTGGGTCCTAAATTGAATACAGCTGATTAAAAAGGGGAAATGACAAAAAGTTGCTGACGCGGCGGAAGTTCAAAGGATAGAAATTCAAACGACGGTAAAAAGGAGGGCGCGTGAATTTGAAGCGGCCGCGCTTTTTCTGACACTTTTGGACGCGTGTGCAGTATTGAAGCGTCATCCATCAGGCATTAATGGCGCGTGTGGAAATGGAAACGGTTCCTCTCTCTGAACCGGCGCTTATTGGGCGGCGTGATCCTAGGAATCTGACACTCTCTCTCCTACGTGATCATCGCACGTCCCAACTGTCACCAATCAGTCACTCAAAAACCCTTCCGTATTTCCATAAGAGATTTGAATCGATCTTTCTCTCTCCTATCACCTACTATAAAAACCCATCCACACCACCTTTTACCTCTTTACTGCCCCATAATTTCGAAAGCAAAAATACTTCCAAACTCTCTCCCAGTTCTCTTCTTCTCCAACCTCCAACAATGGCTGAATCCTCTTCCGTCCATGCTACTTCTCAGATTCTTCCAATCCGTCCTCAACAATGCCTCGTAATTGATCTGAACCCACTGGCCTATGATCCCTACATGTCGCCGGTCATCGAGTGTCTCAAATACTCCCAGCTTGCTCCGGCACTGTCACGGATTGAAACGGTGCCAATGGTGGCCCTCTCTCAGGTCTACGCAACGGCTTATTACGACAAGGCCGTTGACAGGGTCTTTTTCGAAGTGGCGGAACACAAGACGTCAGTTTCTCGTTCCCGCTTCTGCTCTATGCTTGGGTTTGCTGCTGACCCATCGCGTGTTCACCCGATATCGTTCGACTGCAACAACACCATTGATTCGCAGTTCGATATGCCACTGACTCGAAAGGCGTTCATCTTCCACGACTTCTCTAACATTTCTGAAGTCCCGCATCCGAACGATGAGCTTGACAGGGAGCTCATTAACTTCTACCTGGAGGCCGCTCGCCCTCAATACCTTACATGGAGCGCCCAGAAGATTGTCAATGTTCGGGTGATGAAGCCTTTTGCCGTGGGGAGATTTACAAACGTCAAGTTCAAGCTTATCCGAGGATCTGCAAGAACTGCTCACATGATCTCTCTGGCGGATCTGCCCAATCTGAACACTCATGATTGGATAGTCTTGTATAACATCCTGCTGACAAACGAAGCCGAATATGGTCCCATCTTAGACCATGTCAAAAGGATGCTGGCATGCTACATCATGGAGGTGGCCCTAATGGATCAGGAGGTTGCCACAGTCTTTAAGAAGAAACCGAAAGTCAAGCCTGTGGGATCGGCCAGTGATCTGAATCAAATGCTAATGGGCAAGATAGATTCGAGGCGAAACTCTGTGATGTTCACTAGAGCCGAAGGACAGAAATGTCTCTTCGCTTTAGCTGACAAACATCTTTACACTACAACTTGCTTGGAGCACATCTTATTCATCATCAAGCAGTGTAAAGACAATTCGGCTGATGATATCAAGTACTTCAACGATATGATCAATTGGTACATCCGGTTTAGACAGACCATCCTTTCCATAACCAAGTGTCTGTTTAGTACTGTGAAGAAGAAGGTACCAGCTTCAGCCGCCGGCCCAAGTAGAAAGTGAAGGTCTCGCTCCAAATTGACGCAAAGGGGGAGATTGTTGGGCTGAAAAGAGTTTTTATGTTGCGTCTTTTGGGCTCGTTAGATTTATAAGATTCTAGAGATCATCGATTTAGCGATTTATCAAGAGAACAATATTTTCAGTAATCATTCTTGTAATCTTCCAATCCTTTACAGTTGATGTTCTTAATTGAGCTCTTTTAAGGATTTTATTTAATCATTCAACACGTTTGATTCAAGCTGTTTGTTCTTATTATTGCGTTCTGCCTTGTTATTAATATTGTGTTCTTGCTGTTTAATATTCATATACTTGTTCAAGATCTAATCGATATTCATAGATTAAAAGTCTGTTTTAATCCTATCATGCATAGTTATATAAGCAATGTTTAAAGGACTTAGGACGACTAGCTCGCTTTAATTCCTTTTCCTTGTTTGGATGTTGCCTTAGGGTATCGGTTATTCGTCCGAATGTCGTCTAAATATTAGTTATATATCATGTATACATATATAGACATTAAAGTTCCATTAGTCAGTTCAGTGCCATTGGGTAGAAAAGGCATACTTTCGGTTATACACGTACATTACTAGTAACTATAATAGTTATAGTTAGGAGATACTACTTACTATTCCAAGTACAAGGAATCACACAAGATTCAGTTCATTCATGAGACTATACTAATACATTACATACAATTACAGGATATACAATTACAGGACATACAATTACAAGACATACAATTACAAGAGATACGATTACATAGATACGTTTACATAAATACGTTTACATAGATATGATTACATAGATATGTATACGTAGATACTATTACATAGATTCTATTACATACGTTTCGTGACATACCATTCCACCCCAAGGTTGTTAAGGACTCTGATTTTTAGGGTGTGTCTCGTATTTAAGAACTCTTATGGTGTCATTTCGCCCACCTTAACTGCATCCATCCCTCTTATATGTTTGTACAACAATAGTTTCACCTTGAGGAGCATTTTCAAGCTTAGAAGTGTGTTTTAGGTGGCTTAGAAGAAGAAGGAAGAAAGCCAAGCTCATCTTGAAGGAATGGAGCACTTGGATCTGGGATTTCTACTTCATTTGCAACAATTCAAAGGTAAAAATGTTGCAACTTTATTCCTATAACATATAGATGTAGTTTTGGATGTTTTTATGGAGCTTTTGGTCCAAAAATGTTAGATCTTGAATATCGAATGTTCTTGACCTTGCCGTTTTCCTTTGAAACCCTAGGAGGCGTCTTTACTCATAAAAATGGGTTTCAAATGGTTAGTTTTGCTTTATGCATCATTTTGAAGGTCTTAATGGAATAAGACCTTGTATTAATGTGACATCCCCATTTTCAAGGCCAGAAAAGACTGATTTTGTTTATGCTTTATAAAAATCAAAGTATATTTTTAAAGAAATATATTGCGAAATTTAATCCTAGAAAAACATGATAAATATATTTTCCAATCATTTCCGAAGAAATGTATTTTTATTCATTTTAAAACATTGGCATGTAATCGTCAATACTGAAACATAAGCAAACATACCTTACATTTATTTACACTAGTGATCTACATCTCCTTTAATCTCTTAGTGTAAAGTAGCTTCGTATCGACACCTGTGATACAAATAAGTTTGAGTGGGTCAGGATGGGAAACCTGGTGAGTACATAGGGTTTTCAACCCACAACAATATAATTATTATGCTTAATTATCAAACAATTAACCCAATCACCCATCCCCATTATCTTCATTATTCCTAATTACCTACCCTAAGGATTTATCCCAAGGGGCCTCTACTACATCGTATTTACCTATCATCTCCTTACATAGCATTTCCTTGTATGCTGGTCCGAGGAGTGATTAGCATATTCCCAAGAATGGTTGTGATGTGGCAACAAGTCTAAAACCTTACCAACACTACCACAATGATAACTCTAGAACGGAACATAAGTCTAAAATACTATATGAGTATTTTGTGTTACAATAATTTCTTACTTGAGAACTAAAAAGATCTTCCTTACTAGGTTAATAGTTTCTAAGTGGATACATTAAGGTTATATGTAACTAGGATGATATAGACTTAGAATCTATGAAAATTTTACATTACCCTAGTTCCTTGTGAATTTGGAGTTAAGGTCACTTATTCGAAGGCCTATCCTGTTTTGATTACATATAACTGCTATGCACTTTACAAATAGTGAAGTAACTAATGAAGATTGTCTTATAACTATCTAGTTAGTACGTCTAATAATTAGTTCTTTACCTCAATTCTCGCGTAGATAACATGGCTGGACGCCATCCCCACGGCAACCCGTACCTTCCGAACGGAGGCAATGCTGGATGGTTTGGAGAAGAAGCAAAGGATGATCATCCAATCCCTTTGAATGATCACGATGCTGAAGACCTTTCGGGTGATGCTAACTCCAAGACCAAAGTAGAGAACCTACATCATAGGGATGTAGGTCAAACCCCTGAGAACATACTTCTACTCTTTACATAAACAATTGAAATACATCTAGGTTCAACCATAATAGCTCACGAACTCCTTTTCTTCCGTGTTAAAGAATCATGTCGCCGAAGAAAAGTAATCAACCCATCAGCCAAACACCAACTCTTCAGATTGATGCAACTACCTTTCAAGTTACAGTCTCAGCCGCCGTGACAGCTGTTATGACTCATCATAACGCTAGCAACGCAAATATTAGCGGGATGTTTATCAATAACTCCAATCCAAGTAACAACCAAGTACACCCACAAATAAAGAACTACCACGACACCCCGAACCTCAAGCCCAAGAATATCAAACGAAAGTTATGGGCTAAAGCTAAAGGCAAATCACCCTAAGGGGCGAGCAAAAGACAACAACTTGTGGCAGCCTTCTCAGCCACGACATCTGAAACTCCTACTACCATCCCTTCTAGTATCCCAATTGTCTGTTACACTGCTATAACTGCAACAAGAACAGACATACTACTCGTTGCTGCAAGACTCGGATCCAACACATTACTTCAACCACCAATGTCGCAATTTCTCAGATATGCCATCTATGTGGTGTAATGGGACACTTCAAGAGCGACTGCCCAACAGAGAGGAATGACGGTGGAACAGGAGGAGTTTGACCTCAGAATGGAAAAAGGTAACGAAGGACCCTACTATTATATGGGTTCACTTCCAATTGCCAGTATTAAGTATGCTTTTAAACATGTTTAAAAACTAGTGCAACTCGAGTCTTATCTTTTGCGAGACCCCGTCAGTTAAGGGACCCTCGTGCTGCGTATACTTGCCTTTTGTAGTATACCTTGTTCGCAGCAACATTCCTGTAGTAAATCTAAGGTACTGTAACTCTGTTAAAAGTTACACTGTTGTGTTTTTTCTGTAACGCATTTATGATTAAATCTAGTGCCTTTATTTTCCTAGTGATTCCAATATTATCATTCAACTTGAGTCAATTCGATCTGCACAATACCTGTTTTGTGTGCACATTTCTTTCTCCAAAATCGTCTTTCTAGCGAAACCGTCATTTTAGAACCCTGAAGTACTCATGCATAGAGTACCTCATAATTCTTATCCTTTCCGAAGAAACCTCAGCACACCTCCCCGGAGTACCACTCGTACAACACGTGAAGTTCAAATCAAGGACCCTTACGGTTGATCTATCGCTGAAGAATGTATACACAGGGGTGGTATATAATTAAGGTTCTACAGGTTTAGAATTGATGATTCCACTTTAACTTCTTTTCCTCGTTGGGATGTGAGCTTAAAGAATAATCATTTATTCGACTACTGTTGGAATTAAAATTCTAGCAGGATCGATATGTTCTAAATAGTGAATAAATCAATAAGAACAAGACACAGGAATAGCTCAAACAATGCTGAATGATTAATCTTCAACACCCCAGAAGAGCTCGATGAAGAACTTCGACTGTAGAGGTGTTTTATGGTTACAAAACGATAATCAACGTAATAGTCTCAAGAAGGTAATGTATACATGCATGCACTATATATACTACATAACCCTAACAAAACACGGATGGACAGGCCCAATCCGGTAAATACAAACAAAGCCCATGACGCAACATATTTATCGTACAATCTCCCCCTTTGCGTCCATGGAACCGAAAGCTTAGTTTAGTTGAGCAACTGAAGACTTGAACAACTTGGATATAATGGCTAGAAGAGTGTGACAAAATGTAATATACCACCAAAGCATGTCTGTGAAGTTCTTCTTATCAGACTCACTGTTCTTTTTGCACCGATGAATAATGTTGATGATGTGCTCCAAGCAATCGGTTGAGAACAGATGCTTATCCACAAGAGCAAATAAAAATCTGCTATGTTTGGCTCTTGTGAACATGACCGTTAGATGCATAGGATCAATTTGACCCATTGTCATTTTATTCACATCTC